>NW_027397074.1:58886024-59152446 GCF_003265705.2 Callorhinus ursinus
TAAGTTGTATATAATCACTGTCTCCACCCTCTCCAGAAAGACCAGAACTGATTAGAAGAAAAAGACTAACTTGATGCATGGAATTCCGTATGCATGCCAAATACTGCTGCAAAAAAGATTTGGCATCTGAGTGAAAAGACACCAACCGACCATTTGATTTCTATGGTTGAACACTCTTAAGATCTTACTCTCCTATATTTCATTTAAAAAATTGCTCCCCGAAGTGCAAACTGACTTCAATTCTGAATAAAATTTAGCATTCAAATTTATAGCCACTTTGAAAACTGAGGGTTTATTTTGATCATGTGAACCTGAACAGATTCTTAATTACAGCAGCCCTGTTGCACATAGGGAATCTGGGTTCAAAACAAAACAAAACACAACTTCCACATAGGTTTTTCCACATTTCTGGGATGCTTTCATAGCAGTCTTCATTTGTGGGAAATGGTACTAAAATCCTGCCATGTTGCAGTTTAAATTTAAACACACTGCTTCCCAGATGAGATTTTAGTGTATCATATAAAGGCACTAAAAGGGGTTTGGGGGTTTTTTGTTATGTAATTTTTTTTCCTTGTCTTGCAAACCTACCGAGAGATACCGGTTCCTGCAGTGATCTATGTGCGTTAACAACCTGTGCGGAGAGCACCCCTTGCTCTTGTTGCGGTGGGCAAAAGTCATCTTTGTTTGCATGAAAGAAAAGTCTGATTGAACTAGGGTGAGCCTTTCATTTTAAGAAGAGTTAAAGTCTGGGGTGTTTTTAATGTTTTAATCTCTGTTTAAGAGGTTTCTGTTACAAGAGGAAAATTGATAACATTTTTACCTCAGCAAACTGCCAGCAAACTGGCTCTGCTCTAATCCCACGTTGATAGTGATTTATATTCTCCATGGCAATGTGCTCTAACGTCTAACGTCAGAGTGAGACCACTGTGCTGTGGACGGACTGCATTCCAAATGCTGGAATCACATACATAATGTTTTTACTTTTAAATAATATTCAGACACCAGAATAAATACCATATGTGCACTGATGCTGGTTACAATGGAACCTTGTCATGTCTTGTGAGGGAGAACATTCTTTGTTTCTGATTCCTGTTTGAAATAAGTATGCAAAAGATAAATATGTGCATTGACGGCATTTTGAGAAGGCGTAGGTAATTACCCTGCTGAGGGTGTAGCTCTGATTCCTTGAGATACAGCATTTAAGACTAAAGAGACTGTTGTGTGCCCCCCACCCCTCTTTGACACACACGAAGGCAAGGATCGTTACCTGATGTTGCCAGTGTAGGGTGTAGTTTTTATATTTTCTATCCACAGCGGGCTGTAGTTACAGGACATCTGTGGAAGAAAAATTACTCCGTGAGCACTGCGTTCATAGCAACAGTGAGACTAACATGCTCATGACATCGTAACAGGGGGAGTAACACATGTGATAATGGAGAGGGATGGATTGATTGGAAAACCATAATTCAGTGTGAGGCCTAATGTTATCTGAAGCCACAAAAGCAGAATTTAGGTGGCCTGACATCATCAAAACACAGATAATCAATCTCTCCAAATCCATTTTTTCCCCCACATGATCTTGAAGGTTGGAAAGTTTCTTATGAAGTTTAGAAATACCTCCCGAGTCCTGCATTTTTAGATTTTTGATTTTGTCCGTCTTGGTTGGAATTCTCATCCACCTAGACATATTTTTTAAATAGACATGGCAGAATGCCTTTCATATTTGTACGTCTGTAACAGGCTTCAACAAGTCAGTCCACATTTGCTTCTTGGGGAAGCATTTCAATCCAGGTTTGTGTTCTTACCATCAGTTGAGCTATATTGAATTTGTGCTCATGACATTTTAATAATACTTTATAGATGAAGAAATCCTGGGCATTGAACTGATGGCTTCCCTCCTCCTCTGCACCCCATCCCCACCCAGTTTTGTGAAGTTTGCCCAGAATATATAGTGTGAGATTAACGTGTGAGTCATACATCATAACGCGTCTCCGACAGTTTATCTGCACATAACTCAGCGTTTGGGTAACTCTTGTATCCTTTCTGGGAGTTCCTCGCAGAACTGTTTACCATTATAAAAATGCTCTCAAGCCCCTTTTTGAAACTGAGAAGTTATGAGACAAATATCGAACCTCTAACATATTGTCTCTCATTTTCAGCTTTTCGGATGATCCCTTATCCCTTGGAAAAGGGGCATCTGTTTTATCCTTACCCAATCTGTACAGAAACAGCAGATCGAGAGCTGCTTCCGTGTAAGTCTCACTTCTGTATTCCTCTCTTTGTGCCTGAACGTGGGGATGGGAAGAGGTGGGAATGATGAATGTTTGTAATGTTCCTTGTCTTTTATTACTCTTCTCCCAAACCCTGTCCTTATTTGCTAGCATGTGCATTAAAGTGAGTTATGTGAGTGGGTCTGGCATCCTGCTCCTCCAAGTCTCTGCAGATTCCTCACAGGGAAAGACCTCCAAGCCCTGAAATTTAGATGAAGAGGCACCGTGCGCTGGTTGGCCTGAGCGCAGAGACCACTAGTTTGGGGTGGATGTTCGAGGGCAGGTCCACTGTGCGTGGTTCTGCCTGAGTTGCCCAGCTGCTCGGATGCACTCTGCACAGACTGGAGTGTGAAGCGGAAGTGCTGACGCCAGAGGGGCTGCAGATGAGTCGCGGATGGGAGGGCGGCGCCGGGATGCGGGCATCATTGCCAGAGGCAGAGGCGTGGGGCCGGGCCGGCGTGCTCTCAGCGGGGCCGGAGGGGTTTCCCCGGGAGCCTGTCGTGGTCGCACGTCATGAGCTGGGGTGGCATGAGCAGAGCACACGTGCAGCCTCAGCACTGTATGCAGCAGAAAGAGGGGGAGCCCTGCCCTCGAGAACCTGACGAGCTAGCAGTCTGATGGCCCATGCCGCGCGTGCAAAGAATGATTCGGTTTGCTGTAATACAGCATTGTTTTGACAAGTCCTGCTAAGTAGCTATTATCAAATCATACTGTATGCAGGGATCATGTCCAGGCCCTTCATGTGGCCTGGACTTAGGACATATTTTTCTCTCTCAGATGGATAAGCTCCAAATTTTGGCTAGTCTCTTCCTTGTCCTTCTGCCACCTCCTCTCTTTGACCGGCCCCAGTTAAATCCTATCTCGTAGCCCCAAGGGATAGGGTAAGTCTGGAGCCCTGGGTGCATAGTAAATCGTCCAGTGCCAACATTATTGAGCCCGTCCTATCTCCAGTATGGTGGAGTCTGGGTGCAGCACGAATTGCTGTCTCAGACTGAAGCAGCAGGAGGTCGCTCCCTTGTTTCCTCGCTAGCCAGAGGCCATGTCCTATTTGTTACTTAGGGGTCTGGGAGAGCTCAGTGATGTGTTGTTGCTCCTTGCCTGAGTTTTATTGTGGAAAAGGGTCTGGTGCCTCACATGCATTAGATTTGATTTCAGAAATTCCTGTTATGGGCCCACACTTTACCTTTGGACTCCCCCTTCAAGGAGATCCTTGTTAAAATTTCTGTTTCTGGTAAGAAAGGCAGTTTTCTGAAAAGCACAGTTTTAAAATGTTTTAATTGAGTCCAATTAAGTTTCCATGAGAATAGATTCACTTTTAGAACAAGATTACAGCTCTTAAAAGAAACTTTATAGGAATAATCTTTATAAACCCGAAGTTGAAAATTATGACTCTCCTTTATTTAATTGAGTGCAGTGGTCCAAAATCTGATCTCCCCTCAATCTTTCGGGGGTTGGGCGTTGACAGCGAGGATGGTGTGGATACCAAGAGGGCCGACTGTTTGGAATACTCCCCACATTTTGCACATTCAGAGTCCCCTCTTCGGACGTTAGGGCCTGAGTGTGTCTCCACCCTTCCTTCGAATCCCAGCAGGTAGCCACCTGGATTCATGTGTGCGGGCTTGTCTCTGCTTTGTCCCTCCCTGCGCCCCTCTGCCCTCAGTCTCAGGCCCAGCCAATTATTGTTTAGGGCTGTAATTAATGGGAGCTGAGCAGTCGAGGAAAGGCCTTTAGATCTGGATTTCCACTTGGACCCTTTGGGTTCGAGAGGCAGTTTCATAGTCTCTCCTCACGGGCCAGCCCCAGCTCCCCTGGTAAAAGCACCCCACTGCCCGGGGGGTGGGGGGTGCTCACAGCCAGCCAGCAAGCAGCAAGTGGGGAGTCCACTCTCTTGGCATTGGTGCCACCTGCTTTTTGGTTTCCCCAAGCCCAGCAGTTGAAACTTTAAAGTTATGAAAGATGCTCTGAAGAGCACCAGTTATTTATTTTTCTGGTGATTGTGTGATTGTTGCAAGATGTTTATCAAGGGTCTCCTACAGTGGTTCCAGATGACCCCCACAGCCTTGATCTCCAACCTTTGCAGGTTGAATTGGCCAGCATGTGAGGTCCTTGCTGAATGTCTATCAGGGTGGCTCCCTCCACCGACATACTTGGAGTGGGCCAGGAAAAAATACAAGATAAACCAGTATCACCTCATTATAATGATTAAAAAATTACAGGAAGGTCAAAATCTAGAGAAAGGATTTTTTTACTCCCAGTATATTTAATTCTGGATTTTCTGGGTTTTGCCCAGCAAACACGTATTTTATAATGTGAATAAGGTTTTGTTTTATTTGTGTTTCCTTTTGAGAAAGCAGGACTATACATTAGGCAGAGATGGGGTTACTGTTCCCGCACAGATGTGCGACATCCTCAGACCAGCGCTATCGTGCTTCCCCCGTGGAGCACTAAACCTCAACTGTGGCCTCGGGAGAAGCAGATGGGCAAGCCGGAGGCCGGCGCAGAGGGTGGTGCTGCTTCCTTCAGGTGGCCCTGCCCTTTGTGTTCCCTGGAGGCTTCAGTCACACCTCTGCAGAGTCCGTCCCACAGACAGAAATGCCCTGAGAACACATTTCACTCTGACACTCCTATTTCCCTCTGGATCTTCTCCACAGCGTTCCATGAAGTCTCAGTTTACCCGAAGAAGGAGCTTCCCTTCTTCATTCTCTTTACTGCTGGATTGTGTTCCTTCACAGCCATGCTGGCCCTCTTGACACATCAGTTCCCGGAACTTATGGGGGTCTTCGCAAAAGCTGTGAGTATTTGCCAAGAGGGAGCCTGAGGCCAGGGGCCAGGGAAGCAGCGGGAGAGAAATGAAGGAGTGTCCTGTAGGAAAGGATGTGCCTGTATTGATCATTTGCTCACTGTTTAATTTTCATCTTCATCGGTGGAATCCAAAAGTTGAAGGCCAGTGAGAAAGTGTAGGTTGTTTGTTAATGCATGCCTTGCGTCATTCCACACGCAAAACATCCCAGATTTCAAACAGGTATGAAGTCTGAAAGGATTAAATAAATAATTAAGGGAATCCTAGCAAATGAAAAATGTGTGGGAAATTACTCTGTTTTCTGTAAGTTGAACATTATTTCTAATCTTTAGATATTGGGGGTCTTTCCTTTAATAAAGACGAGATTTACATTTTCAGAGATTTAAATAAAAAATATTTTCATGGCTTCAAACTTTTGGCTTGTTTGGGGAATGAACTGAGAGGTTGTGGAGGGCTTGTAGCGAACAAGTAGATCAAGAACTTGTGTCAAGTGTACGGACGTGACATTTAGAATATGGAAATCCAGTGAGGGCCTTTCAGGAGGGTTGAGGAGAGGAGCTTTATTAAGAGAAGCCGTCTGCCAAAAACTAATGATGTAATATATGGTGATTAACATAACAATAAAAAAATAAAAAAAAAAAAAGAGAAGCCGTCTGCATTGACAGTTGACAAGCGAGAACCGCTGTGTCCTGGTTGAAAACCAACCGTTTTCACCGGCACGTGCAGGGAGGGTGAGCTTACTGATTTTGCCATTTGCCACAGATGAGTTTCAAATGAAGGAATAAGGACGCGAGTGTCAGTTGTTTCCCTGGAACTCCATTCTGATTTCAAGGCGAGTGGGGTCAGAAAGGATGACTTCTAACTTGGCTGGGTCGATTTAATCCCTTTCCAGATGACTGACATTTTCTGCTCGGCAGAGCGCAGGGCCTGGAATTGCCCGAGTATTTTCCCGTGCGTTGAAGATGGACTGGGAATCCCACCGGCACCTCAGTCTCAACACTCCCCAAACTGAACTCATCACCCCCCTTTCCCACCACCGCCCCTCCTGTATTCCTGACCTCCGCCCGTGGCACTGCCATCCGCCCGGTTCCTCAAGCCAGAAACGCGGCAGCCCTGCTGAGCCCCTCTCTCTCGCTCCCCACACCCTACCTGTCTCGGCCCCCGCAGCGTGTCGGGTCTGACTAAGCCACTAGGCGTTCGGTAAATGTAATTCACCTCTTCTTCCCTCCCTCTCTCCCCATGACCTCCTTCTCTTCATTTAGGTCTTGTTTTTTCTTGCTTGGACTCCTCTGCAAGAGTCTTAACTGGTCTCCTGGCTTCCAGGTTCATCCCCTGCCAGGCTGTCTCTCATACTGACACAAGAATGATCTTTCCAAGTTGCAAGTCTGAGCATGTCACTTCCCTGCTTGAATTTCCCCAGAGGTTTCCCAGACTTCAGGATAAAGTCTCAGCTCTTTAGCATGGTATGCAAGGCCCTTTATGATCTGGCCTTGCTTGCCCCTGCAGCTTCATCTCTCCCAACTCTTGCACAGACACTGCTCTTAGGCCATAGTGAATTACTCACCACTCCCAGACGCATAGGCTCTCGTACACCCCGGTGCCTTTGCACGTGCTGTTTGCTCTGCATGGAATGCCCTTCCCCATCACCACCCCAGCTTGTCCACTCTACTAACTTCTCTTCCTTCTTTTATACTCAGCTTTCTTTCTGAGTTTCTCCTAAGCTGAGTTAGAGGTCTCTCCTCTGTGATCCCACAGTATTCCATGAATACTGACATTATCACATTTATTGTACTATATTATAATTGTTGAAAACTTGTCTGTCCCCCTTTTAGAATGTGAGCTCCTTGAGAGCAGGACTGTGTCTTCCTCATCTCTGTATCCCCAAAGCTTTGCACAGCACCTTGCACATAGTAGGTTTTCAATAAATGATTATTGAATAAATAAATGGTAGTGGTTTCTGCAGAAAGAATCAGTGTAAAAATCAGGTACAGTTTAGCATTTCTCCTCCTCTTTCGTAATTATAGTCATGGACTCTTAGAGTTGAAAAGGACCTTAAACAAATTGCCTTCAGCAATAATGTGATGGAGGTCATCTAGACTCTTCTTGAATACTCTCAGTGACGGTGAACTCACCTACTTAACATCAAAGCCCATTTCATTGTTGGATCACTCAGACGTCTTCTTTACACAGTAAAATCTGCCTCCCTCTAATATGCACCTGTTCCTGTTCTGCCTTCCAAAACTATACTCAACAAGTCTCCTTCTTCTTGTAAATTCTTATGACAGCTAATATATTCATGGCCACCTCTAACCTCTGACTATTGGTAGAACATCTCAAATTTCCTTAAGTCTTTTGTACATACCATGATTTTTAAACCCAGGATGCTCCCTAGTTTATGGACCTCTACTATTCATTATTATACCCCCAAGCCAACCTCTGAGTAAAAATAGTTGCCAAAATTCTGAATAGATTAGAGTTTAACTTAGTAAAATTTAAAATAGGAATATATTTACAACATTAGACAATTATTCTTCCTCCTTTAAATGTTCCTCTCAAACATTTTTTAAAGCATTTTTGTCCAAATATGTCATTTTTCCAGTATTCTTCATTAAACAAGCAATTAACACTTGGTGGGAGATTCAGATCAGAACAGACCTTTACTGGACATAAAATTCATTTGGCCCCACCACCAGAAATTCAGAATCTTGAGTGTTAGCACCCAGAAATCTGTGTTTTTAACAAGGATTCCAGCAGGTTCTGAGGATGGGGGTGCTAAGGTTCTGAGGATGGTATGTGCCGCTAAGGACACTGGTCTGGAGCAAGCCGAGCATTTGGCCACTTGCTGGAACGTGGTGTGCTGTCAGAGCTGTTGAGGTGAACGCTTTCTAGGCATCAGAGGTTTCCCCCTGGCTGCACCTTGGAATGCTCTTAGGGGGTTTCTGAGTGACTGGTGGATGCCCCCCTTCCCCCTTGGGGGATGCTGACTTCCGCGGCCTGGGGTGCAGCCTGGGCATCCGAGTTTTCAGGCGATTCAGGTGTGCCACCAGGTCCGAGACCACCACATTGAATGGAAGGATGGATTGCCCGATTGGGTCTTCTCTAGGAAAGGCTCCACTGCCTCCAGAATTTCAGAGCGATGTGTCCATTAGGGATCATTTAATGTTTCCAAAGCTTTGGTTTTGAGTCTAGATCAGCTGATTGAATGAAATAATCAATTTGCCTTATGGCCCTCATTGCTTATACTCTGCCAGGGTGTGGTTGTGTGGTCAGCTACTCATAATTTCCAAATATAGTTTAGATAAATTTGCTTTTAAACCTCTGTCTGGAAGATCACATTCATCTTGCCCTTCCTGAAGGTTTAACAGTTTTCAAAATGTCTAGAGAGCCTTCGTGGGGAAGGAAGATGGATGGCCTGAAGGAGACAGGCCCCATCCCTCTCCTGCCCACCCTGTCCCCAGTGTCTTCCCCAAGTTTTCACCCCTGTCACTGCTGCAGGCCTTTCGAGAAGCCCCCTGCAGGTTATCACCGCCACCCCGTAGGCTGCCCGCAGCCATTTGCAGCTTGTGAAAATGACTTTCTCAGGCCTCTCGGAGATAATGTCCCTGGGATAATGACTCGTAGGAGATGCAGAGAGATTGCACTGCCACCCCCCAGGCTGCATGCAGCTTGGGAACTCTCCAGTCTGTTTATATGTTGATACGCAGCCAGTAAGGAAGCCCACAGCTGAGCCACTGGAAAATAGTAAAATGAGCAGCTTCAACTGGCTTCTCCCCCTGACTAATCTAATCTACCTCCATGACTTAAGACTAACTCTTCCTCGAATGTTTGGCTACCAAGATAAGGTTGCTCATATAAAGAAGTTATCGTTTCAAACCCAGCCCCTCGCAGAATGTGGGAAGGTCAGCATTCTGACCCCGTCAGCTTTGAAGGGCTCTGTCTTTCCTCCTCTGATCTCTCTCCTTCACGGAGACTGAGCCCCCTGACTTCTGACTCTCGTCTTCACTTATAGGCCTTGACCTCTTTGAAGTCTGATATTGATTACAGTGAAATGTCAATTGTCTGATTGCAATAGGGCACCTGGAACTTATTCAGATAAGCAGAGGCATTTTGAATGTTAACGAAGCATGTTGGGAGCCATGACCTTCTCCTAAATAACGGTGTTTCAGGAAAAGGAGGACCAGGCGATTGAAGTGTCACTCTCTCTTTTTTATTAGTCCAGTTGCCTTTTCTCACCCTAAGACACTGATTGAATCACGGTGCGCCTTGGACCGTGTATCTCTGCCCTCTGGACAGAAGTTGTGGACATTGAGATAGATGAGCTGTTCCCGGGCTGCCTGGTCTTACGCATTCAGACTTCACTTTTCAGGCAATAGATTTCCCAGGTCTGTAAGTGAAACTGCTGTTTCTCTGTGCATTGGTTGAGTCTCTGGCCCAAAAGTATTGACTGATTTTCAAACATGCAAAGAAGTATAAATGAACATCCTAAGCAAGGCACATTCCACCATTTTTTTTTTTTTTTAAATACCTCCTGATGAAAGCCACTAACCTTTATCTGGTTACGAAATGAGAGGGCTTATGGGCTTCAGATGCCTCATTGCATTGTCTGCTTCTTCCCTGTGGGTGAGGGATGAGGAAGGGGATGCAGGGAGGGGTCCTAAGGAGGAAGGTAGCTTACTAATAAAAGGTGCATATCTCAACTCGGGTGCTGCAAGAGAATTAGGATCTTTAGGAAAAGTTTCTGGGGATTCTTTTCTTGATTCTCCCAAGGACAAAACACTCTAGATGTGAGGGAGAGCAGTACATTGTCGCATTTATTGGAGGTGTTAGGACTTACTTCCCTTGTGGAACCCTTTTGAGAAGCGCACGTGAAGTCCAAGGAGGCAGGGTCCGCTGTGATTTGTTGGGCAGTATGGGAAGAGGGGCAACTGCGGACATCGAACAGGGCTAGAGAGTCCCCTCTTGATTTGCAGAGGCCTCACTTTTGTTCTTTTTATGCAAGTCAGGTCAGTGCCCAAAACAAAGCAAACAAACAGGCCTTATTTTGAACCAACTTTGTAACGACCTCTCCATTCATTCTGTTTCCCAAGTTGAGGCTCCCTGACGTCCCCACATGTAGTGAGTGAAATTGCACAGAGTACAGACTTGGAGCGATGCCCTTCATCTAACTGCAGGGGCTCAGGCTAATTCGGTAGTTCCTTACCCACTCCATCACAACTGCGATGGTTCTGAATCTGTTTGAGGTCAAGTCTTTAGGATATAATAACTTCACCAGCAATATCGCCTTGTTCAGGGAGCCCAATCTGACAACCCCTGTCAGAATCTCTGATTTATCCAGTCTACTATAGCACCTAGTTTCTCTTTATAGAACTAGGCAAATGCTGTGTTTTATGGAACCTTGGTAGTCTCTGATTACAAACAAAATCACATAACTAGGATTTTAATAAAACAAGCAATCTTCTCATAACTAGGATTTTACAAACTTTCTCATAGGCAACTTGGGCAGTAATTATTCATTTCTGGGCGATAGGGTGAGCATCCCCTGTGGTTCTGTGCACACAACAAAGGACAATTTCAGGTTCCCAGAAACTGACACATATCTAACACCCACTTGACAAAAGAGCCATCCACATTTGCTCAAGTACTAACATGGCTGCCTATTTCTTAACTCCAAACCCAGCTTGGCATTCAGGGCCCTCCTCAGAGTTCTTCTGGTCACTTTTGAACTATTAACTATTCCAGCTAAGCTGAATTACTTACTGCCTTCTGATCATACCAGTTACTTTCCCATTTCTGTTCCTGCTGTTTATTGAGCCTGGAGGGCTCACCTCCGCCTATTTCTTTCCTTGCCCTCCTTACCCCAGCTGTATGTTTTGATATCCCAACCATCCATTGTGGTCCATTTCGCTTGCCTCATTTTAAGTTTTTCTTGCTCCTTTCAACAGAATGGATTCTCTCCCTTTTCTGAGCCCTCCTGGTGCTTTCTTTGGGCTTTTGTCTTCCGTTCTATGATGGTCTATCTGGTATCATTACTTTGCTGTGTGGAGGCCTTAGTGGTCACCTATCCCTTCCCCTTGACCCCAGGCTTTGAGCTTCCTGACAATGGGAGTTTTGTCCTAGACTCCTTTATATCTCATCCAACACTTAGGTGCCTTACAGAGTAAATATATTTAATTTATGTAAAAGACACAACATGGGGAAGGATTCCAAATATACTATCTTGAGTTTCCTCACACTAATGTCACACTTACTGGTCCAGCTATAATGTGTTGCAGACCTTACAATTAGTATTCTACTGGTTCTTTTCTTTTCTTTTTTTTTAGGTTTTTATTTATTTGTTTGACAGAGCACACACACGGATGAGCAGGGGGAGGGGAGGAGGCAGAGGGAGAAGCAGGTTCCCCACTGAGCAGGGAGCCCCATGCAGGGCTCCATCCGAGGACCCTGGGATCATGACCTGAGCTGAAGGCAGATGCTCAACCGACTGAGCCACTCAGGCGCCCCAGTATTCTACTGGTACTTAAAAACAACAAAGAAGGAAAGATTCTGAGGTCAAGTGAATTTTGAAACTTGCCTAGCATACCCCTTGAAGATCTGAAATCCACAGAACATACAGAGCAATCTCTCTCAATTTCATTAAATATACTATTACTTTGACCTCAGAACCATGCCCCCCCCCCCCGCCTATGTATTTACATACTACACTATACTTCTCTGGGAAATTCTTGGTGGTGTAGACAATGTTTTGTTGAGAACAAGGGATTAGGACAAGACTCCATAGTGTAAGGACCAGGTATGGAGCCCTAGCGAGATAATACCTTGGTTCTGAACTGACAGAGAGCAAGGAAACCACCCAAACACCTCTCTCTCATGCGGAGCTCTGTTAGGGGACCTCTTCTGCCAGATGCTGGATGATTTGTGGAATGAAGCTAATTCTTCATGAGAACATAATCAGAACAAATTTGAGATGATGTTAAATGAGTCTCAGGCGAGGTACTTGGCTTTCTTAGTTAATGAGCATTTTTCTCTACACGAGAAGCAGAAAGGAGTTTAGAAACCAAATGAAAGAGATCCCAAAGATCTCCTCGGAGCAGCCCTTCTTTTTTTTTTTTTTTAAAGATTTATTTATTTATTTTGAGAGAGTGAGAATGAGAGAGAGAGAGAGACAGAGACAGAGAGAGCACCTGAGATGGGGGAGGGTCAGAGGGAGAAGCAGGCTCCTCGCCGAGCAGGGAGCCCGATGCGGGACTCGATCCCGGGACTCCAGGATCATGACCTGAGCCGAAGGCAGTCGCTTAACCAACTGAGCCACCCAGGCGCCCCAGAGCAGCCCTTCTTTAACAAGGACAAGCCATCCACGGACTGGCCAGTTTGCTGTCCTCCCACGGGCTCCCATGATGCACTCCACTAAGCAGGTAGTTCAGAAATGAGCATGGGCAACAGAGGCATTTGGGATACAATAGAATCCCAAAGCAATTCACAACCATACAACAAACTTGACTTTTTAAAATTGACTTTTCCCCTTAAAGTGAGTTCTATACCCAGCTAGGCAGGCAGGTGGTCTGAAGTGTCACAATTTTTTAGCTCTTCTGCCTACTTGTCACCCAACTGTCAGTCCCTTTTGATGGCACTAGTCATCTGCATGCACAGCCAGCAGATCCTGAAGACGGATCTGAAGGCCTGGGAACTGTGGGCCCGCTTGTCAGGAGTGAAGGGGGGCAGTCTGCAGCCCCTTCTCCCGCTTATCTGTCACAGCTGGGGGGTGGGGGCTGGAATGCAGGTGTGATCATCAACCTGTTTCCTATAACATAGATACAAAATTGTAGCCTTTGAGACTTTTATAATGCCAAGACTTATAGGTTGGAAAGGTTCGTTCTGTAGCCTTGAATGAGATCTCTCCTGACTCTGTGCCTTTCTGTTTCTTTGCAGTTCCTCAGCACTTTGTTTGCCCCCTTAAACTTTGTCATGGAGAAAGTGGAAAGCATCCTCCCATCCAGCCTGTGGCACCAGCTGACGCGGATCTAGGGAAGCCCATCTGTCCTTCCACTCACCTTCCCCCAGTGGGCTGCCACCATCTCTTCGTGCCAACTCCTCGTGGACCGCAAGAAAGCATGACTCTGAAAAGGGGAAGCCATTCCGAGATTTTAAATCGTTCATGGACCGTCTGTTCCATAATAAAAGCTGTTTTTGTTGTACAAAATTCATTGATGTTCAGTTCTATTATATTTTGCCTTCAGAAAAGAAAAAAAATCAAAAATAAACTTTTGTGTATTGCAGCAACCAGTGTGTCTTCTTATGTCTCCCAACCTTAAAAGTGTTGGTGTCCCAAATAAATCTGTGGGTTTACATTTAATTTATTAAGGGCCCAGATCTTCTGAATGCCCCACAGTGGTTTTCTTTGCTGATGGGACTCATCTCAGCAGGCCGTTTGGACCCCTACAGTCGGTGGCTTGGAAAATAGAATGTCTTTGGCTCAAAAGTACCACCTTTTTCAGCCCCAAACTGTTGGTCCTTGTAGGCCAAAAGCACAGAAAGAGCTTTCCACAAAGAAGGACAGGAGGCATGAATGAAACAAAATGTATGTGCCGTGACAAGTTGTTCCAGTTCAGAGATTCTACTCATTGAATAGAACTCAGTACTATAGTTTGGTTTTGTTTTATGAAAATTTGTTGTGAGAACAAAACTTTTGATGAGAATCTACAGACCCAACAGTCTGTTGTATAACCTGACCACTTTTCAGAATTGCCGTTTTTAAAATGTTCTCTCATAGGGGTACTTTTTTAAAAGTAATTTTTGTATCCTTGATGCTTAACTATAAGCGGTCTTTGAGTATTTTTGTGATCTGAACTAAAATGGTCATTTGTCCTTCCCACCTTTGAAAGCCTACGATTCACACCTGCTGAACATCTGGCTTTACTTAAGCAAAAGAAGAAAAATAAATAACATTGAATCCTCCATCTGAAGTGAAAAGTACCTCTATTTAAAATCTCAATTCAGTGCTTAAAAAAAAAGGACTCCTTTACAGTTTGTTTTCCATTTTATTTAGAATCCTGAAACTTTTCCCATGAGCGTTAAAATAGGCAGTGTGCGGGGAAGGCACCACCACCTTCCCAGCTGGACTTCCTGCTGGCTGCTGTCCTTCATCCAAGAGCAAAGTAAGTGGGCAGGTAATGTTTAGGTGCACAAGGGCTTCTCATTCTTTTGGCAAGTTTCTCTTTTCTTTTTTTTAAAGATTTTCTTTATTCATGAGAGACAGAGAGAGGGAAGCAAAGGCAGAAGGCAGAGGGAGAAGCAGGGAGCCCGTGCAGGACTCGATCCCAGGACCCTGGGATCATGACTTGAGCCGAAGGCAAACGCTTAACCGACTGAGCCACCCAGGCGCCAGGCAAGTGTTTCTTTCTACTGTATTTGTGCAAAGCCCTGGTATGCAGCTGGCTCCTGCTCTGAGGAAATTATCTTGGAAGAGGTTGAACTCCTATATCCACACCAGTAGTGCTGCTCTTGGGGGCAGTGACTGTGTCTGCTTTGTTTGCCTCTTTGCTTCTTCCCCCACCAGAAATCTTGAGCTGAAGTGGGCATTCAAATGATTTGTTGAACAAATTGATGCAATTCATGATAGGTGCAAATAAAACTTGATTCACAGTCTGAGGAAAGGGGTTGGTTCCAGCAGAGAAGGACCAAGGAAGGGTTAGAATTGTAAATTTGGGCTGGAAGAAAATGTAGTAATTATCTAATACAATTATTTGATTTAACAGATGGGAAAACCAAAGTCCAAAGAGGATTTCGACCTCAGTCGGGACTCTAGACTGCAATAAGCTTTAAGTGAAAGTTTCCAGAGCCTGTAGGCAACAGCAAGTGGAAATGGCCTACTGTGAATTGTGAGAAACCCCGGTTGCAGGAGATTCAGCAAAGAAATGTAACACAAGGATTTAGAAGCACCTTGTGAATTTAATAATTAGGACTTTAAAGCAGTTTCTTGGAAAGGGGAGGCAAAACTTAGACTTTGAGGGGGAGGGCACCTGGGTGGCTCAGTTGGTTAAGCGACTGCCTTCGGCTCAGGTCATGATCCTGGAGTCCCTGGATCGAGTCCCGCATCGGGCTCCCTGCTCAGCGGGGAGTCTGCTTCTCCCTCTGACCCTCCCCCCATCTCATGTGCTTTCTCTCTCATTCTCTCTGTCTCTCAAATAAATAAATAAAATCTTTAAAAAAAAAAAAAAAGACTTTGAGGGGGAAAGGGAGTGAATGGGAGAGGTAAAGGTGGGGAAAAGATGGGGACAGAATGAAGACACAGGCAGAATAGAGATTGCTGGAGGAAATGAGTCCATGGCCCCTGAGAGGAGCTAACCACGTGAGGAGGAGGGAGGCTTCTCTAAACTCCCGCCAACTTCATAGACCTTTCCTCTTATAGCCAGAGTCACTCTTCAGACAGGCCGTGACCCCAGTTGCTCCCTTTCCTCCGCGTCTCTGTTCAACTACTCTGCTCAACTCTGGAGAGCAACCAGGACTCATTCTTGCCGTCCTGGTCTCCCGGGCCTGGATACCACGGAGGTTGCTCTCTTTTTAGCTCTTGCCTTGTTTTGCTGCCCCTGACGATGAGCACTCAGGCCTGGCTAAGGGTTTCATGCACATTCATGGGGAGGCGGGCCCAGAGCAGCCAATAGGGCAGAAGAGTTTTTAAGATGATTACTTTTACATGATTCTTAACACTTTTCACCCAAGGTCCAGGGTTCCTGTCTTCTTGCTGAGATGGCAACTGGAATCCAAGTTGCATTCCTGCCTTCTCCTTTTATTTCTAGATGAGGGGACATCAAAATCCATTCTGATGGGCTTTCCTCTATGAAGATCCTTCCCCCCAGCAGAACAATAAGTGTCCCTTAGCCTCAACTTGTATGTGTTTATTGGAATACAAACGCAAACCTTCTAAGTTAAATACTCGCAAATTCAATCTAGCAATGTATATAGGAAATAATACAATATGACCAAATGGGAATGCTCTTTAGGGTTTTTTTTTTTTAAACTTCTCTTATCAGTACTTAGTATCAAAGTCATTTTGCTTTTAAGAATTGGGGAGCCTTCCATATTTTTATATGGCCCAGAATGATTAAACATTGACATTACTTGCTTTTCAAGAATTAGATAAAACTCAGATGTGAAACATCTGATTTTAGTGCTTTGTTAATGATGAATCTTTGATCACTGTTTTATTATCTGCAGTGGTGATTGGTCTGTACAAATATTCCACTTCTTAAGTTTAAGTTGATATTTTTCTAGGAAATTACCATTTTCTCTAGGCATTCAAATGTGTTACCACAGAGTAACACACACACACACATATAATTATATTATTTAATTGTATATTTAATATCCTCTGTATCTGTGATTATTTCTTTCTTCCTTTCTAATTTTATATGTCTGTTCTCCTTTTTCCCCTCTTTATTCAGCCTCACAAAAGCTTATCTAATTAATTCTTTCAAAGAAACAATTTTAGATATATTCAACCATACTTTTTGCCTTATATTTTAACATTTTAAGCTTTTATCTTTATTTGCTTTTCTTGATTTCCCTTGTTTAGAAGAATTAGAGTTTTTCTAATTTCCTCTGACAAATACTTGGTTTATTTTTATTTTAAGAAAGAGGTATTTAAGTCTATAAATTTTTCTCTAAGTATAGCTTTCTTGTCCCTTAGATTTTGCTGTGAAGTGTTTTTTGTTCTTTTCTAGAAATTTCTGTTTGGGTTCCTTCTTGTCCAGGAATGATCACACTTGGGCATTCCCTAATAATTGGTTCTCCATTATGGCCTTCAACGAATTTATTTTTAATGTTACTCTGCAATATCTAATGAGAACAGCAAAGATATTCAACCACATGCTCCCAAACAGAGTAAACCCTAACACCTTACACCCATGGACTACTAAGTAAACTTTTGATCTTTCTTTCCCTTATTTTTTTTTAATTACATCTTTCTTCAGTATGAAACTTCAGAGGCTATGTTTATGTTTAAGACATGTTTATGTTCCTTCCACTGTTTTGTACTGTTTTTCTCCTTGCCCTGAGAGCATGCACTTCACCAAGCTAAAACAAATCTGTGTGCTCAGTCACAGACTACTTGAAATTTAAAAGGGGAGGGGACTTGAAGGAACTAGTCACGCTGTTCTGGCTTTTGAGGATCAAAGACGGTTAGGCTGAACAGACAGGAATTGGCTGCAATGAAAATGTCCAGCAGAGGTGGTGGCTCCCTATCCAGAATGCTCTGGAGAGCTGCAGGAGCTTGGGGGACAGATGACCTTCAGGTAGTGTCTGTGTCTCCTCCAGAGTACTGTCTATAATTCTCTGGCAGGTGCAGAGAGGGCAGAAAGGAAGCAGGTTCTCTTCCCCTCCTTTTCCAGCTTGTCTTCTGTTGTGTCCAGCCCAAGTCAATGTCATCCTCCCTTGGGTCCTCAGCCTAGAAGCTTGTGTGTGACCAACCTTAGGAAGAAAACCTTTGGAACTGAAAACCTCAACTGGCCCTCGTCAACAGGCAAGCAAACCTCAAGTTGGTGTGTGTTTTTCCAGGGAAGGGGGCAGGGGTTACAATTTGAGAGGGCATGGAATGAGTGTAATTTTTTTTTAAAGATTTTATTTATTTATTTGACAGAGAGAGACACAGGGAGAGAGAGAACATAAGCAGGGGGAGTGGGAGAGGGAGAAGCAGGCTTCCTGCGGAGCAAGGAGCCCGATGCAGGGCTCGATGCCAGGACCCTGGGACCATGACCTGAGATGAAGGCAGACGCTTAACGACTGAGCCACCCAGGCGCCCCTGGGATGAGTATAATTAAGGGGAAAAAACCCCCACCAAACTCTTTTAACCGCTTACATCCTGCTCTGAGCCCCCAGATCACGAAAACTTCATTCCAAAGTCCTGTGTCCCGGGGCCTCTGACAGTATCATTTTCCAAGCCCTCAGTGTCCCTAAAGTCTGTTGGCACACAGGAGCCACGGACCTGAGGCCCCAGCCCGTGCCTGGCCCGCCGCGTGCATCTCCCTGCTGCCCCTGCTGCTCGTGGGCCCACAGGCCACCCCTTTATGCCTCTCAGCTCCTCCCTCCTCCCCCTGGGACACCCAGGGCAGTCCCTGCAGGAGGGAGCAGTCCTCTCCAAACACTGGCTCTTTCAGGTGGCTTCTCCAGTAGTTTGCTGGGGCAAAGAACTACAAAATCTGGACTTCTTGAAATAACAAAAAGGGAGAATGCAGGGAGAAAATAGGAGTTAACATCTCAAAGGTATTCTGCCCCTCAAATCAAAGATGACCTCCTTCACCTCCAGTATAAATTATACCCATTTGTTCACTCGTTCCTTTAGGCAACGGACATTTACCGAGGACCTACTGTGCGCCGGGGTTGTCATCACATTCCCCCAATTGCACCTCAAATTGCAGCTTTTTCCCCACTGGTGTATTTGTTCTGTACATTGTACTTGTCTGTCCTGCCCACTGGACCACGAGGAATCGGAGTTCCACATCATGGCATTCATCTTCACATTCTCGTTATCTAGAACTAGATGTTCTGTAGTCTCTGCTCTAGAACGTAGAGGCTGACAAAGGTTGGCAGGAAGGGAGGAAAGACAGGAGAAGATGATGCTAAACCAGAAGTGAGTGTCATTTTCTTGAAGTCCAGAAAAAAAAATTATTAAAATGAAATAAAATATATGTATTCCATTCTTGGAACACCAGCTTGATGAGGAACTTTTGTGAAACTTTCGCCAAATTACCACTTCGTTTGGGACACATAATTTCTTCTTATCCCATGTTCCCCAAATGACCATTATTTATATTTCTTGTGTACCAGATGCCATGCCAGGTACTTGACCTGCACGACCTCTTTCAGTTGTCCAGACCACTCCATGGGGGAGGTGCCGCATTGCCCCCATGACAGCAGCTACTGCGTCCAGGAACGGCTGGAGGTTGAACGGCTCCCCGCCGGGCAGTGGCCTCAGTGCAGCCGAGCCCCGGGCCGCCGGCTTGCGTGGCCACTGCCCCCTGCCCACCCTGGCTCCCGGAGCTGGACGCACACCGCCCATCAGCGGCCCTTCCGGCTTCGGGAAGGTGCCCTCGGGGCCACTGCCTCTCAAACATGCCCGAAAGAGCCTGAGCGGATCTCAGAAGACAAGGCGGACTCCACATTTCTCTTACTTTGCAGCCATGTGTTATGGCGGTCGACAGGGCCCTAAGATTCTTGATTAGATGATAGCCCCATAAACACAAGGATGCTGTGTGTGGACTTGAAACGGGAAGAGGAATCCTGTCATAAATACAGACCGGTGTGCCCCATGATGGGTTCTGAGAAATCTTAGTCCAGCCAAATGCTGTTTTGGAATACGCTTGCTGCCTTGACCTTTCTCGTGGAAATTCCCAATGTCCGAAGTCCTGAGACCTCCCATCATAATGAAGCAGGCTTAACCCAGTGCTCCTCCTCCCCTTTTGTAAGAATACTTATGAATGTCCTGCAACATTTACTTTGGAAAACAATGGACAAGACCAGTATCAAATCAGAAGGAGGATCCCATGAACAAGGCACGTGGTCCTTTGGAGTGTTTCCCTCCTTCCTTACCAGGCAGGGGCCTGCCAGACAGGATGTGAAGAGGAACCCAGGCGCCCTGCAACCATGAAGTGCTGCCAGGCTCCCTAACTGGGAAGCATGTGCTCTGCACTCTCTCTTCAGTCCCCCTTGGTGCTGGACACGGCGCTTGGTCATGCCCTGCCACCCCCCAGAAGGGCCCTGGGGTCCTTTAACCGTCCATGGATGCCAACACAGCTGAACAAAGTAGAGAAGTGAAGGTTTGGGGCAGTGGTCATAATTCAAGTGTTGTATTTTCTCTCCAGTCATCCAAGAAAAACCCAGTGACGGTACCTGAGAGAGCCTGTTTGAGCTGGTTTTTCGGCCACAGTGACCAGTCAGTAACTATCACTCTCCTGCGGGCCCCACCAAGTAGGCTTTTTCATCAACCCTAAGGCCTGTGGGCCTTATATCTAACAAATTATATTTTACTTTTTTTTTTTTTAAGCTGGTTAGTGACAACAAAGCTGGTCCCTCTGCAATTAGAATCTGATGTCAGAGTGAGAAAATCCCCTGTTCGCTGGGAATTCCCATGTCACTCATTCTGTATTAATGATATTTATTCTCCCTTGTTGTTTTATTCTTAAAAAATGGTTCCCCTGGTTGCAGTGTTATGTTAAGCATATTACATGTTACTCCAAAGTCAGTTCATATATTATAGCTCGCTACACTCCTGGGTATACATTTCTGAATAGCTCTCACTCCGCAGTTACAGTTCCACATTAAATATGGGCTGCCAGGAGTAGAGCCTGAGAGAGTTGTCTGTTCATTTTTGGCTCCTTCTTTGTCCTGGAAGTTTTCTTCCTCTCTATATTATACTCTTCAAGGAAGATGTGCCCTCCAGTAAGAAAAGTCTACCTGGAGAAAGTGAAAAGTACTTTTCTCTAGAGTTTTCTAGAAAGGAGGTTTGAAAGTGGCAGCTATTTGGGACAGACTGCTTGGTTCCTACTGGGGAGGTCAGAAACAGTTTGGAACATGAGTGGCCACACTAATTACAGGAGGTAGGAGATGGGGGTGCCAGAATCCATCAAGACCGTTGACAAAAAGCCACAATATCTTTCCTTGTGCAACAAGAATATCAGAATGAGTTTTTAATCTTCTTCAGTCTTCGGTTTTTTTTTTATTAACATATAATGTATTATTTCTTTCAGAGCTACAGGTCTGTGATTCATCAGTCTTCCACAATTCACAGCACTCACCATAGCACATACCCTCCCCAATGTCCATCACCCAGCCACCCCATCCCTCCCAGCCCCCTCCGCTCCAGCAATCCTCAGTTTGTTTCCTGGGGTTAAGAGTCTCTTATGGTTTGTCTCCTTCCCTGGTTTTGTCTTGTTTCATTTTTCCCTCCTTTCCCCTATGATCCTCTGTCTTGTTTCTCAAATTCCTCATATCAGTGAGATCATATGATACTTGTCTTTCTCTGATTGACTTATTTTGCTTAGCATAATACCCTCTAGTTCCATCCATGTTGTTGCAAATGGCAAGATTTCATTTTTTGATGGCTGCATAATATTCCAGTGTGTGTGTGTGTGTGTGTGTGTGTGTGTGTGTGTGTGTGTGTACACACACACCACATCTTCTTTATCCACTCATCTGCTGATGGACATCTAGGCTCTTTCCATAGTTTGGCTATTGTGGACATTGCTGCTATAAACATTGGGGGGCACGTACCCCTTCAGATCACTACATTTGTGTCTTTGGGTAAATACCCAGTAGTGCAATTGCTAGGTCGTAGGGTAGCTCTATTTTTAACTTTCTGAGGAACCTCCATACTGTTTTCCAGAGTGGCTGCACCAGCTTGCATTCCCACCAACAGTGTAGGAGGGTTCCCCTTTCTCCACATCATCGCCAGCATCTGTCGTTTCCTGACTTGTTAATCTTAGCCATTCTGACTGGTGTGAGGTGGTATCTCGTTGAGGTTTTGATTTGGATTTCCCTGATGCCGAGCGATGTTGAGGACTTTTTCATGTGTCTGTTGGCCACTTGGATGTCTTCTTTGCAGAAATGTCTGTTCATGTCTTCTGCCCATTTCTTGATTGGATTATTTGTTCTTTGGGTGTTGAGTTTGATAAGTTCTTTATCAGTTTTCGGGTTTTTGTCTTCCATGGCTAGCCTGCTCTTAAGCATCTGTTGTAGCATCATTAATAGGTAGTTTTAGAGATTTCACAGGCTATAATCTTTTTAGTTGCTTCAGTAAAATTCACAAGGACAACATATTTTTGTTTCTGTTTGCTCTGAGACCCAAGCACAAAGCTCTAATGAGCCACCGTCTTCTTTCTTTGCTTCATTCATTCACTCAATATATATTATGCATTGAATTCCATCAACAAACAAAAATTCAATATGCTCATGCTTGTGACCTATGGCAAGGGCCACAAGTCCTCTGGGGAAAATGTCCTCATGTGCAGTCCCTGGGTTGCGGTTCTCACCTGCACCTGATGCCAAGTAACACCTGTAACTCTCTCCCCTGATGTGGCCTTTCTAGGTGGGAAACCAACAAAATTGGACAGCTAGGATATCATACCAGGCTTATGAAATTGTTCTCAGTGGGCCCCGAAGGCTCTCAAAAGGTGAACAAGTCAAGAGCCACTTTTCTCCTACACAACTTTGCCAGTTCTGATTTCCCCACATGCCTTCTTTCAACTATCTTAGTCACTGCCCAGCACAGTGTGACAAGCGCCAGGCACCTCTCCTCTTTGAGATAAGGGGGGAATCTTCAGAGGAAAAATGACTGCCATGGGGCCAGGGCACGAGAGCCTCTGGAGCCCACTGCTGTCTCCCTCAGCTGGAAAGATGAGGGCCCGAGACCCTTGAGAAATAAGGATCAGATTGTGTCCAAAATACATCTCAATCTCTTGGGGCTGCCTCTAGCCATAAAAGGAGCTGGTCAAAGGCTATTTATCAGAAAGGTTCTTGAGGGCAAAGAGAACCTGCAGGGCACTTCAATTAACTGAGCAGTCACTCAGCTCTGATGAGCCTACAGCTGTCACCAGGAAGGGTATCGGCTATTTGAATGGCACTGTGATTGCAATTTCATATGCAGGGCTGCAAAGAGCCCTTTCCTCTGTATTCAGCTCCTTTGGGCATCTTTGCTCATATTTGCAACAGGGTCTTGGATTCTGGAAAATGTGAGAATCTAAAAATAGCCAAACTATAGGCAAGTAGGTATTTTATTTTATTTTAAAAATTTTATTTATTTATTTGAGAGAGAATGAGCAAGCAAGAGAGAGAAAGAGCACGATCGGGGGAAGGAGCAGAGGCAGAGGGAGAATCAGACTCCCCACTGAGCAGGGAGACCGATGTGGGACTTGATCCCCAGACTCCGGGATCATGACCTGAGCTGAAGGTAGGTGCTTAACTGACTGAGCCACCCAGGCACCTGGCAAATAGGTATTTTAATCATCTACTTCAGTGTCAGATGAGATTGCCCCAACAATCGCTGGTCACCATAGCCAAAGACATGTCTTAAAAGGATCTTTCAGGTAATCCACCTGCTTTTCCTACATGATCCACATAAGAACAGAGAATGTGAGTCATGACAGCTGCCCCAGGCCCTAATTTCTCTGTCTTGTTCCACTCAGTTATATCAACTGACAGCCGGAAACTCAGGGGGCCTAATAGCATCCACAGCAAGACTCACAAGTTACATTTAAATTTCAGCAAGAAATGTGTTATACACATAGATTTTCAGGACTCAAATGTGTATTTCCCTTAAAAAATATCTCTAGATTCTTTTAGTTTGGAAAGGTCTCAGCAGATACTTGAAAAGCACATCAGACTTTCAAAAATTAGGGGCTCTACATATCCCACAGCCAATTTTCTGCTACAGAAAGGATTGGACCAAGCTTTGAGATATTTGTTTCAATTTTATGTCTCTCCTGTGACATAGCTGAATCCTGATTTGATTTTCCCTGTCATGTATAGGAAGCTTTTTAAAAAACTCTCCCTCTGTTGATAGCATCATGACAGCACTCAGAACTTCATATTGTAATTTCTCTATCCTATCAAATTATTAACTTATTTATCTTTGTGTTCCCAATATTTAGCATATTGTTTGCATTGGTTGTGGTCAGTAAATGCTGAGCAGAAGGCAGGAGGAAGGAGCGGGGGAGAGAGAAGTGGCTAGAGTCCTAGAAATGTTTTCCTCCCAAGCTGTATCATGTGAGAATTAAAGCTCTCAGAGTTCATGGCTTGGACACTGGCACTCTTTGTACAATGTAGTGTGGTAGTCAGAATTGAAATTTTTCTTTGGTTACAGAGCCAACTTACAGTAGTCACCTGAAAATTCTCTCCATATGTGAGAGCTCAAGTTCAAGACCAGCCTACAGAAAGGTGTGAGGCTGGGACTCCTGAGAAACCCCAGATCCTCTGCTTGTTCCCCACACCTCATCCATAGCCCATATCCTACTGTAAACCACAGACTTCAGGGACCAGAGGACATATAAATAGTCTGGAAGGCTAATAATGAACTATCAAAAAAGAAATTAAGAAAATAATCCCATTTACCAAAAATAATAAAATATTTAAGAATAAACTTAACCAAGGAGATTTAAGACTTGTGATTTCAAAATACAAAACATTGACGGAAAAAAATCAGAGAAGACACAAATAAATGGAAAGACATCCCATGTTCATAAATTGGAAGATTTAATATTGTTAAAATGTTCACACGACCCAAAATGGCCGATGGATTTAGTGCAATCCCTATCAAAATACCAATGGCATTTTTTACAGAAATAGAAAAAAACAATCCTAAAATTCATATGGAACAACAAAGAACCCAAATACCAAATACAATCTTGAGAAAGAAGAATAAAGCTGGAAGCATCATACTTCCTGGTATCAAAATATATTACAAAGCCATAGTAATTAAAGCAGTATGGTACTGGGGCACCTGCGTGGCTCAGTCCGTGGCTAAGCATTTGCCTTTGGCTTGGGTCATGAATTCAGGGCCCTGGGATCGAGTCCTGCATCAGGCTCCCTGCTCAACAGGACATCTGCTTCTTCCTCTCCCTCTGCCCCTCCCCCACACTTTTGCACACACTCTCTCTCTCTCTCTCTCAAATAAATAAATAAAATCTTTTAAAATAAATAGTATGGTATCCATATAAAGACATATAGACCAATTAAACTAGATAAAGAGCCCAGAAATCAACCCATGCATACATAGTCAACTGAAATTCTACAGGATGCCAAGAATACACAATGGGAAAAGGACAGTCTCTTCAATGAATGGTGTTAAGAAAACTGGATATGTACATACAAATGAATAAAATTGGACCCTTGTCTTACAACCATATACAATAACCAACTAAGGATGCATTAAAGACCTAAAAGGAGGACTTGAAACTGTAAAACTCCTAGAAGGAAACATGGAGGGAAAGTTTCATGACATCGGTCTTAGCAATGACTTCTTGAATAGGACACCAAAACCATAAGCAACAGATGCAAAAATAGACAAGTGGGAAGATATCAAACTGAAAAGTTTCTGGTCTGCAAAGGAAACCATCAACAAAGTGAGCAGACAACCTACAGAATGAGAGAAAATACTTGCACACCATGTGAAACAGATAAGGGGTTAATATCCAAAGTATATAAAGAACCCATACAAGTCAATAGTAAAAGAACAAATAATTTGATTTAAAAATGAGCAAAAGATTTGAATAGACATTTCTCTAAAGAAGACATACAGATGGCCAACAGGTATATGAGAAAATGTTCAATATTACTAATCATCAGGGAAATGCAATTCAAAATTAATGAGACAAAATGCAAAACAAAATAAAAACCCCACAGAAATATTCTCTCTTTTAGGATGGTTATCAAAAAACCCAAAGATAAAATCTGTTGGTAAGGATGGAGAGAAATCAGAACCTTGTACATTGCTAGTGGGAATGTAAAATGGTGCAGCTGCTATGGAAAACAGTATGGAGGCTCCTGAAAAAATTAAAAATAGAACTACTATATGACCCAGCAAGTCCACTTCTGGGTATTTATTCAAAAGAATTAAATTAGGATCTTGAAGAGATATCTGCACTCTCAGGTTCATTGTAGCATTTTCACAATGGCCTAGAGGTGGAAACAACCTAAATGTCTATCAGCGGATGAATGGATAAAGAAACTGTGGTCTATATATATAATAAGATTATATTCAGCCTTATATGGGAAAGAAATCTTGGCTTATGTGACAACATGGATGAACGTTGGGGACATTATGCTAAGTGAAGTAAGCTGGTCAGAGTACGATTCCATTATATGAGGTAGCTAAAGGAGTCCAACTCAGAAGCAGAAAGTAGGATGGTAGTTGTCAGAGGGTAGGGAAAGGGGGAAATGGGGAGTTGCTGTTTTTAAAGGGTATAAAGTTTTGGTTATGCAAGATGAATACATTCTAGAGATCTGCTCTACAACATAGTGCTTATAGTTAGTAGTACCGTACTGTACACCAAAAAATTTGTTAAGAGAGTAGATTTCATGTTATCTTTTCTTACCACAATGAAAAAAACAGTCCAAAAGGATTTGTGGAATGCCTCCTCCTTCCAACTCCTGTTCTTACCCTGACAGAGAGTGTGAGTATTTTTTTTAAAGATTTTATTTATTTATTTGAGAGAGAATGAGAGATAGAGAGCACGAGAGGGAAGAGGGTCAGAGGGAGAAGCAGACTCCCTGCCGAGCAGGGAGCCCGATGCGGGACTCGATCCCAGGACCCCAGGATCATGACCCGAGCCGAAGGCAGTCGCTTAACCAACCGAGCCACCCAGGCGCCCAAGAGTGTGAGTATTTTTGTGGAACAAAAAAGGAAGTTGTTCCCATTGAAGGGTGTTTCTTAACCTCATCACTATTGACATTGTGGGCCAGATAATTCTTTGTGGTGAGGGACTGTCCTGTGCTTTATAAAATATTTAGCCACATCCTCAGCCTCTACCCACCGGATGCCAGTAGCAACCCCCATCCCACAGTTAGGACAACCAAAAATGTGTTCAGAAATTGTCACATGTCCCTTGAGGGCCAAAACCACTCCGGGTTGAGAACCACTGCCTTTGGAAGAATCCCAACAAGCTAGAACTTTGGCACCCAGCGTGTCCATGGTGAAGGTCAGATGCGGTATTTGGTGGTGTTATGACCTGGAAAGTCATTTTTCTCAGGAGCACAGCATTCCCCATGGAGAGGGTGAATGTCCTCCATCTGGCTTTTGTAGTCTAAATTGGTAAAGACATCCAAAACACATCTTGCTTTCAGTCTTTCCCTCGTTTTCTATTTCCAACAAAATAAAAGGAGAAAAGTGTTCTGTATTCGTTTCCTAGGGCTGGTAACAAATTACCATCGACTGGGTGGCTTAAAACAATAGAAAAGTATTTTCTCTGGTTCTGGAGGCCAGAAGTCTGAAATCAAGGTGTCAGCGGGGCTGTGTTCCCCTGGAGGTTCTAGGGGAGAATCCTTGTGTACCTTTACCCATTTGTGGGAAAAGTGGCTCTGGGTATACCTTGGCTTGTGGCTGCATTGCTCCAATCTGTGCCTCCATCTTCACATGGTGTCTCCTCTGTGTGTCCTTTATAAGGACGCTTGTCATTGCATTGAGGCCCGCTCTCATTCGAGATCCTTAACTGCATCTGCAAAGACTCTTTTTCTAAATAAGATCAGGCCTACAGGTTCTGGGATGTGGATATACTTCTTTGGGGGCCCCCATTCAACCCATTGCATACCCTAAAGCAAAGCTCCTTTTTAAAAAACCACTGA
Organism: Callorhinus ursinus; assembly: GCF_003265705.2. Taxonomy (NCBI): domain Eukaryota; kingdom Metazoa; phylum Chordata; class Mammalia; order Carnivora; family Otariidae; genus Callorhinus; species Callorhinus ursinus. The sequence continues at coordinate 58,913,418 of NW_027397074.1, forward strand.
GACTGATTTGTTTAAGGTTAAGCATTTGAAACAAAAATTTACAGAGAGGTTGGAAGTGTAGTCCAAAAGCCCTTTTTTGAAACTTAATTGCTGACATGATGCCCCCCTCACCCTCAAATACTTCAGTGTGCATTTCCTACAAACAAGGACCTTCCTCTACTTAACTGCAGTGTGACTATCAAAACCAGAAAACTGACATTGACCCAGTACATCACTCTCCGCATCAACGATCCTTTCAAGTTCCTCCAATTGTCCTAATACTCTTTTCTTTTTTTTAATAGCTAAAGGTTCTATTTCAGAATCATACATAGCATTTAGTTGTCCCTTTAGTTTTCTTCAGTCTGAAGCAGATCCTCAGAATTTCTTTGAGTTTCAAATCCTTAACACTTTTGAAGATTGAGGGCCAGTTACTTGGTAGAATGTCCTTCAGTTTGGGCTTGTCTGATATTTCCTCATGAGTGGTTTTCTCAGGACCACTCCAAAATAAGGCTGTGTTCTTCTCAGTGCATTAGAAACACATGTTTTCCATTTGTACAATTGGTGGCAGTGAAGATGTCGATCACTTGATGAAGGCCTATCGCCAGGTGCCTCTTCTCCCTTCCTACCCCCTGTCATTAATAAGTATTTTGTGGGGAGGACTTTGACACTATATAAATATCCTATTCTTCACTAACTTTCAATTTATTAGTGGGTTTATTTTATCTAAAGGACTGGTGAATTCCCATTTTTTCAATAGGTTATAATCTGTGAGGATCACTATTTGGATGTCCAAATGGTGCTACATTTGGCTAGAAGGAGCCCGTGCGGTCTGGCTGTGTCTTTTTGACATGTCCCCATCATTCTTTGGTCACTTCCTTGCTTTCTGGCACAACAAGACATTCTAAGCTTGTTTTGTACTTTCTTTGCCCCTAAAAGGAGCTCTGGGTTCCTTTAGTGGAAAATGGAACGTGTTTTGAGAACAAGTGTCTTTGCTGGTGTGCGTTTTCCAGACTGTTGTTGTGACAGTGTCTCTCAGCTGCTTCTCTCCCCATTCCTTCCACATGCCCGTGGCTTTCCCACCCGCATGGCTCCCTCCCTTGCTCTCCTTGCTCCACAGGGCCCACGCTGTTTCTCTGTTGACATTTGGAAGCCCTAACTCGGGGGAGCAAGCAGCCACACGATGGCCGCCCGTGTCCTAAGAAAGGCTGGCCTGCTGTTGGCAGGTGTGCTGGACAACCCACTAGCCGTAGTTGGAGAAACCTGGTTCAGCAAGCACTTCTGGATACATGACCTCAGTGAGCTTAAACATCCGAATGGGTGTGAGTCATTCCCCAGCCCCAATGGCTGACTTCCCCTTTTACATTGTGAGGACAACTGCCTTCCTGTTCTGCCTTAGTTCAGCTTTGCCTGGGATTGATTTCCTAAACTCTTTGAATTTTGAGGGTTGTTACCACGTCTCCTACCTGGCATCCTTTCTCCTCTAAGAAGGAAAATGTGAAAGGCCTGACTAATCCAGCCCTCCTAGTTCCTGCTCAGCCTGAGGACTTTCAGGCCGGCTAGCCCTTGGGGCAGGGCCCGCCGGTTCCCTCAAGCTTGTGAATGGAGGCTGGGGGCTGACCCGGGCTGGCCTCCCACGCCGCGCTCCCACACACTGCACGCTGGCCTTCCCGTCTGTGTCCCAGCTCCTGCGTCCTTGGTCTGCCATGACAACCAAGATGTAACTATTCAGATACTTTCATCCCCCTCCTTGGGCTCTCTGTCCTCTGCCAAACTTCCTCTATGCCCTTCTTGCTGTGGACTTTTTAAGTGTGACTTTCCACACTCCGTCCATCCCTGGGTTTAGTGAAGTCTTGAGCTGCACTTGCCCAACACTTCTGTCTTTTACTCCCGCACCTCCTAAGTGGACTTGAACCCTAGGTAGTTACCCAGGAGGGGAGACTCTGGGCAACTAATCCAGAGGCCAGCAAGAGGCCCTTGACATGCCTGGGAAGAAGGCTCAGTTTCTTTCTTTCACTGAACGAGGGACGAGAGGGAGAGAGAGAATAAGAGAGGCCATCACGCGAATGAAAAGTGGAGAGGAAGCTTCCTTGGTCTCCAACATCTTTCTAGAAATAAATGTCAGTTCATTCAAAGCCTAGCTGCATGTTGCTTCCTGTTCAGGGGTTCTGTCAGATCTCATATTCTTAGAATAAGCTGCCCATTTTTGGTGTTATTTTGAGTGGATTTCTGCTTGTTGCCATCAAAAGAGCCTTTCTTGAACGTTCTTGATGGCTGCATTGCCTTCAATTTCTCTCCAGTGGAGCCTGCTCTCCCATGCCCTGGGAGAGGGGCCAGTGTCCCTCTCACCCCCCAGTGCTGCTTCCCTGCAAATGTTTCTGCAACACTTTTTAAAACAAACTGTCTTTTTAGGTCCATGTCCAGCACAGGGAGGTACTATCCTCTCCCCTGTCACCCACTCACATCCAGACACTTTTCTAGGTAATAATAATAATAAATGTCAGAAGTTCTGTTCTCCTTCCTTCTTCCCTTGCCATTATCCTGGGCAACCTCAGCATCCACACAGATGATTCATGCACTAGGTTATTCCTATATTCTGCACCCTATCTATTCCCAAAATAATGAAAACAACATATTAAAAAATGGTACCTATCTTATAGCTTAGGAAATACTTTCCCAGTCATAATTTCGTTCTGTTTTGATTTTTGAACTCCACTGCCAAAGCCACACCATAGACTCACCCCCTTATACCTGCCTCACTTCCAAAACCTGGGTGTCTCCATTCTCCTTTAATGAAGACAATCTCCTGGGCTCCATTATTTTCCTTTAGTTTCTCCCGAAAGCCTTCTCTTAGGTGTCATCGGAGCCTGCGTCTTTACTCTTCCAGAATCTTATAGGCTCCCAGCCCCCTCCCGTTTCCTGCCCGCTCAGCCAGGGTCTGATGCTTGGCCTCCGCAGCGCTGCCAGGAAGCCGGGGCCAGCATCTCTCACCTCGGCAGACCTCCTCTGCCCGCACCTGGTCCATCTTGCTTGTCCCCGACCCCTGCTCCTGATGGTCAGCCCCTCACCACTCAGGTGTGTCATTCTCTCCATTCCCCCTCTCCTGCCTTCTCCCTTTCTCGTTTCAGCGATGTCCTAAATGCCATTCAAAAATGTTTTGTTAATGCTTTGTGAACTCCGGGTCTCTCCTGTCTTCTTCTTGGCCCCAGCCCCCCTCCTCCCTGCACTCTTCCTCACCATGCTCCAGTCTCCTCCAGGATATGACCACATCCATTTTTCCTCTTTCCCTAACATCTCAGCGTCAGATCCCCTTCTCACTGATTTGAATGAATGGTGAAACCTCTCTATAGAAACCAACCCTTCTTCAATCTCGCTTCTCCCTGAAGCTGCCATTCACTATTTTCTCACCCCCTTCTTTAGAGTTTCTACTCAACACTCTGTCACACATTCCTTCTTCAACCCTCCAAATTCTGTCCTGACAGAACCTCCTTTTTCAGAGGAAAACAACGACTGTCTGATTTCCTAATTCCAACTTGACCACAAAACCCTGGGAAGTCTCCTCTTTTGGCCTTCATGACACTCTTTCTCCAGATTCTCCTTGAAGCTCTCTGACCCAAGTTTTCCTTTGCCATTCTTTAAATGTGGGCCTCTCCCAAAGTTCTCATCTTGGTCCTGGAAGGCCTTCCTGCTTTGCTTCCCTCCCAGCACCATGTCATTCTCTCCCACAGCTTCACCCACATGCTGGTCACTTCCCCACCCACTTTGACTCCACCCCATCTCTTCTGAGCTCCTGACCTACATTTCCAACCGCCAATGGGACATCTCACTCCAAACTTGGCATGTCTCCCACTGAACTCAGAGTCTTCATCCTACAAGTCACCCATCTTGTGTACATGCCACCAACAACCAGCCACGCACATAGAAACCTTGGAGGGTGACTTCTCACGGTTCACCAGTAGCTCATGCTGCCAGGTGGCCGTGCAGTTTGTGACCGTTCTGGAATTCAGGGCCTCCCTCTCTCTCCCTGCTCAACTGCCATTGCCATCTTCCTGGTTCACCTCCCTCCAAACTCCTCTCTTTTCAACCTTAAAAACAGCGATTTAATCATCCCATTTCCACCTCAGAGACAGCACTGATTCCTCACTGTGTACAGGGAGAGGCTCAGACTCCTTGGAAGGGCAGTCGAAGCCCCACATGGTATTCCTGGCACGTTTCCCACCACACACTCCATGCCCCTCGCTCCTGCCATGTGGGCCTCCCCGTAGTTCCCCGAACCTGCTTTTCTTTATCTCGTGGCTCCACTTGCTATTTCCTCCTGTCAGGAAGATATTTCTCTTCATTTTCTGCCAACCCAAATGGTCCCATAAGTCAAAATTCAGGTCAATGGTCATTTTGTCTGTGAAGCCTTCTTTGATCCTCCCTGGACAGTAGTTGCTTCTCCCGTTTCCCTTAGTGGGTCACGTCTCGCACTTAGTTGACTATGCCTTGAATTATAACGAGTTAGTTTTGTTTCTGTCTGTGAATTCTTTAACAACAACTGTTTATTGAATAACATGTGTTCTTCATTCTTATCCTGTCATTTAATATTTACCACAGCTCTTCGATGTGGTATCGGTATCGTCCTTTGCCAAGGAAGAAACTGGGGCTCAAAGGTGTCACATTTCTTCCTGAGGTCATATGGCTGGTAAGTGGAAGAACCAGAACCTAAGCCCGGGGCTGCTTTACCCCAAAGCTCAGTCTCTTTTCGCTAGACCACTTGTTTCCAATCTTCATTGTGCATTGAAATCACCGGAGGGAATCTTTCAAAACTATTGATTTACCCGATGGTATTGGTATGGAGCCCAACCCAGGCATCAGGGTCTGTGGTTTTATTTTTCCAGTTGCCCAGGTAACCCTAATACACAGCAAAGTCTGGGAGGCACTGCTCTAGGCTCTTCAGCATCCAGCACACAGTGTGTTTAATGTAGGTTGGCCCTAAATATTTTCCCCAAATGCTTTTCTGCTCCTCTGGACACTTTATCCCTAAATCCTAAGGTTGGCAAAAATTCAAAAGCAAAAACAAGCAGAGAAAGAAATCAATTATTTGGCTAACATGAGTCCCAAATTCATTTCCAGTGAAATTTTCCAAATCAATATAAAGAAATTAGCACAGGCCAAAGCTGTTAAAACTAATTGATCCTCGATTGCCTTGCTTTGGGGAGAGACACGCCTCCTCCTCAGCACCCTCGTGCCCCTCCTCTTGTTTGTCATCACTCAGCCGCCGTGTGTTGTCACCACTTGTCTCCACAGACGGACCCCAAGGCAGAGCCTACCTTCTTTGGAAGAGAAGTTGAGACATGGCAGGGAAAGCGTGGATAGAAGGTATGGACCATGGCAATGATCAGGTCACACTCCCTAGTCCTCGCAGGCTGTCACAGCCATGTGCTGCCCCAGAAGTTGCTGGAAAAAATCTCACTGGGTCAGTCACTCCCCATACTGCAATGACTATCCTCTATGCATAATTTAAGGTTATTTTATTACAGCCAAATTTATGGAAATAATTTGAGAACTGTACTTTAAAATGCTTTGTCCTAAGACTTATTTATAACTTTTAGTATTAGAGTCCATCAATGAGGAAACATCACCTAATAAAACTACGCTGTGAATTTATGTGAATGTCCTATCTAACTAGTAGGGTGTGCCTTCTCATCCAATCCCATTAGAGCTTCCGTTCTGCTACACAGAGGGAGCAAACTACAGAAGACCTTCAGCGTCTGTGAAGGCCGGAACACTCTTCTCCGACGTTTGTTGGATTCAGACGGTGATCATTGCTAGCAATAGTCTAGAACACATGAGAGCTATAGACATCACTTGTGCTCAAAGTTTGGGGTGAATTAAATAATTCATTCACTGAACTTTATTTGGAGTCCTCCCTCTGTGCCCACGCATACATACAGCGTCTGTAATACACAGCTAAGTACTTTTGGAGCCCAGGGACTCACACAGGAGGGCTCCTTTATACAAATGCCTAACGCTAAGTTAGAGGGTCTCAGTTAAATGATATGCTAAGGCGGTCATTCGGAAGAGGCTGCAGGGCCTCAAATGATTGACGGCTAAGCGAATGGCACCTGTGGGCCCTTTGTCCCCGAGAGCAGGCAAGAGAACTAGATGGAGGTCCTGCCTTTAACTTTTGACCTCAGCTTCTCAGCGGTAAGACAAGAGAGTCACATCAGAAATTTATTTCCAAGGGCATCCCATCTCTCCTCCGTGGTGAGTCTGGGGATCTGTGAGAGTTGATGGCATGAGGAGGCCTTCTGGCAATGAGCTGTGTATTCAACTTGGAGGGTGGAAGTGTTGGGAAGAATATCAGCCGGGGGCCCGCTCGGAAACGCACGCCATACCAGTTAGGTTAACAGAGACAATTTAATATGAAGAATTAGTAACCAGGTTCTGGAGGACATAAAGGACACTCTGAGGTATTTCAGCGACAGGAAGAGCCAGAAAGAGCCACCGCCCATAGGGGTTGAGGAACAAAGAGAAAAGGTTGGATTAGAAACTTGGAGAAGAGGTCCCAGAGCTGGTACAGGGGGTCCTGCCCAGATGGCGCTCGTGCCTGTTAGAGCCCCAGTGAGGCTGGTTCGGGGGTGTAGGGGAAAACCTGCAAAAGGCCTAGCTGCTGCTGCAGGAAGAACTGTTGCTGGAAGGAGCCCCACAGGAACGTCCAACAGGAGGAAAGGCCTGCCGTCTCCCCGTAGCGCCTCCTTCTGGAAGAGCTGCCGAGGACCAGCAAAGCGGAACCGGTTTGCAGCCTCAGCCCTTGGCCCCTAGACAAACCCGGGGCGGGGGTGGGTTTGAGACTGAGAGCCAACAGTCTAATAACCAGTCCTGGCAGCAATGGGAACAGGGCCCACTACAAGCGGGGCAATAGTTTAAGCAAAGTGGTGTAACAATATCTGCCATGTCCACGCGTCCTCTTTGTATCATTTTCCTCCTTCGCCCTTTAGTCCTCACAGTGACCTGAGGAAATCAGTGCTGTTATTCACCTGAGGCGAAGGCGCAGCAGGGTAGTTTCGGGGAGATAACCGCCCCACACTTACCTGGCCCCCGAGGGCAGAACGGGGATCTGCTCGCAGGACTGTCCGGCTGCAGAACTCTGGCCTCACAGGAGGCACAGTGCTTGCCGAAAATGGGCTCGGTGCGCCCGAGCAGCCAGGTGACTGGTTTGACTAGAAAGGTGGACATAGATTCGGAAAGGTGATTTTTGGCTAATTTGTGGAGGGGCAAGGGATTTGGGCCTTTTAGGCAATGGGAACCAGTGACAATTTTGGAATACGGCAATGAAATGGTGGAAACTTTATTTAGAGAGATTTATTTGGAGTGAGCAAGATGATTTGAAGAGAGAGGAATCTGAGCCAGTGAGGCTCATTAGGAATTATAGTAATTTAGAAAGGAGGTGATATGGGCCTTGGTTTGGGTGGTGGCAATGAGAAAGAAAAGGGAGAAATGTGTGGAAGAAAGAAAGAACGAGAATGGAGAGACACAGATATTGCACGAAAAGTAGAACTCAAAGATAATTCTGAAGTTTTTGGGTGTAGATAACTAGCAGAACGGTACTGCCTTTCGAAACAAATTCTGGGGATTCTGGAATGCCTTTCCTTTAAGAATGTGGCCTCTGCCTGGGCGCCCTGCCCATCCCCCAGCAACCATGATAGCATGGGGCCCCCAGCTCCCTGCTGAATCTCCCTGGATTATCATCAGCAAAGTTGATAATTTAGAATTGAGAGGTAACTACTTATTGTGTAGTCAGGGAAAATATTTGACTGGAGATGAGGAACTGGATTTTGTCATCCTGTTATTGCTGTGTATTTTACTTTTTTTTTTTTTAAATATGAAATGCTTCACGAATTTGCATGTGATCTGTGCACAGGGACTATGCTACTCTTCTCTGTATGGTTCCAGTTTTAGTATACATGCTGCCAATGCAAGCACGCTGTGTATTATACTTTGTCCGAATTAGTTAACAGTGTGGCTAAGAGAGTTTATTGGGATAATGGATATCAGTGGCTCTCTAACTTGTTTTCATCATAATCACCGGTGGAAGTTTTAATTGTGCACTTCGTAGAAGAGTGGCACGTTATATTTCAGTGGTCCCCAGCTCACCTAGAGGGTAGGTACTGAAGTCAGCACTTAAGGCAAAGGATAACCAAAACTACCCTTGAAATTCCCTTATAAAGATAGGAAGGTAGTGGAGCTCTGCTCCCAGTTCAACACAGTTTTTCCTCTAGTGTTAAAACAGATTGCTTCTTCTCCGGGGCCCTTACGAGATGGTTGGTTTGTGTTTAAAAAGGGCCATTTGTACCTAAAAACAGTATCTTTAATCAAACTTCACACCCAGAGGGCCTAGAAGCTCAAGTTGAGAGAGGCTCTGGCTTAGTAGCAAGGAGGCTACGTGAAGGATGTTTTCACAGTAGGAGGCCTGGCCTATTCCAGGCTGCTGTATCTTACCTGAGGGCAGTGGGCCCAGAAGAGCTGTTCAGGCTGGTGTATCTGGGTACCAGAACTAGTGGGTACAGGAATGAAGACACAAGTCCCTCTGGAGCAGACTCCTTCCATTATGAGAGCAATCATTTGTGTGGCTAGTCTTAGTTATGGGAATGTCAAGGCACTAGACTCTCCTTGCCTAGGAAATAGATGTAACAGGATTTTTAAAAACTTTCTGTGGCTTATCAGTTTGCAAAAAGAGCCCTGGAGGCTTCTGTACGGAAATGAATGCAAGACCTCATGCTCTTCTTCTGGAGCTGAAATTAGAGAAAACTGCTTTTAAGAGTATGGCACTGGGGAGCCTGGGTGGCTCAGTCGTTAAGCATCTGCCTTCAGCTCAGGTCATGGTCCTGGGATCGAGCCCCACATCGGGCTCCCTGCTCAGCGGGAAGCCTGCTTCTCCCTCTCCCACTCCCCCTGCTTGTGTTCCCTCTCTCGCTGTGTCTCTCTCTGTCAAATAAATAAATAGAATCTTAAAAAATAAACCCCCAAAACAGCGTGGCACTAACCATCTGCTGGTGTGAGAGGGCTCCAAAAGCCCCAGACAGGAATTCCTCATGGGAGAATCTGGGGTGATATAGAATGGACAAAAAGAAGAGTTCTCGAAAAACACATAGGTGAGACTGAAGAACCTCCGGACCTAGCCGCTAAGATGTCTTGTCACTCTTCGAGAGCAGTGGCTGAATATGTGAGTGAAAACGAGGAGCTATAAACGTGGAGCCCAAGCATAAGCTTTGGGTTGGGCAGGGATCTGGCCCAGCAGGGGTTTCACCTGATACTTGAGCCAGGATTTGTGTTTAGTGATGACACAATACTTGTAAAAGTCACAGAAGCAGGAATGCCTATAGACTGAGCAGTCTCCAGTTCCGCCATTTGGAAGTACTGACCCACCTGGGCTCAGTGAATCCCTGGGATTCTTGGGACAGTTCAAAGTAGGAATCCCAGGAGAGCCCCTGGATTTCTGCTAATTAGGAATGACTAAGCAATAAACAGGGAAAATGTGTAAAGTTGATAAAGATATGGGGAAATACAATTCTTAGTAACATGTTAATATTTATATGTTTCAAGACAACAGCTGTCAGGGACCATTAGGCATTTGAGATCTTTTTGATCATTTATAGGAAATTGATCAGAATGTGAATTTCTGATGCTTCATGAGTGGGTCATTTTCTGTGCATGTGCATGCATGTGTATGTGTGTATATGTATATGTAAATGGAATATACTATATATATATGAATTGAAGACACTTCTTGAGCCACACAATATTTAAGGAGCTATAGAAATTATTATAGGAAGTCAGAGTTTTGGGGTGCCTGGGTGGCTCAGCCCATTTAACATCTGCCTTCGGCTCAGGTCATGATCCCAGGGTCCTGGGATTGAGCCCCACATTGGGCTCCTTGCTCAGTGGGAAGCCTGCTTCTCCCTCTCCCACTCCCCCTGCTTGTGTTCCCTCTCTCGCTGTCTCTCTCTCTCTCTCTGTCAAAAAATAAATAAAAGTCTTAAAAAAAAAAAAAGTCAGAGTTTTGTTAACTTTAGGAAGTATTTAGAAAGTAATGAGTAATGGTCTTCTACTCTTATATTTTAATTAATGGGGGTTATTTTCATTAGATTAACCCTAAGAAGTCAATATTGTCATCTATTTGTGTCTCTCAGGAACACTTCTACAGTAATTTTCCAATTGTAATCAACTCACAAAGCATCCTTGGCAAAGGGTTAGCTTGCATACTTATGCAGAGATTCAAAGTTAGATATTATCTTGATGTGTACTGTGTATCATGCTTGATGGGACTTTTTTCTGAGGATGTAAATCAGAAATTCCTTGCAGATCAGTGGAATCATTCACTTATTCTTTTATTTTAAAAGAATACTAATTTATTGAATATTTGCTACATGCCTGGTGCTCTACAGTTGAATCAAGAGTGAGAAGTAAAAGGGGATTGGTGCAGGAAAAGGGAGGGAGAGAGGGAAAGGAAACAATCCTAATCATCCTTGGCTGGTCTTGTATTAGAATTGTAGCTTTATAAATTAATTTTAGTAAAAAGTTGACAGTTTACAATATTAGGTCTATTATAATCTCTCCATTCAAAGTATCCCTTATTTCCATTACTAAGGTTTTTTAGATTTTTTTCTTATAATTCTACACAATCATTATTGTTTATATCCAGATATTTATATTGCTACTATGAGCAACAGAATCCTAACCAGTTTCCCCACTTTTAGTCTAAGTCCTCCTGCATCCACACCTACAAATCTATTCTCCTTTTAGATTGACTGAAGAGTTTTAAAATTATTTTTATTCCTTACTAAAGAGGAAATTGTACATTTTTGCCTTAATAGTTATCTTTAAAATTGTGACATGCTTACCTAACAATGCCTAAAGTTTATCATATTTCTTCCCTACTTCCCAACAATATAAACAAATTTAAAATGCTTAATTTTGGGGCCTCCTGGGTGGCTCAGTCGTTAAGCATCTGCCTTCGGCTCAGGTCATGATCCCAGGGTCCTAGGATCGAGCCCCTCATTGAGCTCCCTGCTCAGCAGGAAGTCTGCTTCTTCCACTCCCACTCCCCCTGCTTGTGTTCCTGCTCTTGCTATCTCTCTGTCAAATAAATAAATAAAATCTTTTAAAAAATGCTTAATTTTGGTCACTTCCTTTCCATCTTGATATGTTACCAACACTTTATTTCACCTAGTTCTGTTACCAGAAATGAGTAATTCCTAGTTATTGTATGAAATTGTAAATTTCACTGCATGTATACAAATTTATTTACTCAACTTTTCCCCTTGCATTTCTTTTGGAAAATATTTGCTCTGAAGTTCCTATAGATGAGATCTGTTCTTGGTAGATTTTGTTTGTCTGAAATGTCTTTATTTTACTCTTGTTCTTTAATGATAGTTCAGCTGGATATAAAGTTATAGATTGATTCCCACCTCCCCCCCAGGGTTTTGAAAATATGATTCCAGTGCCTTCTTGTTTTCCATCACTGCTCTGGAAATGTCTACTTTTGGCCTGATTTTCTTTTCTAGGTAACTTGTTTTTCTCCTTGGTAGCTTTTGAAATTTCTTTTTCTTCTACTCTCTGCATTTTTGCAACAATATATTTTTGTGTGGATTTATTTTGTTTTGGAACTGCTTGGAACTTGTGCTTCTTGACACTGAAGATTTATATCTTTCATCCATTCTGAAAATTGCTCATCTTTCTCATTTTCTCTCTTCTTTTTTTTTAAAGGATTTTATTTATTTATTTATTAAAGAGAGAGAGAGCGAGAGCATGCACAAGCAGGGGGAGGGGCAGAGGGAGAGGGAGAAGGAGACTCCCCATTGAGCAGGGAGCCCAACTCGGGGCTCAATCCCAGGACCCCGAGATCATGACCTGAGCTGAAGGCAGACACTTAACCAACTGAGCCACCCAAGCGGACCATCTCTTTTCTTTCTTTCTGGAATTCCTGTTATAAGACATATGTTGGACCTATTAATTCTACTTTCCCTGTCCCTCAACTCCTTTCATATTTCCCTTTTTTTTTAATATATATATCTTGGGCAGAATTCTAGGTAATTTCCTAAATCTATCTTCCACTTCACCAATTCTCTTTTTAGCTGTATCTACTTTTCTGTTTACCATATCCAGTGTATTCATTTTTAAAGATTTTATTTATTTATTTGCCAGAGAGACACACGGTGAGAGAGGGAACACAAGCAGGGGGAGTGGGAGAGGGAGAAGCAGGCTTCCTGCAGAGCAGGAGCCTGATGCGGGGCTCAACCCCAGGACCCTGGGATCATGACCTGAGCTGAAGGCAGATGCTTAACGACTGAGCCACCCAGGCGCCCCACATCCTGTGAATTTTTTTTAAAAGACACATTTAATCAGCATAATAGTCTGATCAGACTATTACAGTTATCAATTAACAACATGTGAACAACAACAAAGAACCACATTAAAACCTTTCGTTGGAATGCTTTTCACTTTTTAGAGAACAGACACTAAAATACCTGTTATATAATTAGTCCCAAATACCATCCTTATTTTTTTATTTTCTTGTAGCAGTTAGACTCTGCTGCTGTGATTGGCTGAGTTCACAAACCTATTGTAATCCATAACTTTTCTGTCCCTTCTCTGGCTCTCCTAACTTTTTCTTGGCAGTAATTAAATCTCTGCCACTCCCATAACTACTGGTGTTGCTTAGACACACATAACCACTTTGGGTTTTGTGGTTTGACAAAGTACTGGCCTTCACCACCACGAGAACCAGAGAAGTTCCTTTTGTCATGGGTTCAGAATCTGAAGATTGATTGTTGTAACTGCCAAAGTTATTGTAGCTTCTACCACCTCCCACACTGCTTCTGTTATTACCAAATCAATTTCTGCCATCATATCCACCACCACCAAAGCCATAACAACCTTTGAAGTTTCCTCCATGACCAAAGTTGTTGTTCCCTCTAAAATAACCTCCACAACCACTACCAACATTTTAAGAACTACTTTGACCTAGATGAGACACTGGCCATCTCTTGCTTAAGCAGGGCTCTCATTACTTCACAGTTCTAGCTAGTCATAGTATGTATATCCAAACAACAGTCTTATCCATGGGGTTATGGTCACCACAGTTTACAAAAGCAAAACCTCTCTTCTTGTCACTGTCCTAGTCAGTAATGATTTCAGTCACCTCAGTCTTCCCATATTGCTCAAAATAATCTCTTGCATGATGTTCTTTAGTGTCTTCTTTAATGCCACTAACAAAGGTCTTTTTCATAGGTAACCGTGAGCCTAGTCTTGAAAAACCTTCTCTTAGGACACCTTCTTTGGTTCTATGACACTTCCATCCATCTTGTGTGGCCTTGCATTCATGACTGCATATGCTTGCACCACAGTGGCTTATGTGACAAGCCCAAAGCTTCTAGAGTGCTTGGTGTTTGGATCTTTCATTGCCATACAATCTGTGAGTGTTACTCATACTTTTCAGTCTATCACTGGTTATACTGAAGGTCAAACCTTTAATGAAGAGCTTCTACAGTTCTTTGGGCTCTTTGAGAGAGATTCTGAATTATATATGGTGGTGGCCATAGGAAAGAGTTTAATAATGCTTCCTCAGCAGTGACCACAGTCAGAAAATCACTGTTTTAATATCAGTGGTTATGTTTTTAATTACTGGTTGTTCTTTTTAGTTCTTTTTCAAATATTTTTTAGCTTACTTTTTTTCCCTTTAGTATTATGTACTTTATTCATATTTATTATTCATTTTTCTTTTTCAAGTCATTCCTAAACAGATTTGTTTTATAGTCTGTGTATAGTAATTTTATTATCTGATATTCTTGGGAATCTAAGTGTATTTTTTTTTCTTCTGTGATTCTCAATCATGGTCGCTTATTTTGTGGTGTGTTTTGTAATTTTAAATTATCAACTCAGATCTGGTGAAGTATTATATGTGAGAATCCTCTGCAGCCTGGTTGAAAATGCGACCCTCAAAGAGTTTTTGTTTTTGTATCTGCTAAGCACCTCAATCTAGAACTATCTTGTTTTTTTGTTTTAGGCTAATTCATTGGCTAGGCAACTTCTAAAGTGTACAGTTTACGTTCATCCTAATATCAAACTAAACAGAGGCTAGTAGCTGTAAATGGTCAGGGCTATATATTTATTTTAATTAATTTTTTCCTACCCTAATGCCATTTCAGAGCAAACTTGTTCCCAGTTGATTCCCTGTGCTGGTGGTCAGATTTTTCCTTAATTGACTGTATTGCTCTCTGAAGGTTCTGACTTCATGTGGTAAGAGATGGGATTCTGTATCCTAATTCCAACTCCTCACTTCAAAAAGGCCCAAAACCCTGTTTCCTGCCCTGCCCTGGCCTTTAATTTAAAACCTAATATTCTAGGGGTAGCTGGGTGGCTCAGTCAGTTAAGTGTCTAACCCTTGGTTTCGTCTCAGGTCATGATATCCAGAACATGAGATCAAGCCCTGCGTCGGGCTCTGTGCTCATTGTAGAGCCTGCTTGAGCTTCTCTCTCTCTCCCTTTCCCTCTGTCCCTTCCCCACTGCTCACAGGCTCTCGCGCTCACTTGCTCTCTCTCTCTCTCATACATACATACATACATACATACCCAATCTTCTAGAGAGGCAGATTAATAAACCTCCACTGGGGGCACTAAGGCTTAAGTTTTCAGCATCTTCTTCATTTTTAACCTTTGGAGCTTTCCTGTATTTGAAGGTGGGAAGGGGGAGAGTTTACTTATATATTTTAAAGGACGCTTATTTTACCTATGTCAAATTTCTAAGCATTTTGCTTCAGAAGGCTTCTTTTTGGGATATTTAGTCTGCCATATTACCAGAAATAGAAGTCTCATTTATTTCATTTACTTTATTCAATGCTGTTTCCCTGACACTGGGAAAAATATTTGGTAGATTGTGCCAGGTATTTGTCGAATAAATAATTGTTAAATTAAGGAAGAGAGCTGAATGACATTTTTATATTTTAAAAGAAAAATTTTGAAAGATAAGTTCTTAACCCCCAGGCAGAGTTGGTAAGGGTGAGAATTTTAGGCCCAATTTAAGGTTGATGAAAGGAAAATGGCATTTGGGGATGAGCTGTTTCCCCTCATGGTTGTCAATATAATCTACATAGGGAACTGATTCTGCTATAGTTGTTATAAGGAAAAATGCTTACAAGTCCAAGAAATAGGGAAATTGCTTTTGGACATCATCTCACTCTATTTATTGGTCCAAAGGAATGAATCACATTCTAGGTGGGATTACACTCCCTGGATTTTATTTATTTATTTATTTTAAGGACCACCTTCTCCATGATCTCACATTTCTTAGCAGCCTTCTCACAAATTAAAATGCATATCTGGGGACTTTTTTTTTCCACCATGAATAAACATGTATGTAAATCTATTCCATACACTTCTAGAATAATTATGATAAATGCTCCACCCTCTCTCCTGACCCATCATTTAAGATTTCATTTAGGCAAAAATTCTTTCTCGCTCTCCTACACCCCTCAGATATTCATATAAGTTCTTGTCCTTGGTTCCCTTACACTCTGAAGAGACCTTTCTTTTGCTAATTTGGCCACCACCAGAAAAAAATCCCAACTACACGGTTGGATTAAGTGAAGAGTTGATTCAAGAGGTGCCTGGGTGGCTCAGTCAGTTAAGCGTCTGCCTTTGGCTCAGGTCATGATCTCAAGGTCCTGGGATTGAGCCCCATGTCAGGCTCTCTGCTCAGCACGGAGTCTGCTTCTCGCTCTCCCTCTGTGCTCATTCTCTCTCTCTCAAATAAATAAATAAATAAATAAATAAATAAATATCTTAAAAAAAAAAAAGAGTTGATTCAAGATCAGTTATAGGTCAGTGCCAGCAACATATATTACTCCAGCACTGCTGGATTGTTTTCACATTAGAAGGTAGAGGAAAGATCACATGTTGTTTCTAGAGACATTATCTAATAATCTAGGATTATACAAACCTCTCCAACTTGTTTTTTTTTTTAAAGATTTTATTTATTTATTTGACAGAGAGAGACACAGTGAGAGAGGGAACACAAGCAGGGGGAGTGGGAGAGGGAGAAGCAGGTTTCCCACGGAGCAGGAAGCCTGATGCGGGGACTCATTCAATCCCAGGACCCTGGGATCATGACCTGAGCCGAAGGCAGACGTTTAACGACTGAGCCACCCAGGCGCCCCCCTCCCCAACTTGTTTTATGGAGAGAAAGACCACCTATACTTTATATTAAATAAGGTGAAAATATTATTAATCCTAATAGATGCTAATATCGTATTTATATACACTTTGTACCTTTAAAACTATTTTAAAATACATTGTTACATTTAATACAATTCTGAAAAATTTTTTTCTTGGGCATTGTTGCCAAGGAAATTTTAACTTCTTCCTCAGTGTAAGAGGATAAGACTATTATGAAAACTATTTTTAAAAATTATTGACATGTTAATTCAACCTGAGTAATCAAGCATTAGGTAGGGGTTTGAGGAAAACTTAAGTCATGATTTATACCATGTTTGAATTGGTCCATGATATTTTTAACCATCTTCAACTGTGGGTTGAATTTCCAGATGACAAGGAAAGTCGATTTCTTATGACCAGAAATCCCAGATTTTCTAGGAGGATTTAGAAGCCATTTTATTTTGAATAAGAGTGCTTTGTTAAATGTATAACTAAAAGTCACTTGCATTCTGGTAGAGCTTCATTAAATGTATATCTACATATGATTTGTTTTCCAGATTTCATATAAATTTAATCAGAAATCATAGAAATATTTTGACAGTCCACACATCCTAACTTTTGTTTGGAAAATGTAGTCATTGAACCAACCAAGTCATTTTCAATAGCTCATTGGACAGAATACTCCTGAGTTTCAATCAGAGGATGCTCTGATATAATGGAAAGGACACTGGAATGAGAGTTAGAAGACAATTATTTGAGTCCAGATCCTCCTGCCTCTTATACATCTTTTTATGATCTTGGGCCAATTACCAAATCTCTCTGAAATTTGTCTCATCTTAAAAAAGAGGATAATCATATCTATATCAAAGGGTAGTTGTAAGGACTAAATCCAAGCATGTACATGAAAGTGCTTGTAAGGTAAGAGGTAAAGTACCCGTGTTCCGTGTTAGCCCTCCCCGGAGGTTCCAAGCAAGGGCACGTTTGTCTTAGTCACTGCTGTTTCTAGTACTGTATGTAGCATTGCAGCTGACTCACAGGAGATGCTCAGTACAGACTGATTGAATGAACAATAACTGTTCTTCCCTGAAGATGATTCCGTGTCTTGCTTATATCACAGTCTGAACTATGAAATCTCTCGTGTCTTCCCATGATTAAGATGTGGCCATTAGAATAAATTATGTGCATTGTTCCTTCCAAATGTGACATTCTATGATTCCACGAATCCTCACTCTCAGACTCTTGGAAGTGTCATGTAACCTCATTGCTCTGTTGAAGTCTCATATCCATAGGACAGAATAACATAATTCTCAGATACAATTTCATTGTATGTCTACAATATACAAACAAGAGAGATCATCCTGACCCAATCATTCAGTCAGTTCAGAAAAAATTAAAGAAAATCACCAGTGAATGAATGGTTAATAGCCAGAAGCATTTGAATTCATTTGTCTGTACAGTATACTGAGTAATTCTTACTTCAGTTACTAAGCCCTGTAGAAGAAGGAAATTTCTCATCTGTGAATCATGATTCTAATAAAATCTCCAAGGGCTGGTGTAAATACCCACAAAACAGTGGTGCTTATTATTTCCTGAGAGTTGCTGAGAAGATAAGGCATTGTTTATAGTTACAGCAATCTATAAGCAAATTAAACCCGTACTCCCTTCTTCTCGTTGTACTCTTAGGCTGGGAATATTTGTCTTGATTAAGTATGAGTCCACAATGACGACTCAGAGTTCAAGGCCTTTCATGAAGTCTTCATTACTATTGGAGAATAATGATCAAGGGGCAGATGCCAAAGTTTATTTGGGTGTGTAGACTTTTGGAGACTTCAATTCAGATTTCGTTTTCTGTATTTCCTGCTATTTGTTCGGCTGGTGTGTCACCTCCACCTGTAACATGAGGCCCTGAAACATTCACAGATAGGTTTGCCAAGCTCCCCAGCCTCTGCTGAAATAACCAGTGTGAGCAATCTGGCTGACTGGACATTGGATGCATCTTCGTCATTTAATTATTTGAATTGGGTTTACGGGCAGTAATACGATTCCTCTCATCTGTGGAACTTGGGAAGGCCTGCAGTGCTATTAAAATAGGATTGGGTGGACTGCCTGGGGAAATCCAGAGCCTATGATTCAATTACAGGGGCTTTCACAGGGTCAGTCACTACTCGGAAATTACAAAATCAGGTTAAGAGCCAAAAGTAGTCTAAATGGTAAACTGATCATGTTGATCAGATTTTAATCATGCTCTGTTATCTAGAACTAGATCATAGCATGAGGGAACAGATGAAGAGTCACTTGTTCATCCAAGTGGTTTTGTCTAGTCTTTATTTCCATGGGCAGCCTAAAACATAAATTTGGTTAGGCCCGCGAAAAATTGTCAAGTAGAAGAAGACTGGCTTTCCAGTTCCTTCTTTCAGCCGGTTGTCATTGGCCCCAAGTCGTCTATCCAGCTCGGGTTATCCTTTGTTTTATCTGCCATCCAGGCTTGTTTTTTTCTCCACGCAGCCCCATGTTGCATCCGGCATGTGCTCGCCCTCTTCCCGCTCTTCACTGGCACACATTGGACAGCACTTGGATTGCTTCCCTCTCCTACAATTCCACCCATACGAGCCTAAGGTTACCTGCAGCAGGGACAACTGGCAGTGTGTCTGTCTGTGTGTGTGTTGGGGGGGGTGTTCAATGATCAACCTGCAAATGATACCCACCCTGGCCTTAAACTGGAGATTCTTTTTTTTTTTTTGCCTGAAACAGTCTTTCTCCATGTTTTGGTGCCTCCTCTTTCTTATGACCCTCCTCTCTGTCCTGAGAAACTCAAAGTGACTCAACTATTTTATGCAGACCTATAGCGGTCTCACTCTTCCACCTTCCAGGCCTTACTTGGGGCTTTTCTTTCCCACTGAGTGTTGTGAAACTGAGGGGTTCCTAAGAAGATTTGTGTCTCCAGCTTCTGAAACCACACTATTGCTTTTCCTTGCTAAGCTTCCATCCTTCCTTTGATTCCCTACAGTTAATGCCCATCCGTAGAAACCCAGGAGCCTGGTGCTCTCTACCCTCCCAGGACATGCAGTGAACCTCAGGGATCAGCCTGTCTTGTTCTGCCCCAGGCTGCTGAGGGGCTCTATGGTACACCCATTCCAAAAGATTCCTTCCCAGTTAGTCTGATGCATTAATACCAAGATTTAATCCCATTAAACTACCACTCCCAGTGAAGTGTTCCTAACTGAAAATGGCAGAAATGTATACGGACTGCATTTCGATAGAGGACTTGACCCAAAGTGTTAACATCAGTGGTTCTCAACTGGGAATGGTTTTGTCTTACCCCTTGCTTCCTCCACCCCTCACCGAGAACATCTGGTAACATCTGGGACACTTTTGGTTGTCAGGGCTGGGAAGCAGGAGAGTACCTCCGACATCTAGTGTGTAGAGACAGGCTTGCTTCTAAAGATCATACAATGTGTAGGACAGTCCTCTCACCCAAAGGGTTAGTGAATAGGGCTGTTTCATTGATAATGATTGGGCAAATATATTTGGGGAAAATGGTCTTTGAAAAACACTTGTAGACACATGTATCATCACCTCTTCTGCAGATCATCCTAGAGGGACAGCAAGCAGTCTGACAATCAGGCCACCTTGGGGGTACTTGATGTGCAGAGTCAGCACTTTGCTTAGGTTACCCCAGAACAGTTTATCAGGGAAGAGCAAATGTTGGGTGGATTTCCTTTGCTGGGAGAGAGTTTATTTCCATTTTCTGAGCTTTCCCTACCTGTGTATAAGTAGCACCCACAATCAGGATACACAGATCTCAATAAAGGGGCAAGGAATCTTGTATGTTTCTATTCAAGCTGAAAAAATACCTTTTTAGCCAAAAGCAAGCACTATACATGGAAATTAATAATTCAGAGAGGTCAATGGGGGTGGGTCTGGCTGCTGTGGAAAGACACTGAATTTATAAACACAGCCAAAGCATGCTGGCACCTAGAGGGGGTAAGCACGAAAATGGCAACACAGGGTGATAATGTGGAATAATTTTTCAATCAGGAATATAAGCCTTACCCGTGAGCTCACAAGAGTATTTTTTAGTAAGGTAAGCCAACTGTCTTCCCTGAAAATCTTTACAAACTTGAAGGCCACCTCTTGATAAGGTTGTGTAAGAAGTGTATTCCTGAGAGAAGACAAGGGAATAATTCCCATAACCTGCAGGGATTTCTTTCCACTAGAGGGTTTGGCAAGACTATCACACGTTTAAAATAACAAAGTCAACACTGGAAATTCACTTTATTATGTTTTGATTTCACAGAAAATGTAGACTTGTAAATAACAATAGTTCTTTGTAACAATCTGCGTGACACTTTTATTAGCTCATGGAAGTGGGAGGTTTGGTTAAACAGGAATCATGTGAATATCAGGGGAAAAAAACTAGAGTTGGAACAACTATGATTTAGAAAAATAATAATCATGTTGGGCTTTGCAAACCACCTGTCACCTTGCTGATCCCCTGAAAAATGTAAAGAACATTCTCATGGATGAATGAAAATTTTCTCTGCCTAGGTAAGGAAAAGGTCAAAATAAGCACGCCTTTGTGAGCTTATTTATACCAGTGGATTCTTTTTCAGAAGGTCAGTACAGACCTGACAAAAGCAATTCACCAGCTTTGGAACTGGCGAGGTTTATTTGTTAAGAGTACACTTCTTTCTCTTAAGACAAGGAAACCCAGGTTGAAGTACAGTAAATAGACACAAAAGAATGGTTCTGGTCGATTGGACACCACTCTGAGCCTTTATTTGGAGAGCAGGCAAGAGGGGAGATGAATGTTCTTCAGCTGAGCGAGACCACACCAGCCCCAGGCCAGCCTTTAATAAATGAGAAGTAATAACAATATCTTGGCCTGAAAATGCCATCGAGGACAACTGCATGCACCGTCATGTTGGCTGCCTCTGAGGGAGCCCTGCTTTAGGTTTTGTCGAGCTGATGTAAGATTCCTTAATAAATTAATCAGGCTGAGAAATGTCAATGTGAAGCTAGATTTTCTGACTTTAAAGCTACTTTCTTTGAAAAAGAAACGTGATACCTGATGTTTTCAAGCTTTGTGATAACTCTGATGGAAAGGAATACGGTTATGACAATCGAGAACGTCTCTTGAAATGAACCTTGGCAGCCTCGCACAGAGCTACAGACAGGGCGGAGAATGTGAGCAATGGCCCGAGGCCCTGCACCTCTAGGCCTCCCGATGCCTCGGGGAGAAGGTGCTGGGAGGGGACAGGGGAACAACAGCAGAAGGAGGGGCGGCGGGTACCCACAAGAGCTGAAAAAGCCACTCTGCACCATCACCAAGCTCAGCCAGTCACTTGGCAACAATCACCTGGTTCTTTCCCTCTCAGTTCTTTTCCCATCATCTGGCCCCATACGGAATATATTGCCATTTGATAGATCCTTCAGGGATGTTCCTTTCAGTCTGGTGATACCCGTATTATGCCAGGGCCTCCATCCTGGAGGGGCAAGGAGCCACAGCTGATCGTGGTCACCGCACTTGGGGCTTTTGTGCTGGAGCTTGGATGGGAGAGGCTGTCCGAGGTGTAACCGGGATACATCCTTGACAAAGCATGCTCACAGAATACAAAAGTCAGTCCGGTCCAGTCTTCCAAAGCGCAGACCAATGTGGGGAGGCACATTTATTGAAGAAGACAACTCATTTGCTAAGACTCAGAGTCATGTGCAGATGGTATCTTTAGAAAGATATGTAGATATGTAGAAAACCCCATTGAGTTAGTCAAGATCTCCTATTGTGTTGGAACTTTTTCAGACATTGCCGAACATTAATGGGCATCCTCTTGGGCCTAGAAAACTTGGTTTTATCATAAGATTTTCACTGAGAGGGAACTTGTAAGGGATCTGAACTGAATGGGTTCTTTTACTTTGTTTTGGGTAATTTGTGCCGTACATTCCCTTAAAAGCCTCAGGTAATCCAGAGTTCAGTCTACCTTAGAATCATGGCATATTGATCTTCCCCCAAACCCTAAAGAAAATGAGTTTGAATTTATCTTCAACCGGTTTTTAATTTTTTTTCCAATAGTGGAGATTTCCTCTTTCAGAAGTAAAAGCAGATAAAAATACTTCATTCTCTTATTACTCCCTCTATCATGGCCACACCCACTGCCATTTGAGAGGGCTGTCACAGTCTCCCTTACAGATTTGGAAAATGTAGGCAGGTTTCTATATGGATATGCCTTATGCCCTTGCTCCTTATCAAGAAGGATGCATCTCAGCATGAAATGAAAGTCAGATCAAAACATCCCAGCAATTAAAAGAAATCATGACCATCCCCTTTGGATGCTAAAATGACTTAGAATCCACTTGGGTTAATTCTGAGACAAACTAGATAAAGTGCTTGACTTTCCTGACTCCTCTGTTTGCAGTGGAGATTGGGGGCAATGGCAGATAAGTGCACAGAGGCCTTCACCCCTCTTGGTCTCAGCTTCCTCAGATACAAACTGGAGGGAGCTGAGATGTCCTCTTAGATCCTTTCCATTTCTAAATACACCCATGGATTTATGATTTCATAGTTCATCCAGCAGGGAAAAGGGCTGATGGCTGTGGGACCACCGTGCAAGTCCCCTCTCAGCCCCACCAGAAAAGCGTCCACAGGCACCTGAATGTAACTAAGACAACCCACCTGCCCAGCCTTCCCACTCACCCTCAAAGGCCCACACTGAGCTCAGAGCAACTCTGCCCTGCTCCA
This sequence comes from Callorhinus ursinus, assembly GCF_003265705.2. Taxonomy (NCBI): domain Eukaryota; kingdom Metazoa; phylum Chordata; class Mammalia; order Carnivora; family Otariidae; genus Callorhinus; species Callorhinus ursinus. The sequence goes on from NW_027397074.1 coordinate 58,936,326, forward strand.
CTCTTCCCATCCTCTGAATCCATAGAATAAAAAGAGGAAAGAGTTACTTTGGAAAATCAGATGACAAATTTGGGGGTTTGGGAGTGAAGGAAAGGAGATGAATTCTGTCATTTTGATGAGGGCTGGGAGGCAAGCATCAATTCTGACAAAGTACTGCAGCAGGTTGTTGTCCATAAGCTTCAGTCTAGATGTCCTGCTGCAGAGCAAGGACCAAGAAACTGAAGGCCAGGCTGTCAATGAATGAGTGAGCCTCGATCGCTGGACACCAGATGCATAGAATGGAACATCCTGTTAGTAAATGTGAAGAGACCACACTGAGAACCAGAACCTACTTGTACCAATGGGATGAGAAGTATCTTCAGATATTTCATCTTTCTTTCCCTTAATATACAAAATGGGGCAGCAGCCTCTCTATTTTCCCTGGATTTCATCTTCTGGCTCATGGCTGAAGCCAGCCACAATCTGCACGTTGACGTTCCCATAATTACAGCTGGTCCCTTAAATATAGTCTCCAAATGACGATTTGCTTGCAATATAATACAGTAGGGTTGCCAACTTTATAAGCAAGGCTATGTGTCATTTGCTCTAGGCTATGATGTCTTGTCATCTTGTCAGCATCAGATGAACACAGTTCAATATGCCAGCTCTTTCGAACGTGCTTGAAGGGTGATGGGTACAAGCTGATGCTCCTCAGCACACGTGGCCAACTCGTTCTGGGCATCTGTTTATGGTGAAGGCTGTCCAGGCATGACTTAGCTCTGGAAACCTCTGTCAGCATGCTGATTCCCTGGTCTTGTCATCCCCAAAGTTTTCCTTCTCAAAGCCATTTCAACTACAAAATTCCATGGGTCACATGCATCATACCAGATAGGAATTTTATTCCCCCTTTTTTCCTTATCTGTCAAGACACATTTTCTGATATTCCACTCACTAAGTTATTTTCCTCTATCTTCCCCCAATAGGCACAAAATACTGCCAGATCATCAATCTTCTTTTAAATTCCTTTCAGATGCTAAGAAGGAAGTCTCATTTCTTAAAGCTTCTTTATATCAAGAGGACAGTAATGCAAAGCAATTCCTTTCTGAGGCTCTTGCTATTGTAAAGATTCCAAACTGTACCAAAGGACAACGGTTCCATCTTGTCACATCAAACGTTAATATGGCAATAAACGTCTTGAAAAATATGCATTTTAAACCTAAAGTTCATTGAAAGCCATCCTTCTTTAAGCAATTACCAATTACCCCTGGAGGGGTGGCTGTGAAAATCACTTGATCAGGCAAAAGCCTTGCTTGGTCTTTTCAAGATTTAAAGTTAATTCAGTGGCAGTTGGTCCTGCTGTCTTTACCCTCCAGAGAGAAGTATAGAATTTTGGAACTGTGAGCATTTATTGTGAGACCACAAAACAAGCTCCTTTGGGACACTCTTTTCCCCTCTGGCTAAGTGCTCCTGAAAGAGGAAACATCTAGGTGGGTGGAGACGGGATCAGCCCCCCACCCCCCCCACCCTCCTTCCCCTCTTAGCAATCTGTCCTGATCAGGAAGAGACATGCCCCCAGAATGCTTGAAGTCGGGGAGGATAAGGCATGCTTTATGTGCAGCATGTGGCCCCCGTCCTGAGGCCCCTGCGGAGGGAGAAGGGGCTTCTGTTGAGACAAAGGTCACATGCCTTAGGAAATATCTCCCCGAGAAAGCCCGGAGGCCCAGGGTCCTGGCCGGATCCCACGGAGTCCCCGCAGGAGGGCAGGTGGGCGGGGCCTTCCGCTGACGTCATGTGGGAGCCGCCCAGTCAGCACTCTTGGGGGCCTTGCACGTGTGCACGTCCAGGGCCTCCAGACAGTCCTGACAGCGCACGGCACAGCACCAGTGGAACTTACACTCGCACTTGGTCATCCGGGTGACGCGCGAGGTGTCGTAGCCTCTCCCGCAGCACATGACTTCGCAGCTGTCCATGCCGCGGGAAGTCAGGTTGCACACGCGGCCTGCTGTCCCTGGGGAGCCTGGAAGACAAGCGGGGGAGGGGACACTGAGAAGGTGTGGGCCGAATACGGTGGGCCTCAGGTAGGCGCCCGGCCCCTCGTCACCACGGCCTGGGGCTGAGCCACCTGTTCTGGGGCCCAGGCAGGGTCTGTCGGCCCCAGGCACCGGCCCCAGCGAGTGTAGCCGTGCCCACAGGGCCAAGTCCAGGAAAGATGGATGTGAAACTTTGGACCTGCTGTGGGCAACTTAACTCTAGTGCTCCCACTTCTGAGCTGGATAAACGTTTCCGTTTACCCCTACCCAGCCTTGCATTGGTGGATCACTGAGTGGGCAAGGCCAGCTCAGAACCGAAGAAGGATCTGTCCTAGCTCCCTCTCACCGGCCCTCAAACCACATCAAGGAAGCAGTGACCCACGTTAGGGCTCTCAGAATTTGTCAGGGTGTGGAACCCTCAAAGGGAGGGGATTCTGTCTCCCCAGACCTGACTACGCTGCCTTACTAGAAAGAGGCGGGAACTCTGGCGGCTGAAGGGGAGCTGTGGGCATCGTTTGTGTAAGACCTGGAGGAGCAAGCGCTGCCGTCCGGTGGGCCATCTAGATGTGTGTGAGGCTCCTGGTCGAAGCCAGGATGCTAAGCCTTCAGTGAACAGAACTGGCATAAAAACCTGTTAGGAACTACCAGTGGAATATTGTCTTAGTTACTTGAGGTGAGGTTTCTTAAATGGCAATTCATTTTTATGTATTTGTGTCTGAAAAAGACTCAAAGATAAGATGTCTCTTGATGTGTCCTATTCCTGGGGAATTCTTATAAAAGAATTCTTTTATAAGAGCATTATCAGACGATTGCTCAACTCACAAGGATCCTTTCTGCTTCTTTCTCCCCCACAGAAACGGGCATTTGGCTGCCATGTTGAACAACATCACCTGCTCTGCTGGTGGCAGGTGATTGGGCCAAGCGTGGGGACCTGGCTTGTGCTAGCCGAGCAGGTAAATTTCCCTGGGGACTGGTGGGTTTGCTGGAGCTAGGCGGTCGCACCAAATACACATTCAGTAGCCAGCCACGGGCAGCCGTACACCATGACGACGTATGGGGGCCAGTGGTCTACAGAGAGATGATGACAATGAGGCAGATGTACAGAGACAGAGAGGACAAGACGTGGAAAGAGGATGCTGCCCAGATCCTGGACTATCTTCCTGGAGCTGCTTCCATTTCTCCCTGAGGCCTGGCTGCATTCCAAACTTTGGGCTCCTAGAGGTTCTGTATCCTTATGAAAAATTTCCCCTTTCAGCTTAAACCACTCCATCTTCTATTGCTTGCAATCAACAATTCTAAATAATTGACAAACCGAGAGAAGCTAAGCTCCTTATTAAAAAAAAAAAAAAAGGATGTCAGGATGAAAAAGACAGTGACTTCATTCATTTTCAGTTCCTCTATCATTTAACAAGGAATTTCTCCTGCTTTATAACTCCTGGCCTGCCTCGTGACTCTCTCTTTGTTTATCACAATCCAACTGTGTTCCAATTATCTACATAAATGTCATGTTGCCCTGCCTGTCAAGAATGACCCGGGAAGCAGCCAGGTTCCAGCAGGGTGTGGGGTGGAGAAGAGGAGAGGGGTGGGCAGAACTCGTTCTGTGTGATCAGGCCACTGACAGCAGGAAGGCAGGCAGGGGATTTCATGATGACAGGAAGGATGGCAAAGGGCTGGGGTCAGGGGGGACAGGGGGGCCAGCCAGGGATGGCCAGGAGCCTCTCTCGTGCTGAAGAAGCACCCAGCTAGAAGAGGCAGCAGCTGGGGCTAGGTTCAGGGCGACGGTCAGGACAGTGCTCAGAATTACTAACTGGACAAGAAGGACGCACTGCCAAATGCCGCCTCTTAACAGCATGCCTGTTATTTCATTCAGCAAACATCTAATGAATACAGACATGTAAGACACCGTGCCGGCTGCATAGAGTTTTGGGTAGTGGTGGTGGAGAAATAAAATAATTAGAATTCACTTCCTCTTCTCTGAGAACTCATACTATAATGAAGAGATTAATATGTAAAGAGATACCTCCACTACTTCTAGGTAACTGTTCCATTTGCTGAAGACCTGCTGTAACCTCCAGGAGAGATTTTGCAAAGCACCACTGCAGACAAAGCTCATGATGGTAGAATGAGGTTATTTAGAGCTTGGACACATCAGGGTTCAAGTCCTAGCTTTTGCCATCTATCAGCTGGGTGGCCTTGGGCATGCCATTAGGTCTCATTAATCTCATTATGCGTCAGTTTCTTCCCTTGCTGAACTGGGATAAAAACGGAGTTCCTTCCTCACAGGGCTGCGGTGAGGTGGGGAGGAGATCCTGCATGAAAAGCACCTGGCAAATAAGGGCTCAGTTAATGTTACCCTTCCATTCACTTAGCCTGTGTTTATTGAGTGCCTAAATGTGTTAGGCACAGTTGTGGGAGCTTGGGATATATCAGAACAAAATAAAGATCCTGCCCTGAGGAGCTTATGCTCTAGAGGGAGTGAGCCAAATATATAGTAATGATAATGAGTGCTATTAATATCGATAGCAGCAAACAGGATCAGAAAGGAGCTGTTAACAGCCCAGTTTTACAGAGGTGGCTTCGGAGATAGGACAGAGAGGGTAAGTAGATCTGGAGGCAGAAGGGGGTGAAGGGCGTCCTAGGTAAGAGAGAACCTCCCAGCAGACCCCCCGGTGCGTGTTCGTGGGACCGCAGAGCCAGTGTGGCCACTGCGCAGGCGGGGGCGGGCCAAGAGCCCGGAAAGGGAGCCGGGCACGGGATTAGGGCCTTCCTGCCTTGCTACAGTTTGGGGTTTTATCCCATGGGCAGTGGCGAGCCTGTCCAGATTTGTTAGCAGTGGAAACCCTGTCGGAATGGGGCAGGGAGGTATCCTTGAGGCAGCTGGATTCGTCCAGGCAGGCGATACTGAGCGTAGGACAAATATGTGACTGGCGAAAGGGGGAGAATCACTAGGACTTGGGGACTCACTGAATTGGGGGGAGGGGGTCAAGGAGGAAAAGACTGAAAACAGTGCACTTGGCTCAACACGAAGGAGGTAAGGGGTGCCCTCTGATGAGAGCTGCTTCAGCAGAACCACAGGACGGAGCCGCGATCGTGGAGTGAATGGGGGGCGAGGGCAGACGGACATGGAGTGTGGCCAGTTTTCAAGAAACTTGGTGGCAAAGCGCACGAAAGAGCATGGCTGCAAGGAGTGATGAGCCCGAGGTGGGACTTTAAGGTTATTTTAAGCTGTGAAGTTTATGGGTGGTTTGTTTTGCGGTAGTAGACACTTGACACAATTCGGAAGGTTCTAATTACATAAAGTACAAAAGTGGGAAAACCCAGTCTATGTTATTAGAAGTCAGGGTAGTGATTTCCCTTGGTGAATAGTGAGAAGGGGCATGAGGGAGGCTTCTGGAATACCAGTCCTCTTCAGGTCTTGGTCTGGGCCTAGATTATATGGGTGTGTTCATTTTGAGACCATTCCCTGAGCTATACACGTGGCGTGCAATTCTCTGTACGTGCTTCACGTTCCAGTAACGAGGAGAAGAAGGAGGCCAGATACACAAAGCCAGGAAACCAGCAAAACCCTGATATGTGAGCAGCATAAAGAAAAGTGTGTAACCTGGCTGGAATGAAGCATTCAAAGGGGAGCGTGGCAGGAGGTGAGGCGGAGAGGTGGGCAGAAGCCAAGACGTGGAAGGCCTTGTGGGACAGGTAAGGGCATTGAAACTTTAACCCAAGGACAACGGAGTGCTCCTGAGAGTTTTTACCCAAAGTGGGGCATGATGGATTTACATTCCGAAGGCTCGCTGTGGGTGCTGGGGTCAGATGGACTGAAGGGGGCCAGGGTAAAGGCAAGGAGCCAAGTTAGAGAGCGGTGAAGTGCCCTGCACAGGGCACAGGGTGACAGGGACAAGGACAGTGGCAGCGGGGGTGGGAGAGGTTAAAGGGGCAGGGGATGTGGAGGAGGCAGGACGGGCAGGGAACGGAGGGTGAGGGTCAGGAAGCGCTCCCAGGCTCCTGGCTCAAGGGACTGGATTTATGCGGGTGAACTTCCTTGGGGTGGGACACCTGGGGAGGGGCAGGCTTTGAGCCAAGATCCTGAGTTTTGTTTTCAACATGTTGACTTTGTTGTGACAGTGGGTCATCCAGGTAGAAATGTTCACTGAGGATACTCTTTGGGACTCAGGAGAGAGGTCAGCATGAGGATGCAGAGTGGGAAGTCTTTACGTCAGAGGTGGCCCCTGGAGCCATAGTGCAAAGGAGACCCCCAGGGTGTGAAAAGCAGTGTCACCTGCCACACTAGAGGCCGCTCTGAATTTTCACCTTGTGTTTTGTCCATAAGCCCTGCCCACCCATAAGCATTCCTCACTTCCACCAATATGCATTCATTAAAATATGAATACATGCAATTGGAATTTTCTCTCCCCCTTGGTGCTGTGAGGTGGAGGGAGGGTGTCGCTAGGACAGGGAGGTGAAGAGTGTCATTCCCGAATCACCCTGTGGGCTATTGACCGACATCGAACTTGGTTACAGAATGCCCGAGAACACTGCTCATCTGAACATACCACTCTCCACTGGGCAGACAAACGGGGTGTAATGAGGGCCCAGAAGAAGGAGGATGAGAGGGGTTTTTGAAGGTTGAGAGCCAGTGATAAGAGAACAGTGGTGAGGTCACAGCCTGGAGGAGGAATGCCCCCCTTCCGAGGACCCCAGGCTCCCAGGAAAGTGCCAGCCGAGAGGTGCACAGCGGACTCTGTCGTCTGGGGAGAGGGCGAGGCTACCGGACCATGGACTATAAATTGGCCCTTACTTTGGGGTTTGGATCTAATTAGATTTAATGACACACTGTAGAGCAGGAGGGCAATTTTGACACTTGCTGTCATTTGAGCAGAATATAGAGCCATTTCATCAAAACCCTGAAAAGAACATTTCTAGGGTGCAGAATCTATACAAAATTTGCTCTCATTGCTTTCCTTTAGCGGAATTATAATAAGGCCCATTATTAATGACAGCAGAAGGGCTCTACTGTCTTAGGGGCCTCCCACTGTCCTTTCCAAAACAGAAGGCATCACCATTCTTCTTAAAATAAGAGATAAGAAGCAAGACTATAAATGTGTGTGTGTGTGTGTGTGTGTGTGTGTGAGTGAGCATTTTGTGAAAGGGACCCTCTGAGTTTTAGGATCTTCCTTCTTGTTCTAAATATTTGAGATACACACTTTTAGATCTTTTATTCCCCCCAATACTATACCAATTCATTAGCTAATGAGTAACTCCTCCCTGCCTGGGCCACAGCAGGAACCGCCAGGTTAATAAAGCCCCACCTGTCAGCCCGAAGCCCCTGCCCCCTTGCCTTTTCCCTCACTGCCCCTCGTTCTTCTTCCTTCCTCCCCCTCTGCCTTCTTTTCCATCCTCTATCTCTTCTTTCTGTTCATAATTGGGGTCAATATTTGTGGGGCACTGACAGGGGCTAGGCCCTGTGAGAAGCATTTTGCCTGTATTATCTCATTTCATTCTTGTAAGCTTAGAAAGTAGGTTCTGTTGTCACCAGTTTGGAAATGAGGGAAGGGAGGAGGGTGAGTAACTCGCTCATGATCACACAGCTAGCAGGTGGCAGGTCGGGACTTGAAGCCAGGCTTGTGTGAGTCCAGAGCTCAAGCTCTTGACCATTGTGACATCTGGCAGAGAGCTCCATCCCACAGCCCTGCCAGATCCCAGGGAGCAGAGCGTTAGCATCCTTCCTGCTCTCTCCTTCACTGTTTTATCAAGTGAAGAACTTGCAAAGGTCCTGACGTGTAACCGTTTTGGAAGGGACTTTTTCTCCAGCATATGCTATGCTATAGACAACGAGGACACCTACAGTTACATGAGAATGTGAAAGGCTGGTTAGCATGGTATTAGCAGCTTACCCTGCTCTGTTCCTGTACTGATGGTCCCCTTGAACTCCTGTTCAACTACTTTCTTTGCAACACCAACATGCACACCTCCAAAACCGTTACGTGTCCTCAAGGTGGTTTTAATTTATGTCACTGGTGGGGCCATGGCTGAAAACATTGGGAAGAACTCATGCTAAGCAGAACTTTCTGGTTCAGGAAAGCCAATAGCACCAATTTGCATTTCACCCAAAATAGCATGTCTTACCATGATCACTCACTTAAGTCTCCCCCGGACTTTTCTTTCAGATTCGCTAAGATATTTCCAAAACCCAAATTGATCTTTATAGGTCAAATATTTGCATCATACAGTATCTACAAAAGCATATGTGGCTGGCTTTAAAATACTCCAAAGGAAATCTTAAAAATATTTTGAGTAATGGTCCTATCATTAGTTTCCCAAAGTGATATGGTAAGAGGATAAACACTTATTTAGATGCTTCACATTTATTTATTTTAAAAATCCTTCATAGTGATTTATAATGTTATCTCCTACTGCACTTTGATTTACTCAGTTTACTTAGAAAGGTTGCAAGTCAGAAGCTCTTTTTCCTGACTTCCCTTACGTTTAGGTTTGTGAAATGTGGCCTGATGTGTGGCGTGCCAGGGTACGGATCCCAGTTCCCGGACAGAGTGTGGCAGACTCGGGCTCAGGGAGCCCAGCCCTTCTTCTGTCACCTTCATAGCACACTGTTAGGAGATTATCTGTTGAGACTCAGCGTCCATAAGATCCAGGCAGTCAGTGATGCCTGTGCCGTGGGAAGGTGTGAGTTCCTGCCAGATTCTCCTTTCTCCTCCCCGCAATGTTGTCCTCACCCTTCACAGAGCTCACATATGCATGGGGAAAAAGGAGGATGAAGAATTGGAATTTCTAAATCACGTAAGTTGGGACCATTGAACACACTTTTGGTGGGGCAGTGCCGCGGGAACTTTACAGAATCGAGCATCCCTCCCCTAGAGCTATCAAATGAATAATGGAGTCAGGGTTCCCAGTGCAAAAACATTTCTGTCTCCACCGACATGCATCTTCCTGACAGCAGAGGAGGACAAAGAGCTTTTGCTAATAGTTCCCAGACCCACACCTCTGGGACCTTGGAGGAAGGGCTCTCTCTTGTGCACTCTTTCTCTGTGGATGGGCCTGTGTCTTTGGAAATTCCTGCCACTCCAGGCTGACAGAAGCCCATATGTTGACCATTAGGACATAAAGCAAGATTCACTTAAGCCCGTCATCCAATCGGCTGTTTCTCCTCTGGTTGACTTACATGTTGTCATTAACGACACAGATTTATCGAGGGAAGAAAAGAATGTTAGAGCAAATGTTAGAGACGGCACATTCATCTACTCGCACGGCTTGCCCCTCGCGCAGTAAGGATTGCAAACCTAAACCTAGGAAAGACAGGATCTTCACTTCTCTCAGATGATTTTATTCAACGTTTTTATAATAACCAGGAAAAGCTTGACTGGCACGAGACAGCATGTCCCATTATTTTAGCAAATCCTGTCATGGAATTAAAGTTAAGGTCAGACTCTTCAAGGCTTTCCATGTCTGGCACACCTAGTCTACCCAAGTTTATTTCCCACAGCCCCCTACCTGTACCCCTCATGATCAGGCCAGCTCCTCACTGTCCCATTGAAGTGACTAGCTGTGTAGACTGTTCCCTTACAAGAGCTACTCTCATCTGCTGTCCTGGCCTTTCCTCACTCCACTGGATCAGAGGTCTTCACATTCTTCCAGATTCGGGCCTACTTCAGCGCCTTCCACAGAGCAATCCCTGTTTCTTCTCCTTGCCCACCTGACCCCCTTCCCAAGTCCTATAATGTGTGTCACGCAATAGAGCTCATATGCTGTTTCGAAATGTTTGATGATTTCTCATGCATCTTGTCTCCCCAAGGACAGAGGTTAGATCTTATATTTCTTCTATACACTGCATGGTGCTCAGCTGTCAACATATAAATTCCTGATTCATTAAATATTAAATTCAAAACAATTTCTTAAAAACGAGGATCCTTTCCTTGCCACAGGAGCGCATGCTTCCCCAGGGAGCGGTCACCGAGTCCTCAGGCACTGCGGTCAGGGTAAACTAGCTAACAGCCTGGTTTCTACTCAGATGATCTCACTTGATATATAGAGAACACATGCAGAAAATGCAGCGCATTTTTAGAAGATAGAGATTGAAAATAACAACCTAAGGGAGTCTGTGGCATCAAGTTCAGGTTCTGTGATTACAAACTTAGAGGGAAATTAATTAAAAGTTCACTAATTCATTTATGGAATCATGGGAACCTTGGGAATTTCTGGGTAAAACACACATCTTAAGACACCCAGAGAAGTTAATTTGTCCATGGCTACCTACTGAGTAATCACTAAAAATAGTAATAGGTAGCAACGGGTAACAACAAAGTCTGCTGATCCATAATATCAGGAATTATTAGGAATACAGGATTTGCAGAGATTTAAAGAAGCGATTGACCACACCAGCACGAAATAGGTTTCATGGGGAAAGCTTACATGAAGTAAGCAAATACATTACTTTAAAATACATGAACATCATTTTTTTGTTTGTAACATATTAATTTTTTCTATTGCAAAAAAGGACAGCGATTTGGTAAATTTTTTGTTGGTGCGAATTATGTCAAAGACTTCAAAAATAGGAAAATGAAAATTCTGTTTCCTTTTTTCTGAAATTTTCTTTTTTTCTGAAAAAAGTTTTGTTTTTCAGTTTTCACAAATTCAATCTGATTGCCACTGTCAATTCAAATTAGGGCCCTTTTCAGTGTATCCTAAAAGTTTAATAATTTTAGTACCTCTACGTTCTGATAGGTAAGGCAGACTTACAGATCATGCCTATAACATAAAGTAGTATTAGAAGTATTTTGCTTGCATTAACAACAAAATCAGATGAACTAATAAGTAGTCCGACACAGAGTAAAAGAACTGAGTATTTGGTGGCAACTAAAAGCCATTGATATACTCTCCTGCTGCATATGAGGGTTTTCTCTCTTCCAGGGAAATGGGCAGCCAGCAACATCTTAAGCTCTTTAAATGGTCCACTAATGCACTTGAACATGAGGGAAAATTCCATTTAACATTTCAGTTTAATGGGAATTTTCATAGGCTGTGTATTATCATCAGTGAAGAGTGAAGACATGCTTAATAATCACTTGTCAAAGAAACCAAGTTATCTTTAAGTTATGACACTGCACCAACATAACTAAGAATTCAGCTCATACGATGAGCATATTTTATGTTGTTTATAACTTGCCATTCAATTCAATTCAGCACGTTTATATGCTAGGTGCTGGGAATCCAGTGGTGAACAGACATAGTTCCTGCCATCATGGAATCAGAGTCCAGTGGGACAGACAGAGACCAAACAAATACGTAAATACACTAACTAAAACTCATGGTATGGCTGTGAGTCAAGGAACAAGGGAGGCTTTCTGAGCTAGATCCCTCATGCATTTTAGGAGGACCTGGTGATGGGCCAATATGCAAGTGAGAAAGAGTGTAGCAAATGACCTGCAGGTTTATGGCTGCCCAATGGAGTGGACGGGTCTGCTGTTTTCTGAGAAGAGGAAGCTTGGGGAAAAACAGGTTTCCGGAGTGGGACAAATCAAGAGTTCAGTTTTAACAGAAGCAGACTGATAATGATGTGAACAATGGAGAGGAGCCGTTAAGCAGCGGTAGGACCCAGATGAGGCCCGAGAAACAGTTAAAAGCCATCGTGAAGGAGGAGGCCCCCCAGGGAGAAGGTGCAGAAGCAGAAGGGAAGGGGACCCGGCTGGGCCCTGAAGATCTTCAAGATTTACAAGGAGAAGAAGAGAAACTAGCAACTGAAACTGGGGAAGACCAGCTAGCGGGGCAGGAGGAAAATGGGAAGGTTGTGTTGCAGGAAGGAGGGGCAGGCTAATTGTATTACCTGCCACTGAGAGTTTGAAAAGAGGGTCCTCTGGATAGTAACTAATATTAATTAGACAACATAATCAACAATTGCCTGTGAAAATGGTGATTTACAGACCTCACCAATACATTTTTCATTTCATTCTCTCCTGGTCTAGGTGTCTTGGTGCTTTTCAGATATCAATTCATGAATTTCTAAAATAAATCTCAATGCAGAAAGGGATGAATAACCTATTCTTTAATTTTCCAAGTGACACGTATATGGTAAGACCCTGTAATAGAGCGACAGAGTGAGGACTGAAACCCAGAAAGCGCCCCCTTCCTGTCCGGGCCTGAGGACCCCCCAGCACCTGGCCTGCATCCCATTGCCTGCCAACCACCCGGCTCATGTCCAGAGACCAGGAGGCCTTGGGAAGGCTGAGGGCAAGGACGGAGCCTGGCTTCCTCATCTTTGCATTCCAGAGGCTTATCTGTATGGTCTGACATACAGAAGGAGCTCAATAAATATTTGACCCATGAAGCAATGAGGGACCTTGGAGGTACTGTGGGAATTGTGCATTTAGTCTCAAAATAAGGTCCATCCATTCCTACTGGCTGACAAGCTGTTCCCTTGCTTTCAATCAGGTTACAATCACAGAACTTCAGCAAACCGGGTCACGCCATGGGGCATGTCTAGATTGGTGAATCTCTGTAAACCGTGGTTGGAATTGTGTTCCCAAGGGTTCCAAGCTGTTTGCCAAGTATGCTTTGTGTAGAGAAAACAGTGAGATGTTAGCGTGTCCTCCACTCACAGTCGGCAGCTGTCAGCCACGTGGTGGGCTTACAGCAAACAGCAGGTTCAGCAACTGTGGAACTCTGTTTTTTGAACTTGACTTCAAAAAGAGGTGGAGGGTCACCTGTTTCCTATAGTTGGAGAGGAGACCTCGGGGTGACCCCTGGCCCAGGTCAGGGTTTTACATCATAACGGGGGAAAGTGGCCTGTGACGAGGTGCATTCGGTCTCTGGAGAGGTCAGCGGCATGGCATTCCTTGAAGATGGACTATCTCTAACTGGAGAGCTTCTTTGATTTCCAGACGCCTGGGGCAATAACCGGAGTAGATAACCACACGACCACTAGAATATCCGTCTCAGAAAGCCGGGCTTCCCGGATGGAGCCTCCAGTGTGGCCTGCATAATGTCACATGCACAGCGTCACACTGCTGTGCGGACTTTTGGAATCGGAGGGGAGTCTTTATCGTTGAACACTCATTTTCCTCAACCGAAGCCTGGTGGAGAATGTCTGTTGTTGTTGTTGCCATAAGAATATCTTTCTTAATCGTTTTCGAGCTTGGGATTTCTTTTTAGCAACAGTGAAGGACATTAACACTCTTGCAGACTTGAAGGGCTTGTCATTGGAAGGGGCCTCAAGGCAGCCTGAACCAAACAGGAGGGAAGCTTGGGTCTGCCCACTTTCCACCTCCCCACTCTGTGGGCCCCTCCGCCCACTCTGTTCCGGTGTCCTCATGCTGCCTCTTTAGGGCACAGGTCTCCCCTCCCCAAATTTCAGGAAGTAAAGTGATATAGTGAGAAAAGTATGGACTTTTGTTTTGATTTTTATTTATTTTGTTTTATTTACCACTTACAGGCCACACAGTCTCGGGAAAGTTAAGCGTTTCTGAGCCTTAATTCCCTACTCTATTAATGGGGGTAATTGCTGTGCAGATTCAGAGAAAATGCCCAGAAGTTGTGTAGCAGGTGCCAGACTCTCAGAGGAACTCAGCCAACCTTCCTACTACCCTTCTTCCCCTGGGGTCTGGGTCTGTCCTCACCCAGGAGTACCCCAGGGTCTTGGCTCAGCCTCTGCATTTCTTGTCGAAATTCGCTCGCTATGCCTTTATCATTCTCTCAGGACTTCACTAAAGGCCTGGCTTGATCATGTCTGTCAAGCTAATTCCACTGAAAGCTTGGCTGGCTGAGATCTACTGCACTTATAGTGCAAGAGGGTCCCTGAAAATGCGGAGCTTCCCCATGGAGGAACATCCCTCTTGTACTGGGCAAGCCAGGGAGGGGAATATTTTTGGGTGCCACTTGTCTAGAACTCCTTAAATAAAGATTTTTTTTTCCTTCATAAGAGATCAGGTATTCCAAAGAATATAATGTTTCCTGGGATGTCTTCTTACCCAATACTTATGAAAAAATACTTATGAAAAACAATGTTGTAGGTCAGGGACTGCCTAAAACATCGATTTTCCACTTTAATGTGCTCAAGTTTGAAATGCAGACAGAATCTCAGCAACGATCCCCTGAAATTCTGATTTAATAGTTTTCTGAAGAGGCCCTCCCTTTGGAAAATAGTGGACTAGACCTTTTGCCTTCATCCATTCCATAAACCAGACTGACAAAACAAGCAGGCTCACTTCCGTCACATAATGAGTTACCTTGAACAAGAAGGAGGTGCTGGCTAGCAAGAGTGAAGTCAGTCAGCTACAGGTATCTATTACTTGGCAAGATTCAGTGTGCTCACTACCATTGCTTTTCCAGTGCTGACAAGTAGAAGGTACCCAATCATTTAAGTAAGAAATGTTTATGATATTTCTAAAAAGCGAAATAGAACAATATGGCCACAATAAAGCAGATTGGGTGGTGTGAGATGTCATTTAGGGAAAGGTTAGTGCCCATTTTAACAGAGAAAAAGAAGGAAAAATTATTTGCTTTAAATTTTACTGCCACATTCAGACCTATTTTAGAGCGTGGATACCTTTGAAGGTAACCCATTTCAAACACGTGGGAGTTCCATTTAGTAGAAAACAGGCCCTTCCTAAGGTTAGGCATGGTTCTAGTGAGGGGAAGAGAGTCTTTTCATGACGTGCTCACTCAGTGATGTGCACATGCTGGGGGCTTCTTTAATGTAGATTGACAGGACGCTAGCCATTCAACCCCCAACACCTTCCTTTCAGGACAAGGGAGCAGAGCTCAGAAAAGGAATGCCATTGTGAGTTACAGGCAGGAGTCTCCCCCTTCTCGATGGCCTCAGATTCTGTCACATCTCCCTGCCTCGGCAAACAGAGGTTAGAGGCTACTCCAGAATGATTCGGAACCACCCACTTCTACTACTTTTGGCCAACTTTCTAGAGTGCACATTACAGGAGTTTCTAGTAGAAAATGGCCAGGATAAACCCTCATCTTTAGAAGACCATAGGTCACACAGGCAAGCGCAATGCTCTCGGCCACTGTGTGAGTTGAAGCAGGCTTTCTCAGGGAATATCTGCATCTCATACGTGTGGCTAGGTATATGTGAATTCAAGTATGAACAATGAAAACTCTACTCTTTCAATAATTGGAACTTTTGCCTCCATGATAGCAAATACCCTGGATCATATTTTCACTAAAATAGTCACCTGATGGTCAACAGAATGAAAAAGAAAAGTTTATATGGATGACTTTGGCATTTTCTTAGGCTCAGCTATAAAAAGGACGTGAAGGATAGCTCAGGCAAGTTATGAATAATCTAGGAATCTTAATGGAAATCTGATCTAATACATTGGAACCAGCTATTTAAAAAAAAAAAAAAGAATAACAGGATGGCTCCTGGTTAATCAACACCATCAAAAACCAAGTTTACATCTTTTTAAGCTAAAAATGAGATAAACTAAAATGAGCCTAAAATAGAACAGAAATAAACTGAGAGTGAACAAATTATAAAACTTCCCTCAGAAAGTCAGCACCTGCCACAGGGTGCCTTGTAGCTGGTGCATCTAGAGACAGAGTAAAATGTTTAAAAGAATGGATGGTTCAAGTCCCTGCACTGCCTCTTAACCAACTGGGAGTTTTTAAGCAAATTCCATAACCTGTTTGTCAGAGCCTCATTTTTCTCTCCCATAAAATGGGATAATAACATACCCCTTTATAGATTCTTTGTGAGAGTCATTGACAGAATGCAGATCAAGTGCTAATGAATGGCAGGTACTGCAGATGTGTTTGCTATTTTAGGATCAAGAAACAGAATCGTGTTCTAATAACGGGAGGAGCAAAAGCAAAGTGTGGAAGAATAACTTAGTATCTGAATGAGGCGTCAGGGAATAGATTCAGAATCTCCTCTGTGGGGAAGACAAAGCAAGGTCTTTATTTCATTGGATACCTATGACGCAATTCAATGGTCATCAAGCATTTTAACTGTTCGCTTCACTGTGTGAACTGCTTCAATCCAAAAACCCAGGAAAGATGAGCTGGGGAAGCAGGTCCTCTTACATTTGAAATGAGCGTTTGGCTTCACGGAGTCTTTTCAGAGCTAGCTAGTGACAAGTTGTGGTGTCAGGGTCAGGTGTATGGGCCATGGGGTCAGATAACCAGATATCCATCCTCTCTAAGACCAGGGAGACCTTGAGCTAGTCCTTCACTTTTCTCATCCAGGTAATTGGGATGATGATGTCCAGGACTGCTTATCTGATCTCAAAAGCTAAGATGGGAATTTGGTTCGTCATTGGTGTTGATCAACCAGGAGCCACCCTCTTCCCAACCCCCTGACCCCTCCAGGAACTGGTTCCAATGCGCTGATGTCATTGGATGGCTCTGAGGATTAAATAAGACCATGTGTGCAATGATCTGAGCCCAGTACCTGGCACACAGGAGTCAATCCATTATAATTCCTAAAGTGACCATGATGTCATCATCCCCATGTCCTATCTGAGGAGCCTGAGGTTAAACGGCTAATGGCAGAGGAGAGCCAGACCTCTGGGACAATCCTGTATCAAAGTATAGGTTTCATGGTGATTTGGCTGAAACTTTGGCCTGACAGGTAGGATGACTTGTTAGAGGTCCCGAAGTCAGGAATGCAGCAGGGCACAGCATCTGGTCCTTTCGCTCAGTCCTTGTTAATCCATAGGCTGCATGTACAAACCCGCCTAAATGCTGTAAAGAACTCGCTCATCAAACCAGGAAGGAAATTCAACCGCTCAGGGACAAAGGAGAGGCTCTGGGCTTCTTGTGACTGACATTCCCTGGTAATTGTCCCTCTTGGTCAATCTAGTGTTAGGAGCTGGCTGCCGTCTGCACTGTCTTACTAGTTTCTTTGCAATTACTTTAGAACCAAAAACAAATTTAGAATTTAAATTCAAGGACGTTTTTCCTGATAATGAATTCCTTTGCTTTCTACTAAATCTGGGAAGTTGGCTCGAGCCAGAGTTGGCTGTGGGCTTTCTATCTCCTCCCATCCACTGAGACTTGTACTCATTCTTATTTTGTATGAGTCTTTGCAAAGACTGTGCTAAGCCTGGAGCTCAGTGCTGCCCAGGAGAGGTGAAAGGTGGAGAACAGCAGGTGCCTAAAACCATACTGGTGGAAACAGCTATGTTGAGGCTGATGGAGCTGCTCTTTGGGTGAGTTCAAGACAGATGAAGTGCTGTCTTCAAGGGAAGGGTGTGGCTTTAATAAACAAAATGCCTCTTACACAGCTCTCATCCACTGCCCACCAACAGCCAAGCCAGTGGGGATAAATTTTTGCTTTCTAGTATTTGGCAACTTCTCAGCCTATTGGAAAGAACGAGGGAGTGAGAAGTATGGCAGATCTCAAAACTGGCTAACTTTAAAGCCCAGGGTCCCTCCTCCATAGTCACAGAGGTGGGATTGGTAACGGAGAAGGCCCGTTGTATAGCTCTACTCCTCTTGGCTTCAGGATCACAGGAAAGATGCTGGATTGCTGTACAGAGTGTACATTAGCCCACGGATTAGAGTTTCATCCAGGCCGAAGAATTTGGCTAATCTGCCTGTTCTGATGCTTTGCCATGTACCTTCTTGGGTTCACCTTTCTCCAGAACCTGCACATTATCAACCCATTTCTCCAGTTGCTTAGGAAAGCTCTCTGCACACTTTAAATATGAATGATAAGAACATGAACGTTGAACCTGAAGGCAGCTGGCTGCACTTACATAATTGTCAGGCTGGGGGCCCCTGGGTGGCTCAGTCGGTTAAGCATCTGCCTTTGGCTCAGGTCATTGATCCCAGGGTTCTGGGATCGAGCCCCACATTGGGCTGTGTGTTCAGCAGGTAGTCTGCTTTCTCCCTCTGCCCCTCACCCTGCTCGTGTTTTCTCTCTCTCTCTCGAATAAATAAATAAATAAAATCTTTAAAAAAAAAAAAAAGAATTGTCAGGCTGAAAGCCCAGGACTGCGTTGAAGCTATGGAGTACTGATCGGTGAGAGAATGAGATACTGTGAATAAAGTGTTTCGAACTTACCTGCCTCTCGGTCCCTGATACAATAGTCTGGAGAATTCTCAAAATACACGAGGTCATTTTTTGTTGGCTTCTTAAACCTCTTGTTAGCCACAGTAAAACCAGTGCCATCCTGGTTCATGACGACCTGGATGGCCCCGTTGTACTTCCTCCAGAGGTAATCGCCCGTTTTTCTGAAGTCGGCCATGGCCAGCCAGCACGTCCGCAGAGTACACGAGCCACTCACGCCGTGACACTTGCATTCCTGTTTCAAGAACCGCTTTACCGCCTGCCGGGAGAGACGGGCAAGTTCAGTGCAAGCCGACGCAAGCCCCGGACCGGGGCTACCACTCCTCTTCCCACTGAGCGATCGAGAAGTGACTCTGATAACAGACGATCCTGGGGCTGAGGACTGGGAGATGTTGGGGGTCACTTCTGCCACACCGCACTACCACAATAGGTGGGGTCCCGGGGAGAATCAGGGATTGTGAACACTATTTGGCCATTGGTATAACAAAATCCTCACTAATTTGAATTGAATAGGGCACAGGGCCAGTCTGAAGAGTGAGAGAATAAATTAGAGGGTTTTTTCCTAAGTAAATATGGCTTTATTATATTAAAAATGTACAGTAATATTCAGGAATTGCTAAGCCTGCTTCTTTTGATAAGCCAATAATAGTGACTCTATTTCCATGTTCCAGGCATTGTGCTAATGCTTCCTACGCTCTATCTCGATGACCTTAATCTTCACAACAATCCTGTGCCCCATATTTATTTTGCAGATGATGGGGGAGCAAGTTTGAGGGAGGTTAAAGCACTTGCCCCAAGGGACATGGCTGGTCTAGGACAGAGCCAGGATATGCTGGAAGTCAGTTGATGACCCTGAGAATGCCATTCAATTTGGGATATTATCACTCAACTCTGACCAAATTATTCAGCTTAGATGACAGGGCCAAGCTTGCTCTTTTTGTGGGGAGGAAGCAAAGGTAAATGGGACCAGCCCATCTCAGCTGGCTCCCAGCACGGGCACCCCCTTTGTGTAGGCTATGAGTCTCAGGACAGGGAAGGGCTCTGGTGGGCCCTGGAACTGTCCAGGGACATTTCCGATTTGGCCTTGGGATTAGCCAGCACACCTGTGCCCGCCCCAACACAACTTTGTGAGGGTTACGGTGAGCCAGGGCCCATTTCTCCCTGGCTCAGCTAAGTGATAAGCATCCTCAGCACCCATGGTCCCCAGAGCCATCCTGAGGTACTGATCTTCCCACTTCACAAGTGAGGAACCTAGGGATCAGGGAAGTAAGATGACTGGCCCAAACTCCTAGGCCAAGATGTGGAATGGCAGATGCAAACCCAGACTCTAAAGTCTTTCCAACTCACAGGATGGATGAATAAATGGATTTCCTCACAATATTTTCTAAGAGCATGTTTTGTGATTACAAGCCTTCCTGTGTTCCCTTTCTCATATGATTCACTACTTTAACAATTGTCATCCCCTCACCAACAGTTAGAACTAATTTCTTGTTCAGTCAGTTTTCCAAATTATTATAATATTGAAAGAGCTTTTTGTTGCTCATGGGAGATCATGACTGATGATTAGGGGCTTCCTCCATCAGATATTCTAAGTGACACACAGAAGGGCCATGGGGGCGACCAGACCTTGGAGGTCTCACCAAAACCACGTCTTTGGTCCCTGGCTCAGTTGCAGATCAGAGGAGGAGAAACCACCTGCCTGCTGAGGGCTCCCACCCTCTCTGCTTGTATCCCCAAGACAGCACCTATCTGGGGTAGAAGACATAGGCAGAGGGGACAGTGAACCCCCTTGATGACGTTATCCAAGGTGGGACTATGAACAAAATTCTTAGGGTAACACATTGAGAGAACTATTTCTAAGAACTTGGATGTGGTAGATTCAACCCTGCTCTGCCCACTTTCTGAGATTCTGGTATAATTGGTCTGGGTGTGGGATGTGGGTAGGTGGTTCCAGCATGCATCCCAGGTGGAGCTCCCTGCAATACACTTGCTCACCCTCCCCCATGCACCCCCAAACACACACACACACACAGATACCAGTCTTCCAGGCCGCCTCACCCATGTCTCACCCAGGTAACTTTGCCCAAACCTGGTTTTGCCTCTTTACAAATTGTTTCTTTTCTAACCAAGTGTGCAAAAAGGTTCTTCATTCCAGAAAGTCAGTCCCAAACAAGTATTCTAGAGTGGAAGGATCCAAGACATGGTGGCTCTCCAGTTGTGAATTCACTCATACCCTTCCCAGGTTGGGCCTCAGCACCCTATGTTTCCTGTTCTGCCCCTCATGGTGGACTGTGCCCTGTTAGCATTTGAAACCTGTGCTCTTCAGCATAAGCCAGCCTTGAAGGGCAAGGACAGAGACGTGAGCAGGGGGGAATGTCATTAGTTTGGTCCTCCAGGTCACAGGGATCTGGGGATATTTAAGGGATGTCTTAGAATGAACTCTTTTTCTGGAACTACACTCCCCCATGTGCCTTCCTCCCCCTGTATCTTTATATTCCAGGGGTTTGGTATGAGGTTCCCTGGGTGACCTGGACAGCAGGCCTCCACCACAGACACAGCCCTAGAAGGAACACCTTGGCTCCCTTACGGCCCCATTTGGGTCCCACTTGTCCAGTTTTCTATCCTAAATTCACAACAGAGCCACAGAACTCACTCCATGCCAAGTGCTTGGGAACTGAATGCTCATTCTTCAAGACTTATTCCTTTTAAAGCTGGGTTATTTACTCATAAACAACACTCAGCTTTACAAATGACAGGAAATATTACTGCCCTCCCTTTGTAATGCTAAGTTTCCAGGTTGCAAACTTCAAAGTTAGTAAATATTTTAGATGACTAACTGAAGCATTTGCATAATAAAAATCCGATCTTAAAAATATATCTTATGACTCCTTATAAATACACATGGCATTGGGCCACACTGCTGATCATTATCATCACTGGCAACAGCCATTCCCCACTTCCTTCTTTGGTTTTGCTCGGGTGTTGGACAGCCACGTGCTTCAGAACTGGCCGGGCCTCTCTCTGGCCCAGAGCAGCCCAAATCAGCAATAGTAATCTCATTGTCCTGCTCCTGATTCAGCTGGGGCCAATACGATGTTAGGAATAATCTGCAGGGGGACTTGTGAGAAAAGATTTCTTCATGCTTTAAAAGAGACACACGAGGAGAAGCTTCTTTTCTCTGTCTCTGGTTTTTCTGCAGGAGCTCCCCTGGGACACGGGGCAGCCAACTCTGGACCAGCAACAAGCTGCTGATGGCTGGATCGAAGGATGGGAAGGACTCGGTTCTGGAGGATGTTGCTGAACTGCTTGAATGAATCCACCTTGGCTTGGCCCTGCCTCTGTACTTCTTGGGGTCCAAGATATTAAGTTTGTGCCCCCAGGGTCTATGACTTATAACTACAACTATTTCAACTGGAACCATGGTCAGTTGTTGATTGTGGGTTAATCACAGGCTCCATCTGACAGCTAACCTTGGGGGAAAGTGAGACCTCTGATGCTGGGTTTGCTCACAGCTCCAGGCCCCGCTCTTAACACACAGCCTGTTCGGGGCTCCATCACAGCGCGGGGCCACCTCCGTCTCTGGGTCTGCAGACTTGAAATTCAAAACTCTTAACTTTGAAGGGGACAACGCCCTGCTCAGAGAGGCAGAGGGAAGGGGACCTAAGCCGAAGGGCGTGATTTTAGAGAGTAGCTAACACTAATGTAAGAATAAGGAAGGGGACTGAGAAACTCCTGGTGAGTTTAGGAACTTCTTCCTAGTTTAGAAGAATTCACATGATCGAATGTTATAATAACAGTGTAACAATAACAACCACTTATCCAGCACCTCACTGCCTGACAGGCTCCATGACAGGTGGTTCACACACATTATCTTGTCTAATTACCACAATTAGGCAAAATAGGTTATTATTCCCATTCTATAATTATGAAAGCCAGGGCTCAGCGAGGAAAGTAAAATCCCCAGAGTTACCCAGATAGACGGTGGCAGAAATAAGGTGTGAGTCCGTGTCTCACTCCCAGATCTGTGCTTTTTCTAAAAACATTTAAAATCCTATATAAATTGCATTGTGCTTTTCTCAAGTTTTTAATTATGCATACTACTTTCCTCTCTTCTTTTGAATAAGTTAGAAATTGACCAGATAAGATGGCCTGCATAATGGAGAAAAAAGAGGCAGAGAGATTAAGTAGGGGGGACTATATTGCATCCTCCAAACTAATCGTCATCAAAAATCTATTCAGGCAATTCAGAGAAAAAATATAAAGTCCTAACAAAAGTACAAAAAGATGTTCAACTTCACTAGTATCATGAAATGCAAACTAAAAGAATGCAACACTTGTTTTTTGCCTAGCAGATTAACAAATAGTAAAAAGGCCGATAATATTTGATGTTGGTTAGGAGTATCAAGGAAGGAATCCTTTAACAAACTGTCTGTGGAAGAGTAAATTGATACACCATTTAAAAATGGAGAGCATTTTTGCAACACGTGTCAAAAATTTAAATATATGTATCCTTTGACCTCAGTGATTCCACTCTGGAAATATTTGCACAAGCTTTGAAGGATACACACCCACATGGATGTTCATTGCAGCATATTCAGCAACAGCAAAATATTAGGAAAAAAGCCCAAATGACATCAACAGGAAAATGGTTAAGCAAATTATGGTATATGCTTAATAATGGAATATTATGTGGGCTTTGAATAATGAGGTAGATCAGTATGACAGAATGAAAGGAAGCCAAGTGACAAAAACAAATTGCAGAACAATATATGCAGGATGGTCCACTTTTTAAAGGCCTGCATATGGGTGTAGACCCAGAGAAAGAAGGGACAGCATGCTCTTCTACAATCTGGCTGCAGTCTGAGGGGTTGCATGGTCTGGAAAGAGAGGGAAAAACAGAGTCAAACCCTTTGATGGGTAAAGGGGATTAAGAGGTACAAACTTCCAGTTAGAAGTCAAAAGTACAAGACAAAAGCACAGCATAGGGAGTACACTCAATAACACTAATAACGTTGTACGGCTGACTGTACTTCTGTGGTGAGCTCTGCGTAATGTATTGCATTGTCGCATCGATATGTTGTACACCTGAAGCTAATAGAACATTGTATGTTAATTATACTTTCACTAAAAAAAGGGGGGTCAAGCTCTGTACGGAACAGAGTAAAACAACAGCAATCTAGGGATTGTTCCCTGGCATCTGGAGAGAGCACAACAGTGATTCTCATTCTGGCCACACATTAAAATCACCTGGGGACGGCTTCCAGCACCCAGATAGGCCTCTCCCTGGGCAGAGTTGATCAGAACCTAGGCTGGGGGTGGGTCTGGCCTCGAGGCTACGACGGGTCTCAGGTGCCTCTAATAGGCAGCCGGGCAGAGGATCCCAAATCCTGAATGGCGTCCAAAGCCGGCAGTGCCCTGCAGGAGGAAAGAAGCGGCTGCACTCCACCCTGCCCCGGGAGTCCCAGCCCACCGAGGGCCGAGCAGGTGAGACGCTCCCATGGCAGACAGCCACATTACATTTCTAGGAACTGGGGTAGCTGATGATTGATTAGAATCTGTGTCCTACCCTATGTAACCGAAACATCCTCCTATCCAAGAAGAAATGGCTACAAGCAACAATTTATGCTCATGCTGTTTTGGAGGGACTCAAAGAGGGAGATGGAGCAAAAGCCAAGTGCTTTTCGAGGACCCAGTTGCAGTGGAGGGACCTGCCCAGGGGGACGCGCCCCCGGGAATCCTGGGATGAGGGGATGGAGGGGCTGCTGGGCTTCCCATGCAGGCGGCTGGAGGGGAGCAGCCACAGGCTTACCTGCGTTCAAAGGAAGGGGTGAGCCAAGCCGAGCACCTGGGGGCATCGCAGGGGTTGCCAGGCAGTCTGGGCTTTTTGTGTTTGTTTTTCACGATTACTTTCAGAATTTTTAATTAAAGAAATATGTGCCCCTGGTTTAAAAAGATCAGATAGTCCAGGCAGGATC
Organism: Callorhinus ursinus; assembly: GCF_003265705.2. Lineage (NCBI taxonomy): Eukaryota > Metazoa > Chordata > Mammalia > Carnivora > Otariidae > Callorhinus > Callorhinus ursinus. The sequence continues at coordinate 58,960,340 of NW_027397074.1, forward strand.
AGTGTGAAAAGCTGAAACCTTCTGTTGTACCCTCCTCTCTCCCCCTTGTCCAACGGTACCGCACAAGCCCAGCCGTGGCCACTCAAAAGGAATTCTGCTTGTAGCCTTTCTGGTGGTTACCTAAATGCTTGTACGAACGGTTCTGTGCTAGCGGACCCCTGACTTTGGGAGGAATAGGGAAAAGCATCCCAAGGCGCCTCTGCCAGAAAATTGTTATAAATGGAACAAATCCGCAGTAACCACGAGGTGAGTGGAGCCCTCTGGAGGGTGCAGTGCCATGTTAGCACAACCGAAGGTGGCAGCCCTATGTGTCACTGTTGACCTACTAATCTACAGAGGGCATTTCCTAAGAGACTTCTTAAAGAGGTTGAGAATTTATCCCGGCCCTTACTTTGCTCGCCCCACCTCTCAACAATTCTAGGGATCTAGGCAACTTTAAGGCCCAAAGTTGATTCTTGTTCCAAAAGTCTCGGGTGCTGTCTCATATGAAGACATTGCAGTCCCTCTTCCCTCCTCCCCTTCTGCTTCCCAGTCTCCATCAGCAGCACTTGTCCTTTTATAGGGACAAAGATGAGGCATGCAAATCCTATTCTGTGACTATAGGTGTCTCCCACACTGTGTCTAGACGTTGACTCTAAAAATTGGAAACAATCAACATGGAGGTAGTCGTGTTAACTGTGTAAGCAAGGCCCATGCTAGGACTGCGTGCGGGTCATAACCTCTGATCCAGCATCACAGCCTCTGTGCCAAAGAAGAATGTTATTGGAGTGAAGTCTGGGGTTTTCCCATTTTCCTCGCTACCAAGTGCATTTACTAAAACCTGATCTTTTGCACGCTCACCATCCTTCCGTCTGTCCCTGGAGCCTCCACGATCCTCCACTTTCTTGCAACCTGGACTGGCTACACAGCTGAGAGCCAACATCATGCCCTCCCAGTTTGGACACACTACTCTGCTAGATGCCATGTTTGCTCTTTTTTGGTTTATTCCTTCTCTTTGCAGCAACTTCTTAACTCTTTCAATGTGCACGGGGGATACGTTGTCTGAATTCTTATGCATCTAAAATGTCTTTATTCAACCTTCATACTTGACTAATAGTTCAGCTGGGTATAGCATTCTGGGTTTAAAATAATTTTTCCTCAAAACTGAAGGTGTTGCTCCACAGGCTTTGGCTCCTAGTGGTTCAGAGGGGAAGTCTGATGTCTGGCTGATTCTTTGGCTTTTGTTTTCATTTCACTTTGTGTTTTTTTCTACATGGAAGTCTAGAGAAACTTTCCTTTATCCTGGGTGTTCTGAAATATCAGCATGATACTTAGGATTTTAAGAAAAAAAAATAAATCCTGCTCAGCTCTCAGTGGGCTCCTTCAGTCTGGAAACTCCTTCAGCACAGAGACATTCTCTTAATATTTTTCTACCCTCAGTTTTTTTAGTTTCTTCATGGCATTCTAATTAGTCAGTTGCTGAGCCTTCTCAATTGATCCTTTATGTCTTTTATATTTTCCCTCTTATATTTTTAATACTTTCTTTCTGGCTTCTTGAGGAAGAAATTCCATTAAAGTAACACTCCTGGCTCTCACCATTCCCTTACTCATTTCTCTCCAGGGGAGGAGAAATGACTGGTCCAACTGGTGAGTTTAGAGGAAGGACAGGGCTTGTGTGCCTAGGTTCCTTCTTGTTGGGCATCTGCCAACCTGTGGAGAAGATGAGTTATGATCAGTTCCTTCCCTCCAGCAAGGGGCTCCCTGCAGGGGCTCCAACGTACAGCCTGTGACAGGGTGAGTAAGTCTGTCCAGTTCAGGGGTGGAGTGCTAGGAAGTGCTTCGAGACTTTGAAGCTACATCCTCCAGTGCAGCTTTTTTTCAGCAGAGCAACAGACGTTTTTATTCTAGCCATCCATCTCCTTTATCCACTTTTCAGTTGGTTTCAAATTCAAGAGGGAAAGATGGGTATTGTTTATGGATCTCCTTAAACTCCACTTGTCTTTTGGGCTGCTTTTTTTCTTTTCCTTTTTTCCTTTTCTTGCTTTTTTTTTTTTTGACGCAAACTTGGTATATAACATTATACAAGTTCCAGATGTACAACATTATAATTTGGTGTCTCTATACATTACAAAGTGATCACCACCAAAAGTCTAGTTACCATCCATCCTACAATTGACCCCCTTTACCCGTTTCATCCACTGCTTCACCCCCTTCCCCTCTGGTACCCATCAACCTGTTCTCTAGGAGTTTATTTTTGTATTGCTTTGCTTGTTCATTTTGTTTTTTTAGATTCCACATATGAATGAAATCATACGGCATTTGTCTGTCTCAATCTGACTTATTTCACTTCGCATAATACCTTTGAGATCTGTGCTGTCACAAATGGCAAGATTTCATTCTTTATGGCTGAGTAGTATTCCACTGTGTACATATACCACGCACTATCCATTCATTCTTTATGGCTGAGTAGTATTCCACTGTGTACATATACCACACACTATTTATCCATTCATCCACTGCTTCTGTATCTTGGCTATTGTAAATAATACTGCAGTGAACATGGGGTGGAGAAACTTTACAAATTAGTCTTTTAGTATTCTTCAGATAAATACTCATACATGAAATAGTCATATGGATCATATGATAGATAGATCTATTCTTAGTCTCCTGATGAATCTCCATACTGTTTTCCTGTGCTTCTCGTTATGTTTTCTGGGAGGTTTCTTTGGCTTTCTCTTCCAAGTTCTTTCCTACTCTCTAGCTGTCACATTTTCAAAGCATCCATTCTTACAGTTTATGGATGTTAACATCTTCTGAAATATCTATGAGGAGACTAATTAGGCTTTTAAAAAATTCTCTTCTCATCCCTGTGTTATTGTTTTTTTCTTCCAGGGGTCATTTTTTCCTACAATTTTTGGCCTTTTTCTCTCTTGCTGATGAATTTAATCAAATATATGGTAATCCTTGGACAGTCTCTTCATATTTAAGAATGAAGTCCCAAAAAGGTATTTAGGAATGCAGGTTATATGGGTGGGGCTTATGGGCCAGAGAGGTTTGATTTCTGGTGAGTAGATAGGACATTGGCTGTTATGTTGGAGAGACTAACTCCAGAAAGCCTGGGAGGTTATGCTAGACTTTGAGGAGTTCTGCTCATGGGGGAAGGGGAGTGGAGTGGATGGGCTCATTATTCCATCTATGGGTTTTTAAGTTGGTCCCAGTTTTCAGGCCTATGCTTCTCTCCAGTGATGCTCCAGTTGAGCATCTTGGTTCCCATTTTAGCTATTGTCCCGTCTGCTTTTTCCTTCCCCACCCCTCCATCTGCTTTTACTCTCCTAGACTGTGGCTTCTTCATCCTTCTTTATCAGTTACAATTTCTTCATTTACTTCCCACTTCCCAGAAATTTGTCAGGCCCTCTCGTTTCTTTGACCATTCTCCTTATGGTTGATTTAAACCATTTTTTATCCCATTGCTATAATTCTAATGAGGTTTTGGGAGGAAGATGTGAAATGCCATACGTCTTGTCCACAGCCGTGGGTCTGTTTGCACTCAAATGTCTGGGAGGGGACGAGGACGGTGGGCTGGGGGGTAACCTCCCCATCTTCCAATGACATGTCTGCACTGTTCAATTTACTTTTGTTTGTGCAAGTCTTGTTTTACAGCAGGAAGAAAGAACACTAGAAAGTTTTGATGATAGCGACTTGCTGTCTCTGTTCAGTGTGTGATGCTGAAAGCTTCTTCCAAAAACAGGTCCATGACACAGGTCCTATTTTCTCTTTTGTCTCAGATCTCTCCTAAAGGGTCTCTTCTGCTTCCTTCTTTGATTCTTAATGGCTGCTCCTTCAAGGTTGCTGTCAAGATTCCATTTCTAGCCTTCCCTACCTCCCGTCTCACATTCTCATGGCCTCTGTGGCTTTTCATATCACCAAAGTGGCCAGCATGGTCAGCATCAACCCTTTGCCCCTCGCCATTCACTTAATCCCCTCTCATTTTTATTCTGTGGCATCCAGTGAGTAAATACTTGCTCATTTGACATGACTACTTAAAAATAAATAAATATGACTCCTAAGGACAGCAGTACCCTTTTGGTATTCAGCCTCATGGAAATCATTTTTAGCTTGCCAGATAACTTCTCTCAAAAAATCTTCGATAGGCTCATAATTGCTTCAGTGCTAAAATCATACTTAGCAGATTCTTTATGTGGCCCTTAAATCTCTAATTTTGAGCATTTTAAGCCGTTGGTCTTCAGAGGCTATTTTCTAGACTTAAGATTTAAGAAACTTCTACAGATTAGCCTTCTATACCAAACAGACAATAGTCTGTATGTTTAAAAAAAAAAAAAACTATAGAAGAAGGTGATGCATGCATTGAGCAGGCTAGAACAACTCTATATTTATCTGCCCAACTTATTGTCAGAGCATAATAATGAAGCATAACCTTCATTAGGGTCTTACCATATGTCAAACCACACTAAGCACTTTATACTTGCTACTTATTAACCCACCCAAGCACTTCACATTCACTGTCTTATATAAGCCACACAAACATATAAAATATATCATATTTTTATCCCCATTTCACAGATGAGGACATTGAGATACCTAGAAACTGAGGCTCTTGCCCTAGGTCTCACAGGCAGTGTGGCTGAGGCAGGATATAACCCAAACATGACTGGCAGCAAGTCTACACCTCAGATTACTCTACCAGCATTTGCCATACTGGGGTTTGCCACTCTGCCCTCCCCAGGGGTTCATGTTCTCTGGGTTCAGTGAGTTTTATGAAAGTTTTTACATGTAGCGTTGGCATATCTAATTATAGTCTACAAAGAATTATTTGCCAGTTAGAAAGACTTCTCCCAAGGAGAATGAAATTTTGGTTTAAGTCAGCTTTGCTGAAAATGGCTCCCAAGCTACCCCAGGGTATCTTTGTAAGACTTCTATACAGGGCATCTCTTCCTATCAGAACAAGGGCAATCCGCCTAAGCTTGCCTTAGAAGTTTAGTTTAGAATTTATTTTAGGTCCTTATATGCTATGTTTTAACTAAGTTACTTAATTAAACATGGGCATTCAAAGAAGTGTTAGTACTTCACTTTTTTATTTGAGTGTATGCCACAAAGCAACTCATATAATTCTGGTCTTATATCAGTTTTCCTGAGGGAAACACACATTAAAAACATATTTAATTTTCAGACGCTGGCTTAAAGCCAAGTACATTTATTAACAAATCCTTTTGACAGGTCCACATCTCTAAGAAAAGAGTTACTGAAAATCAAACCAACTTCTATCTTTCAAACATACAAGCTCTGGAACTAGGAAAACAAGGGACATCTATTAGCCACCTGTGCAGTTGATTTGCGTACGCAATCATTTATTAACTCAAATGAGATACTGTGATTTCTTGAGCACTGTCATTCTTCAAAAACAGTGACAGCTGTTTTTGGAATTTAAAATCAGACCCACCACAGGGTGGGCTTAGCTAGGAAATATAAAGTGTGGAATTTATATTTGTGGAATTCAAGAACATGACCGTTGACTAGCCATATATATAATAATTCTTATTGACTAACGAGGCCAGTCTAAAAACATTTTCTATGAATAATAGAACTTTACATGGAACAATAACAATTTTGTTAAAAATTATTCTCTGCTTTGGGACTTTGATTCTGGTTAGTTTTTGATTCATATGCTCTATAAAGATCTATAGTATCAAGCACATACTATGTTTAGGTAAAAGACACGGGTGAGGTTGGCAGAACTGATCTACCTTTTCAAAATGCATTTAATTCTACAAACTAAGGAGACCAATTAGAAAGCAAATACCTATGAAGTGAGATTTGTGCCTCATAAGGATGCTCCACATTATTTAAAGGAGGGTTTAGATGAATAGGAGGTTAAAGCAATCTGGCTCTGTAGTTCAGTTTGATTTTATCATTTTCTATCAATATTCCTTACTTTTTGAGAATGTGATTTCTTTTTAATCATGCCCAGTTCTCTTGGTTCAGAACCATTAATAATTATTTATCTTAAGGGGCATCTTGGAAGTTTTTATTAGGCCCAAGATTACTTGCCTGTAATAAGTCTGTGCTTATGTCTTGGACAATATCCATTTCTGTTTGACTTTGGACATGTTTCCTATAGACAGAAGTATCTTCTTTGTCCCCAGTGCCCCAGTGCTCCATGGCACTGGCCTTGCATGGCCCTGGTTTGGGCAGCGCGTGAACTAGAAACTCTGAATCCCTTGACCCTCCAAACTTCTCCCATGTAAAATACGGGAAGCCAAGTAAAGTCTGAATTTCAGATGATTTCAGCTAGCAAGTCAATTCAATTTGCTAATTCCAGCCACCCTCTTACACCTTAGTCTCTTCATATGCAAAATATGGACAGTTATGGTACCTGCCTTTTAGTCCTGCTTAAAACCCAGTGTATACATTTTATTTGATGTGGAAATCCTCTTTGGGTAACCTGTCTAAAGTCATGCTCAAGTATTAGAGCCAATATTCTGATTGTAGAGCCCAGCCTCTGTACTGCCTTGGTCAAGAGGCCTTCACTAGCTGAGAACCCCTAATGAATAAAGTAGCCAATAATAATGTAAACATTATGTTAAAAATACAAATTTCAACACAGTTGCCATATGCTAATTTTTCGTTAGTATACATCAGAAAGCCTAATATCTACATCAGCCCTTATATGTATATTTAAGGCTGAAAATAAAATTCAGGGAAGTAAACATTTCTTATAATTTTCCTACTCTATTTAAGGCATTAATTCAAACACATTATAGAACACCCGAACTGAAATCTATCACTCTTTCAAAGGGGACTCCAGAGGAATTAAGAATGCGTAAGAGCGGAACTTAAATATTTAATTTCTCCTGCATTGCTCAGTGCCTTCCTGTTGTTTCCCAGCGATATCCAAATCTCTCTGCACGGCATTCGAGGCTGAGATCTGGCAGACTCCAATTTGCAGCCTCAGCTGCTATTAAGTCTCAGTTATGAACTCCACCCTAGAGCCCTCGTCATTCCTCAACTTTGATGTTCTTTCTGCTCCAGTATCTTTCTTGGCCTTGCAGTTTTTCTTCGTCCTGGAAAGAATTTTCCCTATCTCAGTCATGGGAAATCTTTATCTCCAGCTCCAACACCCAGTTCTGTTGGGACATAACCTTTCTCTCCTCATGGGGCTGACTGGCCCCATGGCTGATTCTTCTGTTAATACCCACAGCCTGGAGCTGGTCCGGCAATGGTGTCTCACTTGTCTCCCGAAGGACACGTCAAAAGTTTCTCGTGGGCAGGAGCTTCTTTGTCTTATGCTTTCCCACCTACGGCTTTAGGGCCCCAAACTGTGCCTTTCCCAGAGCAAGGCTTTAATTATCTGGTCGACCTAGATTTAGTCCCGTGGCACGCAGGACTCTCAGAGTGGCAGCACGCCATTAGTTGGAACTTTCTGAATCCACCCAGTAAGGCCAAGTTGCTTCAGGAACGCTCACAGTGACAAGCCGTTATGTTTTGGCTTTTAAAAGAATGGTCTCCCTGTTGTAAAAAGTCCTACAAATTCATTGTAGGGTGCTTGTGAAAGAAAGACCTACCTCAAGGGGGGCCGCCCGGGTGGCTCAGTCAGTTAAGCGTCTGCCTTGGGCTCAGGTCATGATCTCAGTGTCCTGGGATCCAGCCCCACGTCAGACTCCCTTACTAACCCTCTCCCACTCCCCCTGCCTGTGTTCCCGTTCTCGCGCGCGTGCGCGCTCTCTCTCTCTGTCAAATAAATAAATAAAATCTTAAAAAAAAAAAAAAAGCCCTACATCAAGGGAAAAAGGTCATCATTAAACTACCTTCCAAGGGCAACTACTGCTTTTTGTAAAATACAGAAACACTGTGTTTTCCTCAGAAATGCTCAACAGAGACCCCATGGAAGGTCCACGAGGACAGAAGGGTAAGCACTGCCTGGCTTGAGCCCCAAGCCCAGCGCGTCACAACTGTGTGACTCTTTAGTCACTGCATCCAGCCCAGTCTGCAGCTTGCCAGCCGAAAAGTAGGAATACTCATGCTGGTTTATATCCTACAGGGTTTCTTGGAAGATCAAATTACAAAACGTTGGATAGGATTTTAGGGACTAGAAAATATTACCTGCCTATTTATTAGTGTGTTTAACTGTACCGAAGATGAGTCTATGGATACCTGGAGCAAACGGACTGAATCCTAAGTAATAGGTCCCACTGGGTCTGTGTCTAGATCTACTGATAAAGTCACAGATGACCTTTGCTTCACTAAAGAGAAAGGAATGAACTTTTATTGAGCACCATTGCATGTCAGGTTCTGTGCTATTTGCCTTATTCTTGTCTTCCCACAGCACCACAGAATACGCTTTACACAGGAGAAAAATGGAATTTTGGTGAGCAAAGCCATTGGTATTCCAAGATTAAAACTAAGGTGGGTCTGATTTTAAATTCCATAATCTTTGTATTTTCGCTACAGTAAGAGAACTTCGGGGGAAAGAGTTTTTATGGAATTCTTATCATGCACCTTTCCAGTGACTGGAGGGCAGTATTTGGTTAGATCACAGATTATTTTGATTCTCTTAGAAAAGACTCTCTTAGAAAAGGTCCAAGAAGCTGTGACTATTTCAATGAGTCGTAATTACTTGTGACTATTTCTAAAGAGTAGACTAATGTTAAAGCCATTTTCAAGCTTATGAAAGGGTACAAATGGTGGATATCTACCAAGTAACTTTGTCTTGTAATTTGTATATCTTAAAAAATCATTGAGAAGTTTTCATGGCATGGCATCTTTAGACTTAAAGAGAACTGTTGAGAGAAACTGGAATTTCCTTCTGGATAGAATGTTGGTTTTGAAGAAGGTAGATTTGTCTTTTTAGACCCTAACAATCTGATTTGGAGGTGGAAACTTAGACTCAATCAAGGATGAATTTTCAAGCATACCTGAAGGGAAAAAGCTATTACAAATTCTGAGGCTGTGATTAAAATAAAAAGATGTAACAGCACAGAGGATCTGAAATGATATTACAGTACAGAGACACATGAGGGTGCTCTAAGCAGCTGCTATAATAAATGAATTAAACTGTTCAAATATTAGGGTAAAATGAAGGTCCATTGTGAATGGCAGCGTGGAATTCGCTTTGTAGTGTCGGCTAAACATCATCTCGGAATCGATGTTTTTTCTTTTAAATAAAATGGTCCCCCGACCCACATTTTAAAAAGTAGAGGATGTCTGTATTGGACAATCTGGGAAACACTGAAAAGCACAAAGAAGAAAATAAGGAAAGGACAGTGCTCTCCGCTCTGGGAGGCTGGGGCTTTCTAGAGCCAGGTCAGTTGGAGGCTTAGCTCAGGAGGCCTGCCTTCCAACACAAGCCCAGCCTGTTCTCATTTTGATTCCACAGACCTTCTGCTGGTAAGAAGGGGGAGCAGAGACTGGGGGTCTAATGACCGCAAGAAGAGAATTAGAGACGCATGTTTATCTCAATACATTTACTCTCATTAAAGTTCATATTCACTGACATCATGCATCTCCTTGAAAAAGTCTGCCCACCCACCATTAATTAAAGCCACATTTTAAAAAGTCAGTGTGTGCACTTTTATTCCAATCAAAAGTAGCCTCCTAAGTTTTGCAGACTAGGCAGAGAATATCTGAGGCCTGACGGCTGCTCACCTCTACACAGTGAAGAACCATGTGATTTATATTAAAAGTCAAGTTAAATCAGGGCCTTCAATATAATAGCTAAGCTCTATTGTCTTGAAGGGGTGAAACATTCAAAACCTAATGGCCTATTAAGCAAAAGTAACATTTCTTTTGATAAATTGACATTCTTTTGGTTACACTGTAGGACCACATGCCTTTACCTTTACAAATAGTCTTCTAGATCTAACAACACACCCTGCTTGAATAATTAAGCAGCACGCTCCTATCAAAGACACCACACTTTATAACTTATACATGTGGTATCAATGTCAAAACACAGGTCAATGTAAATTTCTTTTAATCTAAACCATTGCACAAACAGTAATTACCAATAGTTGTAGGATTACACAACCATAGTCTATATTCTTGGCAGTAGTCACTGTAGGTTCATAAATTCATGAAAATAAGGAATGTTGATTTTTAAAGTTCAAGAAAGGTACTATTTGTAAACAGCTCAGGTCACACTCATTTTATTCCATGTGTTAAGCAAGACTTTCCTTCCAATTTCCTTTAAATGAGATTTGTTCTTTCCATAAGCCTAGTAAAAGGGTTTTCATCCAAACAGATCTGCATTCTTTTCAATTCTTTTTTCTATTAAAGCCCTCCTGGGGACCTTTCAATTTTATGCTGATCTTTCTTTATATATTAATGTCAAGCACATTTGTGTTTCGTGTTGATAAAAGAGAAATTACGGTTATCTCTTCTCATTGGCAGTTCGATTATTCTAGAATGGTTCTGACCAAATATTTGATTAGCCAGTTTATGTTTTTTTTACACAAAGAGATAATGTGTGGCATCCAGATTCTCTAGTTATTCTGGTCCAGTCACCATGCAGAAAGAAATGGCACATCAACACATCTGAATACTAGCTCTGAAATGGTTTACTCCTGGGCCAAAGCACCCCTGGGCCAGGAGTTGAACCGGAGTGCTAGTACTGACTTTGCTACTGACTCTCCCCGTGACCTTGAGCACCTTAGGGCCTGTTGCCTCACCCAACAAATGGGGGTGAGGAGGTGAATAATGACTGGGTACCCACAGCCCAGGAAGTTAGTCAGGACTAGTGGATGAGGGGCCAGAGCACCCCTTTGGGACATGTCTTCCCTTGGTCCACTTACTCATCCAGTCCCAGAAACCACAAGGTGGGGCTTTTATGCATGAGAGTTGGGTTGGGTTCTAAAAAGAGCATCTCTAAATCTAAAAGTCAACAAGCCGTGCCTGGTGGGTTGCTTTCCTGATGAGTTTGAGAGAAGATGCCCTGATCCCCTCAGATACAAGCATTCAACGTCCCATTGGTACGTGGGATGAAGCCCTACCCTCACCCACAGATGACATCTTCTGTCTAGAGGATACAGTATCCAGAGGGACCATAAAACACTTGACTCTACACAATGCCAAAAGCAGTGGGTGGACTCCAGCTCAGCCGTGGGAAGGAAGGTGGAGTGCGGGCGGAGACATTTCAACCCAGTCCATGGTATTCTTTAGAATCTAAAGATTCTGGGGCGGGGGTCGGGGGAGGGGTGGGGGGTGGGCAGGGCAGTGGGTAGGTGGGACTGTATAGCATTTTATCCACTCGAGGAAAGCTTAAGGTAAGCTTGGCTTAAGTGGTTGACCAAGCCATGCAGTCTAGAAAACGAGCGCCACGGCCGCCCATACCTTCCTGCCGGCTCTGTTGTTGTGAAGGTTCATCAGGGCTCTGGCGTCCTTTCCCTTCCTTTCCTTGGCATCCACAAAGGCTCGGGCAAACTTGATCCCGTAGTCAATGTTATCACTGCAGCCACCCCAGTCGAAATTGCCCTTGCTGTCCTTGGCGGTCCCCTTCTTCTTCGGATCACAGGAACAGGATTTTAGTTCTCCTTGGCTACAGGCCCTGGTGACGGCAAACACAACTCCAGCTGAGGAGACGGCGTAAACAAAGGCAGATTCCCGACTACCTGCAACAGAAATGCTTTTCTTAAACGTGGTCTGGAATTGCTGGTTGTGAACAGCGTTCACTCTGCAGCTGTGGCCCGCCCGCTCCACCTCTGGCGTACTTCGCCACGGGGCGGGAAGGTTCTGGTGTTCCTGAAGGGTTCTCGTCTAGAGCCGGGGCTCGCTTGGGAATAGGAATTGTGTCCATGTCATAAAAGCTTTTGTCAGATTAGGCATCTGTGTGACAACTGTCTTTCACGTCAGTTAAGCGTATAAAGGAAAACGGAGCAAAAGCGTGTCTTGTCCCCCTCCTGGCTTTACGTTTACCTCCTGTCCTGGAGGAGTGGTGTGAGGCCTTGGAGGCCTTCCTTCCGTCTGTAACGGAGTCGGTCACGCCCCAAAACTGTTTGGTATTCGTGCTACGGCAGCTGTCCTTGAAAGCCCTTTCCAAGCTTGCAGGTCTCAGTGACGACACCCTGTCACATAAACAGCCGAGGCCCAAAGCCTGAATTCAAAGACCGCCTAGAGGGGCGCCTGGGTGGCTCAGTCGTTAAGCGTCTGCCTTCGGCTCAGGTCATGGTCCCAGGGTCCTGGGATCGAGCCCCGCATCGGGCTCCCTGCTCTGCGGGAAGCCTGTTTCTCCCTCTCCCACTCCCCCTGCTTGTGTACCCTCTCTTGCTATGTCCCTCTCTGCCAAATAAGTAAAATCTTTAAAACAAAAACAAAGACCCCCAGGGGCTGAGGCCGGGAGGAGAATTCAGGCAGTAACCAGCTCTGGGCCTTTAGCCCAGGGAGCTTTGGCTCAGCATCAACTTTCACGAGTAATCGAGAGATTGTTGAAGGCAATATGCAATATCCTTGAGTCACATACTACGTCTGACTATTAAGGTGAATTTACTTTCTTCTGGAACACCTGCACTAATCACTGGTATTGGGTAAAAGACAGTGAAAAGCTTTTCTTTGGTTTTTCTGGAAGGAAACAAATTTACCGCCTATAATTAGACTTGGGCAAGAACCCTTTGGGGTGCTTTCTTAGAATTGTTCTTTATTAGAGCACAAGCTACTTTCCCTTACAGGCTGAAAGGTACATATTTCAGTGCAATAACTACATTAAATTATTTTAATAATCTGTAGTAACTCATAACACGGTGTTGTGGTATAGTGACAGATATAAGGCTCTTTAGGGTCTGTGTGCACCTCATTTTTCAAGTGGAGCTGTATTTCATTGTTATTAGCGTGCCCTTTTATTAATGGGTGCTGCAGCAAATATATTAACAATCAAAATAGAAGCTGAACAACCTCATGCCAATGCAAGGCAGAAAATGGAGGGCCATTCGGTGATTCAATATGTCAAGACGAGTGTGACTTTTTGAACCACACAGCTGGGAGAACAAACCACCTTCTCGCCTTGAAGCCCTGCATGTTTCCGTTTGTCATTCAGTGCTAAAATTTATTATATGTCCCTTGCAATATTTGCTCTGCTAGTCTCATTATTAAAAATCAGGAAAACATATCTACACCATATTAAATGGCACTTACCTCAGCCTTCAAAAAATATCTCCCCTGAAACCTCTAACCATCAAAAAAGGAATCCATCATGCCCTGTATTTAGGTAAAATCAATTATATGAATATTTGCCATAGGTAGCAGGTAGCACTCTCCAGGGAGAAATGTGATGGTCATAGAGCTCTTTTAAAGAGTCCCAGGTTATATTACAAGGATCATAGATTTTCTAAGTGAATTGAGATGTTTTGTAAAAGAAGGTGATTAATAGATACTAACGTAGCTTAATCTCAGGTAGTGACTTTCAGATAAATAAAATTTTTATTACACCCATTTTATAATTTAGGAAAATGCCTTGTCCATAGTTACCCCCTTGATCTGCTAATGCCTGGTTTTGTATTTGGAGTGTGGTGCCTTCATTTAGAGATGCCACGGAGGGGAGAGATTCCAAATGCTTAATGTATTTAGCAGTAGTCTTAGTTCTTAAGGAGAAAGAAGAGCAATTTTATGAGGTGGTCTTTTAGGGGAAAGGTATGGAAGATGTGGATAATACAATGTCAGTGACCAGACAGTATTTTGAAAGCAGTAGAGGAATAAATTGCCTAGGTGAATTCATCCTAGCATAACTGGCAAACAATTACCTTGATTTGTTGGCTGAAAGAAGGAAGAAAAATCACTGAAAATGTACTGTGTTTCTGAAGTAATTTCCAAAGCAAAAATATCACCTTTCTAAATATTTGTCATTTATTATTCAAACACATTACTAAATACCTAGATGTCTATATATTTAAATGCAAAACTTAGCACATTGATTGACTTTTCATTTTACCTCCAGATGTTTTGGTATCATGTAGATAACGGCCTTAAGATGTTTTCAGTTAAGTGTCTTAGATGAATCACTAAAATGCTATGTGTGAAATAGTAGCACATTTCAAGAGTTGGCTTTGTAACAAAACAAATTTTGATCTTGGGCCTCTTAGAAAAACTGATTCTTTTTAAAGCCATCACAATATGAAACAAAATCCAAATCTAAACGGTGGTACTTAACTTCCTGATGTGGTTGAAGTTTCACTAATTTGGGGGTTGAGAGGGACACCTGGGTGGTTCAGTCAGTTGAGCATCTGCCTTCGGCTCAGGTCATGATTCCAGGGTCCTGGGATCGAGTCTTATAGTGGGCACTTGCTCAGCGGGGAGCCTGCTTCTCCCTCTGCCTGCCGCTCCCCCTGCTTGTGGATGCTCTCTCTCTCTCTCTCTCTCTGACAAATAAATAAATAAAATCTTAAAAAAATAATTTGGGGGTTGAGATAAGTCAAGAAATGTCTATCAAGTGCATAGGCATCATTTTTGCTGGGGCATGGGATGGTTACCTGGGAGGGCAAAACACTAGAAGCTCCACATTCTGGAAAGTTATGGGTCATTCAGCTCTCTCTTTAAATGCTTCTTTTTTTCTTTTGATACATTTACAAGGATGAGACCTACTCACCTTTTTGTTTTTTAAGGCTTATTCTAGAATTCTGGAGGTGTATTCTTGCAGGAATGTTTTTGGGTTTATTAGTTTGGTCTTTTAAGTCTCTCTGCCTATGGCTGGTGACAGTCTGTGGACTGAATGAATTGCAAATGTTTACAGAAATTGTATTGTCTTCCTCTAGCTCTCTGAAGCAAATGAGGCAAGTAAATGTTCTCCTTTTCTCTACGACCATGGGATATGTTAGTAACTTTTATGTTCTCCCCATCAATGGCGTTGGCCTTTGCCTTTCCTATTCATCTATAAGGACATTTAGGTTTCCAAAAGAGAGTCCTTCACAACTTGAGATGTGAATTTCCCTCCAAGCAATTAATTGTAAAAATCTTTGGATAGCTTCACTGGAATTTCTTGATTATATCCAGGATAAACTACGTTAGGCCAAATGCAGCCCTCCCATAACCAACACAAAATCATCCCCGACAGTCACAGGAGTTTATATAAATGTCCAGGAAGAAATCTGGCCTTCTGTGAAGAACGGAAAGAGATTGTGTAGCATGAGTGTTTTACGTTTTGAGTACTTTGGCAAAGCATTCAGCTTCATCTGAAAGAACTCTGAAGGAAGTACAGCTTAGACTCTTATTTACCTGAGGCCGGACACTAAGTCAAACGACCACTGCTTCCTCCTGTTCTAACCTCTTGCTTCTCAGCAACCCTACAGCCAAGATGAAAGGATTTTACAGTTGAATCCCCAGCTTAGCTGGACATGCTATCTTTAGGTTCCGTGGACAAAACCCCTTCCTCTGACTGGTGATCTAAAGGTTTTTATTCGATATGGAGACATCTGAACGGATTTTTTCAGACAGAATTTGGAGGTGAACCTTTTGTAAATGAGAAGGATATTTAATTTGTAACAATTGAAAAATGATTGTGAGTACTTTGGAAAGGAAAGTCCTCATACAGCCTCAAACACTGAGAGCCTGTCCACAACATGCCCAAAGATCACTGGTGTTAGATATTTGTAAACTGTCTCTGACAAGGTCCAGCACTTTAATTGATTCACTGGTGAGCTAATCTAGGTGAAGTCTTAAAATTCCATGTAGCTGAAATTTACTATTAACCTTTCAAAAATTTGCGATGTCATATTGAAACTCCAAAAGGAATGCACGAGGATATAGTTCTTAAAGTAGAGAATAAAATTGCAGAATATCGCAGTAAATTAACTTTAGGGATACACTGAGTGAGAGTACTACGCCCTTGGGGGATTTTAGAGACATTCAGTTATGCATTTGGCCTCATAAAACCCTAGGGCTGTGATGATTACATGATAGAAACACCCTCTGTTAAGCATTACCAAGTGTACAGCCTGGACAATTTTCTTAGGAATGGGGGGGCGGTGGGCAAAAACAAGGGTAGTTTCCTCTTTCTGGGGTTCACACATAAACTGTTGTGTTTTCAGTCGGATTTCCCAATAGCCAATGGGCCATGCTACTACTTGAAGAATGCTAGTAGTGCCAGGTTAAGGGATGGGTATTTTTGACAATGAAATCTGATTTTCAGTTAATTTGCTCTGATTGTATACCAGCTTCTTCCCATATTCAGAACTTTTAAGAAATTTATTATGTAATTAGATAGTGTTTACTGCTCCTTCTAAGTAAAACAGAAACAAAACATGTATGTTTGAAGATTATGTACTCATGGTTCTCACACAAATCCTCCATAAATATTATTCTTCCTAAAATGTGCCTGAAAAACAACAGGCGCTCACTACGAGTTCATCCATTCATTCAACTCTTCCGTGAGTGAACGGTGCCTACCCCAGAAGGCATCACACGAGTGCAGGGAAGAGAGGCTAGTCCCTACCTTGCAGAATTTACAGTCTACTGGGGAAAAAAATGTTGAATTTAGACACAGAGTGACCCAAAGCTGAGTAGCTGAATGAGAGGTGAAAGGTGCTGAGCAGAGATTTATCTCTGCTTCTTAATAAACACATAGTTTTTTTGTTTTGTTTTGTTTCGAAATACTTTTTGGTCAGTAAAAGATTTGAGTATTCCACCTTGATCTGCTCAAATCCTCTGGAAGGTTCAAATCCCAGAAAGAAAAAAAAAATCAAGAGAGCCCTGTGACTGCTTCCTCCTTTCTCCTGAAGACAAAATCTGACCCTGGCAAGGTTGTGACAGGACACGGATGGACAGAGCAAAGAGCAAAGAGACACTTCATCCTAAACTACACCGGGCCTCCTTCAAAACTTGAGGCGAGTTCCTTGGTTTATCTAGTTGTCATCTGCAAAACAGAGACAATGCCACCCAACAGAAGGAGCTTCTGACTAATAAAAGGCAAGAAAAGGTAAGCAGGGTCTTTGAAGACCCAGTCAGGGGACAGCCCCTCGGAGCTCCACGAGGGCAGGGGACTTACTTCGGAGCAGGACCTTGCCAAAGAGGCTGTGATCCCGGTCCAGCGTGTTGCAGTTCCAGCGGTGCTGGCGGAACTGGTGCTGGCACTCTGCTGTCCACTCGGCCACGCCCAGGCCAATGGCCCGCATCACGTCCGGGTGCCGGTGGCACAGCTGTCGCTGGCGGCTCACCAGGCCTGGCACATTGTCACACATCACCCTGGAGGAGCCACCTGTAGCTCTCATGTACCTGGAAAGGACCAACATGGAGGTGAAAACACCACGAATGGCCACGGCTGGTGCCATGTTGCCTGGGAAACTAAAGAGCTCAGAGCGTGGTTCAAATAGCAATTCCTTATCCTTTGGGGGACACTGGAACACAAGAGGTGGCACGGCAGGCAGGGGAATGATCTGGTAGAAGCCACCCAAAAGGGAGCAATGACTGCGTGTCTCAGACAGGAAGCCAGGGCCACCACCTGATGATGCTCCGGCCGGGGTGGAAGAGTCAAGGTCAAGAGTGAGGGAGAGGGGCAATGGGTTTGGGGAAGAAGGCTTCAGACTTTTCCCCCTGAGAAGGCTCTGATCTCCATGACACAGTGTGTCTGGGCTTCGCTTTGAGGGAAGTCAACCTTTAGAAGCTGCCTGCTCCCATTTATTTGGCCTAATGTTTAAGTGTCTTTAGAAACTGTCTGTATCTGTCTAATCAACACCTGCTGATGGTATCTGATGTTACACCATCCTCAAAGACATGCCCTTCTTTCCTTACCAAAGAATCCTTTAAATATTTCCATTTTTCCAGCTCTCTTTGGCTTTTATAGAGAACCTTTGGAAAAAAATTCTTTCTATTGTTATTAAGGACACTAAATGTTTGGAAGAATCAAACCATGTTATAGCTCCATAAAGTACTTTTGAAAAGAAACTTTAACAAAAAATTACATCATCATCTCTACCCAGATGTTCTCTATTAGTTGTGAAATGTTTAGAAAGGTACCTTTTATATAACCCAAGCTGCCATAGGTGTCTTTTGAAGCGATCAAACAAGGAGATTGTCTTTTTCTTGTATTTTCATTATTTTATATGATCATAAAATCGTTACAGCTGTGACTTCCAAAAAATATATTTGTGACAGCTGAGAGACAATGTGACAAAAAACCTGGACAATAAATAATGTTTATACACCCATGGAAACAGAAAGTCATTTTATTGAAAAATGGTCACTCTGATAAATCAATGTTTGATCCTGTGTCAGCAAAGTCAAGGCTAAACGCCTTCCTGTTCAAAGCGGCTTAGGAAGGAATTGAACCCTTCTTCCCATCAACGCTTTCCCTGGCTCCTTTGAAGAGCTCTAGGGTCTTCCTAAAATTCCCTGCTCTAGCCTTTAATTTGGCTGAGACTCCTTACTTTTGCCAGATCCTTTTATTAAAACAAAACAAAACAAAACAAAACAACAGCCCACGATAACTGGTCTTTCTGAATCAGTATTTTAGTATCTGTTCTGAAACTTGCAGGTTCAAGGACATTACAGAGCTTACAACTCCACCTCTTTTCAAGATCAGAAGGAAGGGAGATGGAGTGGGGAGAGAATCTCCCTTTGGAACTTTTAACCACGCTAAGACCTGTTACATTTCAACATTCTGCCACTCCTTCCCTCTGCAAAATAAATCTCAGACCAGCATACAAAGGACAGCAAAGTTACTCTTTGGGGGGGACTGTGATTTTGAACAGGGTAGCATCTTCGAGCCCCCTGGGGCTGGATCTTCCTGTTAAGGTGGTAATCTCTACCTGGAGGCAGCAAGAGGTCCTTCCGTCCCACGGGTGAAGCATTAGGAATGTGGAAGGACGAGAAATAATGCAAAATCATACGCTTTGCGTTGTGCAGCTCTCGACTGCCAGAATTGGCCCGTCAGTTTATCTTGAGGCAGTTTTGTGTGGGGTATTTAGGTGGGGGGAGAGGGTTGCAGTTTTCAAGGTGAATTTTCACACACACACACACACACACACGCACGCACACACGCACGCACACACATGCCTGTGTTACAGAGCTAGAGACCCGGCTAGCGTGTTTCTCAACGGGATAAGAAATTGGCTGATTTTGCTGTCGCTCATCTGGTTCCAAATCAACCAAACATCCGAGCTTTCATTTGAGGGAGACTGGGGTTTTTTTTTGGAGTTGTCAAAGCTGGAATGGTCTTCTGTGGAGAAGCAAAGGGGCTGAGGCTGAGGCGGCAGGAGAGGACAGCTGCTGGGGGTTCCGACAGGAATTTCGATTGCCGTGGCCGCGGAGAAGCGCCACCAGGAAAGGTCTATGTGGCTAGTGCGTTCCCCACTCCCATCTCCAAAATCCCCCTGCACCCGCGAGCGTGGACTTACCACCATGAAGAGCTGACCTCAGGGGTGAGCCAGGTCAAGAGCAGAGGGAGCCAGAGCCAGATTCCACCGAGAGGGGCGTTCATATTAACCCCCTTGCGTCCGCATCAGGTCAGACTCCGTGTGCGGGCGCCATGCGTGCCTGGAGCAGAAGCGCTCAGCGCCGGGAGCGCCTCGTCACGGCCGCCGGCGCCTCGCCGCGCCCCCGCCCCCCGCTCGCGTCTGCGGCGAGTGGCGAGACTCGCTGATAAAGTTTCAAACCACCAGCGGGGCGAGCGATAAAGGCCAGCCCTGGCCGCCTCGCCCACAGCCCAATTCCCCAGGCGCAGCGAGCGCGGGCAGCCCGAGAGCTCTGCGCGCCTCCTGCGCGCCCCTGTCCGTTCAGCTCCCCGCCTGCCGGGAGCAGCCGAGGGAGGGGGTGCGGCGCCGGGTGGGGCGGGGGGCGCGGGTTTTATACAAGGGTGGATGAAAGGATGGCAAGAGATGTCTGGCGATGAGGTGAGGCGGGGACGGAGGAACACCTCCGCTTGGCCTCGAGCACCCGCGGAGGTAGGCACCTTTCGGGAAGCTCCCGGTCAGAGAGCATCAGTGGGGCTCCTGCCACAGGACTGGTGTGGCGGAAAGACGAAGCTACCCTCCGGCAAACAGAAGTCTCCGAGCGTGCAATGTGGGGAAAATGAAGGAGAGGATGAGGAGATTACTGTGTACAGGATGCAAGAATCCAGAGATGATTTTCAACTCATTGCTCCGCTTCTCTCCCAACGCCAAGAGGAAGAGCGAGTGGAGATTTGGGGCTGCCGAGGCGAAGCCCGGCAAGGTTGGGGAGGGAGGGGCCAGGCCTCAGGGAAATGAAGACCTGTGGCCTTGATTCCTCGGAGCTGGGCTTATATACAGAGCTCGCAGGGTGGGGAGCCGGGAGTCCATGACCCTCCGGACCTCACCCAGGCACCCTCAGCCAAAGTGTCTGGGGAAGATGCGGTTTTTACGCACCCTCAGCTCCTCCCCGGCGCTGTGGAGCGCAAAAGATCACAGAGGGAGGAACCGAGGCAGCGGGGAGCTGCCGGGGGTCTGTGCTCCAACACGGGTCACGCCTTTGCGCCTCGCGGGGGTAAAAGGACCCTGGGTCCTGGATCTGGGCCCCCCCGCACAGAGCCAAGAGAGGCTCAGGCTCACGGGTGGAGCATCTTAAGCAGCAACTGGCTTGTAGCCCCGCCGTTTATCACCGGAAAGGAAGGAAGACCAGGAACTCGTGGCGGCCGTGAACTGTTCCATTGCTCTTTTCCTGGGGTGGAGGGACCCGCCGCCCGCCAGGGGAGCGTGCCTTGGGGAATGGGGAATGTGTGTGCGTGTTGAGGGTGGGGGTGGGCGCCGCATTGTTCGCACGGTGAGGAGGGGTGGCTGTCCAGATAGAAAGGACAGGGTCTCCCCCCCACCCACTCCCAGGGCCTGGACTAGCCGGAGCATCAGCCCTTGCTGGGCGCGAGCGCGGTGAGAGGCTGGACGGGGCCAAGCTCAGAAACGCCAAAAACCTGAAAGATGCTGTCATCGCCACCCCCATCCCCCCCGCCGATCCCTGGCAGGTCCAGCCCCTCCCAGGCTGACCCAGATACATCCCTGTTTGGGTCCGGAAAGGGAGGGGAGGGAAACAAGCACCGCGCCACCCACGACTCGGGAAGAGCAGGGCTGTGCGCCAGGGCCGCTCCATATCGCTGGGCCGCGACCCAAGGGAAGTTCTGGTCGGTCTGTGCCGGTCGGGAGGGAGGGGTGAGGAGGGCGCGGGGCAGGAGTGGGTGGGGGTTGCTTTTCTGCTCACAGTGTGTGCACACGCTGGTGGCGGCGTGGGAGGCGGGGTGAGCGATGTGATAGGCACCGAACAGCAAGAAATAATCTCATTTACCTCTTTGCTTATGCTCATAAACCTCTTTCCTGGAGGAAAGATAGGAAGAATAAGCTACGGCTTACTTCCACTCTACTTTGTCCAGTCTCTTTCAGTAAATCCAGAAACTTGGGACATGTGGAAGAAATGAGTGGCCCCAGAGGAACCCTAAGTTGCCAAAATTTCACTTCTACCAGCAAATAATGTAGGGGCGTGTATGTGTATGTTGGGAAAGGTAGGCAGCTGTATGCTTCTCTTTTGGACTAGGAGACCTGAAACTACCTAAAAAACTCAACTCCAAGTTCCACCCACCTCAGCACCTCCTGTCCTCACAGCTAAGGGGAGTTAGAAATACAAGGAGTGTGACCATCAGCTTAGAGGCCCTTCCTCTCCGCCCGGGGAATTATTGAGTGGCCAGGACATCTGCCCTTCAGTTGTTGGTGAGGCCAGTGGAATGACCTAAACCTGAAACAGACCTTCTGGAAAAAGAACGGACCATCCCCAAAGCTAATTAAATCCACTCCAAAGGACTTCATCCTGGGGCAGAAGTACCACATGACTTGCAGAGAAGAAATCAGCTTTGGTAAAAGGCAAAAAGCTGAAAAGTTCAAGAGAAGCTAAATCCAGATGTGAAAATAGGTCCACCCAAACACCCCTTCCTGACCTGTCTAGAGGCAGTCTGGACCAGATGACTTGTCTCTTTCAGATCTGTGATTACATTTCCCTTTATTCTCCACCCCTATTCACTTATGACCCATTATGAGCCCTGTACCACTCC
Source organism: Callorhinus ursinus (assembly GCF_003265705.2). NCBI lineage: Eukaryota > Metazoa > Chordata > Mammalia > Carnivora > Otariidae > Callorhinus > Callorhinus ursinus. Next base: position 58,982,295 of record NW_027397074.1, read on the forward strand.
TCTTCCTGCTAACAGGTCTGACTTGCCTCCCTCCTCATCTGTACCTGTCTTCAGATGAACCCTTCACTTTGAAGATAGTGTGTTCACTACTAGAAGAAGTTGGGGAATGCTCAAGAAAATGCAGAGAAAGGGAAGTTATTACAATCCTCACTTCTCTTGCAATAAAAACTACCACCCTAAAGAAGAGTTAATAAATAATGAAGTAAATTGCATATGACTTCAGCTATGCTATAGCAGATGATGAGGTAAGGAGAGGCAGGGTTCAGAGTGTCATTAGGCCTATATATGTCTGCTTTTTTTTTTTAATTTAGTGAGAAATCTCAGAATTGACTGTAAAACTCATTTACAGTATACAGAACCTGATTCCCTTTCTGGAGATTAATGTTAGTTTGCTTATAACTTCGGTATAGCATCATAGCCAAATGAGTCAGTCTATTTTCTTAGTTAGATCCATTGTTTGTCTAATCTCCCAGGGCAGAGAGAGAACTAATTTACTACCAAACCATCTCCACCCTTTAAAAATGGAGAGTTACTTCTTCAACCAAATAGTCATTTGTGTTTCAGTCTGAACTGGCTTCTTCCTAAGGCAGTGACTCCTAATTTAGCTACTCACTAACCAATGATTCAAAGGTCTAGTATCTCCAACTTAGATTCAGTGACCTTAAGTGAAAACATTTTGTATTAACAGGATGGGTCAAAATAGGAAATAAAAATATATCTTTTTATTTTCTAAGTCTATGAGTATCATATACATTACAATATAGGTTATATATAAAATAACAACAATATATATCATTACAATTTTTTACTTGCTAAGTTTATCCAACTTAGCGTATTGTATACATAACATAGGTTAATTTTGAAATTTTAAGTTTGTTTTCAATGTCCTTTGCCCCTTTCCCTCTTTAGTCACTCCTAAAATTTTATTAAGTGCGCTCTTACCTATTCTTCGTCAAAAATTCCTCTTAGGAATAGTTAAAAGTATCAGTCAAATCTCAGTGTGCATTTAAATGTGCACCAAAGACCCGCTTCTAGCCGTGAAAGAGTAATAGGTACCTGACTTGTTCTCCTACTGGGAAGAAACCTCTAAAGCTACGTGTGACAAATCTTTTCAGGCACTGGGTAATAGGCAGCACACAGCTGTGATCTTTGAGAGAAGGGACATACATGAGGTATGCTCCATGACTATCCCATAGTTGTCCTGGTTTTTCTGCTAAAAGGCACCTTTTTTTCCCCTGGGGTGCAAGAAAGTGGAATCCATACGGAGTAGTCTCATTTAAGGAGAACTTGGAGTCTTGGACTATTGAAGCAGCTGAAATTGGCAGGGTAGCATATCAGAAAGTAGGTAGCTGTGAAAAAGGGGGCCCTAAGAATCTACATGGGGATTCACCATGGTTCTTTGGCCAAGAGCTGAGATGAATATGGACATGATAAGACTGCACGGCCTAGCAGGGATCTCCTGCTGCATATCATGCAGTGTTGAGAGACAGAATTTTATCTCAGTGGGGGTGGAGAGACCTCATGAAGCACTTCAAGCATTCACTTTAGATGTTAGAAAGGCCATCCCTTTAGGAAGGGCACACCTTTGTGTAAAAATCATGTTTTAGGTCAAAAATTCAAAAATTTGTCTCTCCATATCACATTCTCAAAGAATAAAAACAAACCAGACAAGCCAAGGGAAATTTACAAGAATAAAACCAACACTCATTAAAGGAAGACCATATTGTATAATTTACAGTGTTGAACATACAATAACAAAAATTAATAGGCAAGTGAAAAACCAGAAAAATGTGACTCAGACTCAAGAAAAAGCAGTCAAAAGAAACTGACTCTGAGATGGCCTAGATGTAGGAACTGGTGGGAAAAAATTTTTTTAATAACTTGTAATTATGTTCAAGTATTTAAGGGAAAATATGATCACAATGAACAAGTAGATGGAGAATCTCAGTAGAGAAATGAAAGCCACAAGAAACAAGTGAAAATCTAGGACCAAAAAGTATAATGTCTGAAATGAAAACTTCACTGAATGGGTATAACAATGGAATGGGGTTGGAAGGAGAAAAGAATGATAAACTAAAAGATAGAAGTTATCTCATCTGAAGAACAGAGAGAAAAGATACTGAAAATTAAAGAAATGTAGCCTCAGATATCTTTGGTACAATGCCAAGTAGTCTAATATATGTGGAAGTGAATTCCAAAAATAAAGGAGAGAGAAAATGTGAGATTATATATACGTATATGAAAAAACACTGTACCATATTTGTCCAATATAAGAGAACACATTCATTTATAGACCCAAGAGGGTCAGAAAACCCCAAGCAGAATAAATACAAAGCATATCACACCTACATATATCATAATCAAACTGTTTAAAACCAAAGATGAGAAAAATCTCTAAAGCAGCCAAAGGGAAGAGATACATTAAATACAGGTGAACAAGAATATGAATTACAGCTAATTTTTCATTAGCAATAATGGAAGTCAGGAGACAAGAAAGCAACTTTTAAAAAATACTTAAAGAAAAAAAGTGGTCTCCACAGAATTCTACAAGTGAAAGATATCTTTCAAAATTGAAAGAGGAGCTGTTCTTTGTTTCTTCTTCTTCCCCTTACCTTGCAAATAAGGACTACACTCCATGAGTATGGGCAAAATTGAAACAAAGTAACCCCAATAAAGTCTAAAGCCAGCTCTTGACAGGATCAAAGTGAGCCATAAGAAAACTCAACTCTCCCTGTAAAGAACATATCATTCAGGGTCTCTTTAAATTTTCATCCATTATATCCAGCACCTAAAAATTAAAACAAAACCCAGCAAGCAAATCAACAGAAAAGAGAGCCAGAAGTAATTTAGAGTTTTGATTTGAGTTACCAAAATAACTTTTAAAAGTTCAAAAAATAACATAATTTTAACAGAGAACTGGAACTCATACAGAAAACTTAAATAAGAATCCTAGAACCGAGGGAGGGGAAAGGGCATTTGTGACTGAAATTAAGAATTAGATAGATAGTTTGAGGAACTATCTAGAATCAGCAGAACAGTGGACTAATAAACAAGAAAAGAGGTCAATAAAAAGTACCTACATAATGCACAGAGAGAATTAAAAGGATATAAAATATAGAAAGGAAAATAAGAGATCAAGTGAAAGTGTCTAGAGGAGAGAGAGAATGGAACTAAAGAAATATTTCTGAGAATTTTCCAAAATGATGAAAGAAAGAAATGCACATACTCAAGAAATCTACAGACTTGAAGCAGAACAAATACAGGGAAAACCATTCTTAGGCACATCACACTTAAATTGCTGACAAAGACAAGGAGAAAATATTAAAGCTGCATGAAGAGACAGGCACAGTAGCTTTGTGGGAGAAACCATAAGCTAGGGCTGGCTTTTCAATGGAAGCTGTTGAAATCAGAAGACAGTAGAATGACATCTTAAAAAAAAAGAGGGGTGATAGGTGGGACTGCTAAACAGGAATTCTATAATCGTTGTAAAGATCCTTCAAAAATGAAGACAAAACAAAGATGCTTTCAAACAAAAGCTAAGAAAATAAATATTAAGATAATTCTTTAGATTGAAGGAAAATTATACCAGATAGTATTATGGAATTGCAGGAAAGAATGAATACTGAGAAGGGTAAATTTGTGGGAAGATATAAAATGGTATTAATGTTAAAACAGTTATTAAGTGATTATAATATCTTGTGAGGTTTAAAACATGTAAAAGGAAAATGTATGACATCACCAGCACAAAAAGCAGGAGGGTACTCTGATTCCAGGTTAGATGGAGTAAGTAATACTTTGTCTCTCCCACTGAATAGAGATACAACTTGGAAAGAATGCATAGAGAAGCTATTTGAAGACTATGAAAAGGAAATGGTAGTGGGTGGATTGAAGAAAATGGAAATTTTAAGTACTAATAAGTTATGATGAGTTTCTTATTTTGTACCTCCTCTGGTATCCTGCAGCCTGGACCCAAGGTAGCTAAACCCTTGAAGTGGGTACCTTGTATGAACAGAGGGACCTACAGGAGAAGACTCCAGAGAAGCCCTCTGGTTTTGATTCAAGGAGCATGAAAGGGACTCCTAATATACCAGAGAGAGTGGGAGAAATCCCCTCAGTGCTATCTCTTCACCCCATATCTCTTACACCTGGGTCTCCTGAAAAGTCCTATGTTGGTGTTGGCAGTAGTGACAGTAGCAATAGTGAGAGCCCACATGTGTCTAAAACTCTGACAGATGGGAAAATTCCTTTCCAAAAAGGGGAGCTGTGGTTTCAAGAAAGCAGGACAAAATTCCATTGCCTTTTTTTCCTCTTTTCATTCCTCTTCTGTTGTGTGGCTCCAAAAATGGGTATAATCACAGAAAGTAAATGGCAGAGTGAGATAACTAAAGCCACAGTTTCTGGCCATAGGACCAAGAAGGGGAGTCCTTGAGAACCAGAAAATATCTGGGAAGTCAGAGAGAATGAGGAACTTGGAAAAAAGACCCCAAAACATTGTATGTGAACTCTTGTGCCTATTCCCAAGCTGTACACATGTGGATCTGACTCTAAATATCATACAAAAGACTTTGAGAACAGAACTATGAGATAGACCACCTCCCAGGTACCAGACAAACCACTATGTCTTATATGTGTGAGGCGGGCATGAATAGCATTGCAAAGGCTTTGAAAATTGAAATAACATCAGAACATGAAGCCACAGAAAGTTGGTCAGAATTTTTAGCCTGAACCCAACTGGGTTGATTGTATGCTAAAACAAGACTATCAGCAATCTCCACAGGACTTAATCAAGACCCAGAGTCTTCTCATGATCTATTCAAAATGTCCAGGATATGATAAAAATTACTTGGAATGCAAAGAACCACAAAAAAATCCAAATCATATAGGAAAAGATAATCTACAGACACTAATTTCTAGATGACACAGGTGTTGAAATTATCAAAGACTTTTAAAGCAGTTGTTATGAAAATGTGCCAAGAAGTAAGGCTGAATACTTTTTTTAAAGATTTTATATTTATTTATTTATTTATTTATTTATTTATTTATTTATTTGAGAGAGAGAGAATGAGAGAGAGAGAGAGGGAGAGAGCACATGAGAGGGGGGGAGGGTCAGAGGGCAAAGCAGACTCCCTGCCAAGCAGGGAGCCCAATGCGGGACTCGATCCAGGGACTCCAGGATCATGACCTGAGCCGAAGGCAGTTGCTCAACCAACTGGGCCACCCAGGCACCCAGGATGAATACCTTTTTTTAAAAAAAGATTTTATTTATTTGAAAGAGAGCATGAGCAGAAAGAGGGGCATAGGCAGACTCCCCACTGAGCAGGGAGCCTGGACCTGGGGCTCAATCCCAGGACCCTGAGATCATGACCTGACCTGAAGGCAGACACTTAACCAACTGAGCCCCCAGTAGCCCCAGGATGAATACTTTTGAAACAAATGGCTAATAGAAAATACCAGCAAAGAAACAGAAAACAGAAAGAGTAACAACACAGAAGTTTCAGAACGAAAAACGTCAACACAGAAATTTCAGAACGAAAAATGTACACATTGTCTTTCACAGTGATAAAATGAAGTATCTATCTCACTAGCCAAGACCAAGAGCAAAATGGAGATGAAAATGTGAGTGAATGTGAAGACAGATCAGCAGAAATTATCCAGCCCTATAAACAGAGATTGAAAGGAAATGAATAAAGCCTCAGGGAACTGTGGAACAATTCTACAAGGTGTAATATGTCATGGAGTCCTAGAAGGAGATGAGAAATATCCCATTGCAACAAAAAATATTTGCAAAAATAATGGCTAAAAACTTCCTAAACTTTGTCAAAGGTATAAACCTAGAGATTTTAAAAGCTCAGCAAACCCCAAACAGGGTAAACTCAAAGAGATCCATGCCAAGACACATCAGAATAAAACTGCTGGAAGCTAAGAGCCAATACAAAATCTTCTAAGATGACAGAAACAGATGAGGCATTACTTATGAAGAACAAAGGAAAATGATGATTTAAATGACTATAGATTTCTCATCAGAAATTATGAAAGCAGAAGGAAATTAAACAATATTTTTATTTTTATTTTTTAAAGATTTTATTTAGAGAGAGAGAGAGAGCATGAATATGCATGCACAAGTGGGGGGGCAGAGGGAGAGAGAGAATCCCAAGCTGAGTGGGGAGCCCCACTCAGGTCCAGGCTGTAATTTAGGAACCTGAGATCATGACCTGAGGCGAAATCAAGAGTCTGATACTTAACTGACTGAGCCACCCATGTGCCCTAAACAATATTTTTTAAAGCTCTGAATGAAAAGAACCCTCAGCCCAGAATTCTATATACAATGAAAATATCCTTCATTAATGAAAGTGAAATAAAGACTCTCAGATGAAGGAAGATGAAGAATTTACTGTCAGCAAACCTGTTTAAAATAAATGCTAAGAGAATTTCTTAAGACAAAAGGGAAATGATATAAGGAAATTTGGGAAAAACCTAGAATGAAGGAAAGGCAAGAGAAATGGTAAATAGCTGGGTAAATATTATAAACTTCTACTTCTCGCCAGCTATTTAAAATATGTTTGATGGTTGAAGGCAAAAAAGGGAACAGTCTGATAGTGTTTTCAATGTGTGTAGATATAATACATAAGAAACTACAGTATCAAGTTGGGAGGGTAAAGGGACTTTATATGGTGATAACTTTCTACATTCTACCTGAAGTTGTAAAATGTTTATTTTAGAATCAACTGTAAAAAGTTACACATATATAATGTAATCCCAATAACAAAGACTATACAGAGATATAGCAAAGAACATAAAAAATTAAAATCTTCAAATAATCAAAAGAAGGTAAGAAAGTAGACCAGAGCAATGAAAAACAAAACTAGTAGACAAATAATTAAATGGTAGCTACAAATCAAGACATATCAATAATTATATAAAATATATATGGTCCCAACACAAAAATTTAAAAATAAAGATTGAATAAATAAATAACACAAGACCCAACTATATGCTGTCTATAAGAAACTCACTTCAAATGTAATAATACAAGTAGGTAAAAAGGGAGAAGGATAGAAGATACATCATGCAAACACTAATTAAAAGAAAGATGAAGTAGCTATGTCAGTATCAAAGTAGGTATCTGAGCAAAAATATTTACCTGGGATAATGAGGGCCATGACATAATTATAAAGGGGTCAATTTACCAAGAAGAAATACAGTACTAAATGTATATGCACCAAACAATACGCTTGCAAAATATATGAAACAAAAATTGACCAAACTGAAAGAAAAAGCAGACAAATTAACAATCATAGTTGATATCAACATCCCACTCTCAGTAGTTGGTAGAATGAGCAGACAGAAAATTAGCACGATATAGAACTCAACACCATCAACCAACTGAATTTAGTTATTTATAGAATGTCACTCTACAACAGCAGAATATACATTCTTTTCAAGTGAACATGAAACATTCACTAAGATAGATGGTATGCTGGGTAATAAACATTAACAAATTAAAAGAAGTGAAATTATACAAAATATGTTCCCTGATTGAAATGGAATGAAATGGAAAATCAGTGAGGGAAAGAAATCAAGAAAATCTCCAAATTTTTGGAAATTAAGCAACATACATCTAAATAATCTATGGGTCAAGGAAGTCTCAAAGGATATTAGAAAATATTAGAATAAAAATGCATGATTATGAAACCATGTTTAATACATATTCTAAGTCAAGAATAAATATTGTAATCTCTAGGTTAACCAATAAAGGAATAATACAATGAATAACTTTTCCAGTTATCTATTGCTATGTAACTGCCCCCCAAATTACTGCTTTTTAAAAATGTTATCTATTTTTTTATAAATTCAAGTATAATTAATATACAGTGTTTTATTCCAGATGTTCAATATAATGATTCAACAATTCTACACATTACTCAGTGCTTATCATGATGTGTACTCTTAATTTCCTTCACCTATTTCACTGATCCCTCACCCACCTCACTTCTGGCAACCACTGGTTTGTTCTCTATATTTGTCTTTTTTTTTTTGTCTTTTTGTTTGTTTTATTTCTTAAATTCCATGGATGAGTGAAATCATATGATATTTGTCTTTCTCTGACTTCTTTCACTTAGCATTATACTCTCTAGGTCTATCTATGTTGTTTCAAATGGCAGGATTTCATTCTTTTTTATGACTAATATTCCATCTAAATTCCTGCTTTTAAAAATTGAGATAGAATTAACATATAACTAATTTTAAGTATACAACTTAATGATTTGATATATGTATATATTGTGGAATGATTACAATAAATTTAATGTCCATCACCACACATAGTTAAAATTTTTTCTTGTGATGAGAACATTTAAGCTTTACTGTATAACAACTTTTAAATATACAATACAGTATGGTTCACTATGGTCTCCATTCTTTATGCTAAATCCCTAGGACTTCTTTGTCTTATTACTAGAAGTTTGCCTTTACCCATTTTATCTGCCCCTCATCCCATCACTGGCAACCACCAGTCTGTTTGCTGTATCTATAAGTCATTTAAAAAAACGTTTAGATTTCACATATACATAATGATACAGTATTTTCTTTGACTTATTTCACTTAGCATAATGATCTCAAGGTCCATCCATGTTGTTGCTAAAGACTAGATTTCCTTATTTTTAATGGCTGTATAATACTCCATCACACACACATATACACACACACACACACACATTTTCTTTATTTATCTCTTAATGGACACAGGTTGTTTCCATGTCTTGGGAATTGTGAATAATGTTGCAATGAACATGGTGGTACAGATATCTTTTTGAGAGGGTGATTTAATTTCCTTCAGATAAATGCCCAGAAGTGAAATTGCTGGATCATATGGTAGTTCCATTTTTATTTTTTTGAGGAACATCCATACTGTTTTCCATAGTGGCTGTACCAGTTTACATTCCTACAAATAGTGTACAAGGGTCCCTTTTCTTCACATCCTCGTCAATACTTATTTCTTGTTTTTATTTGATAATAGCTATTATAATAGGTATAAGGTAATATATCACTGTGGTTTTGATTTGCATTTCCCTGATTAGTGATGCTGAGCACCTTTTCCTGTACCTGTTGGCCATCTGTATGTCTTCTTTGGAATAATGTCTATTAAGATATACTTTTCTCATTTATTAATTGGATTTTTTTCCTATTGAGTTGCATAAGTTCTTCTTGTATGTTGGATATTAATCCCTTATCAGATAAGTCACGTGCAAATATTTTCTCATTCTATAAGTTGTCTTTTCACTTTGTTGACTGTTTCCTTTGCTGTACAAAACCTTTTTAGTCTGATGTAGTCCCACTTATTTATTTTTGCTTTTGTTGTCTTTTGTTGTCAAATCTAGAAAATCATCACCAAGACTGATGTCCAAGAGTTTACTCTTGGTAAACTCTAGGTATGTTTTCTTCTAGGAGTTCTATGGTTTCAGGTCTTATATTCATGTCTTTAATCCATTCTGAGTTGATTTTTGTGAAAACTATAAGATAGTGGTTCAGTTTCATTCTTTTGTATGTGGCTGTCCAGTTTTTCCAATACCATTTATTGAAGAGACCATCCTTTCCCCTTTGTATGTCCCTGGCTCCTTTGTTGTAAATTAATTGACCAAATATGTGTGGGTTTATTTCTGGGCCCTATACCTATATTTTGTTCCATTGGTCTATGTGCTTGTTTTTATGCCAAAATCATTGTTTTAGTTACTATAGCTTTGAAATATAGTTTGAAATCAGTAAATGTGATGCCTCCAGCTTTGTTCTGTCTCAAGATTGTTTTGGCTACATAGGGTCTTTGTGGTGTCATACAAATTGTAGGATTGTTCTATTTCTGTGAAAATGCCATTGGATTTTTTATAGGGATTGCACTGAATCTATAGATTGTTTTAGTTTGTATGGACATTTTAACAGTGTTAGTTCTTCTAAATCCATGAGCATGAAATAGCTTTCCATTTACTATGCCCTCTTCAATTTCTTTCATCATTGTCTTAGTTTTTGGTGTACATGTCTTTAATCTCCTTGGTAAAATTTATTCCTAGGCATTTTATTCTTTTTGATGTGATTGTTAATATGTTGTTTTCATAAACCTCTTCCTGGTAGTTCATTACTAATGTATAGAAATATTACTGACTTTTATATATTGATTTTTTATCCTGAAATTTTACTGAATCAATTTATTCTAACAGTGTTTTGGTGGAATCTGTAGGGTATTCTATGTATAATATCAAGTCATCTGCAAAAAGAGACAGTTACAATTCTTTCTTTTTGATTTGGATGACTTTTTTTCCCCTTGCCTAATTGCTCTGGCTAGGACTTCCAGTACTATGTTGAACAAAAGTGGCAAGAGTGGGCATCTTTGTCTTATTCCTGGTCTTAGAAGAAAACTATTTTTTCATTGAGTACAGTGTTAGCTTGGGTTTGTCATATATGGCCTTTATTGTGTTGAGGTACATTCCCTCTATACCCACTTTGTTGAGAATTTTTATCTGGAGTGGATGTTGAATTTTGTCAAATGCTTTTCCTCGTCTATTGAGATATAATTATATGATTTTTTTTATCCTTCATCTTGTTAATGTGGTGTATCACATTGATTTGTCCATGTTGAAACATCCTTGCAACCTGGAATGAATCCCAATTGATCATCCTGTAAGATCCTTTTAATGTATTATTATATTCAGTTAGCTAATATTTTGTTGAGAATTTTTGCACCTTTGCTCATCAGGGATATTGGCCTGTAATTTCTTTTCTTGTAGTGACCTTGTCCAGTTTTGGCATGAGGGTAATGCTGGCCTCATAAGTTTAGAAGTGTTCCCTCCTCCTCTATTTTTTGGAAGAATTTGAGTAGGATTGGTATTAATTAATCTTTAAATGTTTGATAGAATTCCCTGGTGAAGCCATATGGTCCTGACTTTTGTTTGTTGGGAAGTTTTCGATTAGTGATTTAATCTCCTACCTAGTATTAGGTCTGAGCAGATTTTCTCTTTCTTCATGATTCAGTCTTAGTATGATGTATGTTTCTAGGAATTCATCTACTTCTAGGTTTTCCAATTTGTTGGTGCATAATTATTCATGGAACTGTCATGATCCTTTGTATCTCTGTGGTATCAGTTATAACATCTTCTCCTTCATTTCTAATTTTGAGTCCTCTCTCTTTTTTTTCTTGGTGAGTAAAGGTTGGTTAATTTTGTTTCTTTTCAAAAAAACCAGCTCTTAGTCTCACTGATCTTTTCTACTGTATTTTTAGTTTCTATGTCATTTATTTTTGTTATTTTCTTCCTTTTACTAACTTTGGGCTTTCTTCTTCTTTTTCTAGATCCTTGAGGTATAAAATTTCTTGTTTCTTAATGTAGGCATTATTACTGTGAATTTCTCTTCAGCTGCTTTTGCTGCATTCTTTAAGTTTGGTATGTTCTATTTCTAATGTTATCTGTCTCAAGATATTTTCTATTTTCTGATTTCTCTTTTGATTTCTTCTTTGACCTATCATTTGTTCAGTAGGATGATGTTTAATATCCATGTATTTGTGGATTTTCCAGTTTTCTTATAGTAATTGATTTCTACTTTCATACCATTTGTGGTTAGAAAAAATGCTTGATATGATTTCAGTCTTCTTAAATTTATGAAGACTTGTTTTGTGGACTAACATATGATCTATAGTGGAGAATGTTCCATGTGCACTGAAGAAGAATGTGTACTCTGCTGCATTTAGATAGAATATTCTGTAAATTGGGTGCCTGGGTGGCTCAGTTGGTTAAGCGACTGCCTTCGGCTCAGGTCATGATCCTGGAGTCCCGGGATCGAGTCCCACATCAGGCTCCCTGCTCAGCGGGGAGTCTGCTTCTCCCTCTGACCCTCTGCCCTCTCGTGCTCTCTATCTCTCTCATTCTCTCTCTCTCAAATAAATAAATAAATAAATAAATAAAAAGAATATTCTGTAAATGTTAAGTCCATCACTAGTAATCAGAAAAGTTCAAGATAAAACAGAAACAATCAACTTTATTGAATCCATCATATAGGAAGGAGTGTAATTCAGTTAATATTAAGTGTTGGTATGGCTGTGGTGTAGGTAATGAACACTCACTCATACACTGCTGATAGGTCTGTAAATTAACACAGGCTCCTTGAAGAGCAGTGTAGGAGTGATACAGTAAAGCTCTTGCCTGGAAACACATGGTGGGATAATTCAAGGAGGTTTGATTTACAAAGAGACTATTGAAGGTGTAGGCAGAGGAGCTGTGACCACCCTCAGACTGGAAGAAAAAGGAAGTGAAGGTTCCTGGAACCCAGAAGGAGTGAATCTTGTAGAGGTGCAGTCCCCTTCAGTTGAGGGTCACAGATGGCAGTCTTGCAGGGAGGAGAGCCAGGTGAAGAAATACATGAACCCTGCTCTACCTCAGATATTCTGCCAGGGTTCTCCTTTGGATAAACCCAATCAAGAGTGTAAAGGTCCTTTGATGTGGTTCATAGATTCAGCTTCCCAGGTTGGTGAGAAGATCTGGAGGGGCAAACAAATACCTGGCGACATCAATAGTTAATGATTTTGAAAATATTTGTGCCTGATAACTAGCTATTCCACTGCTAAATATAGCTAAAGAAACTTTGTCACATGTATATAAGGACACATGTACAAGCATGTACAGTAATACTGTTGAGAATAAATCGAAAATAACTCAAAATTGTATCAGTGGGGGGACAGGTTGTTGTGATGGACATATGATGAAATATCATACAGCAGTTCAAAGGAATTAATTACATCTTTGCTTTTTAACATGGATGTATTGGAAAATAATATTGAGGGAAGAAGCAAATTGCAGAATGAGACAACATAAGTATAACCCTGTATTAGTTTGGAATACTTTTGGCACCATTAACAGAAAACCCAACCATAGTATTTAATCAGAGAGGAGCTTATTTTTCTCACATTGAAGAGTTAGACTATCCAGAGCTGGTGCAGCTGCTCCAGGATATGTACAAGGAGGGTTCTTTCACTATTCTTAGTGTATGGCTCCCTTTTATGGCTTCTAGGTGTTTGGTAGCAGCCCCATATCTGTGCTTAAAATTGTATCACTTCAGATTATTTAGCACATCAGTTAACTTGGATTTTTCCACATCTTTAGTGTTAATTTTCAAGTAGACATGAAATGAGTAAATATTTTTCAAGTCAGGTGAATTTAATAAAAACCTGAGAAAATATGTACCTTTCTGGTGGATAAACTCTGTCACCCCCTGTGGTGTGTAAAATGAGAGGAGAGGAGGTCCTCTGTGACTTGGGAAGGTAAAAGTGTATTAGGGCAGGTATCAAGCTGACAGTCTGACCACAACTGTGTCACACACCTCCTTACACCACCCAGTCTTCTTCTATGGAACAGTAAGAATGCAAACTCCAGCTCTCTCCACTATCACAAGAGGGTTTAATAAGCTTGACTTTATAGACAAATGGCTTCTACTTCTGACTTGTGGCTGATTGTACCTCTCTGTATTTGAGTATGGTACAATTTGTTAAAAAGGGCAAGGGGAAATAAAGGGAGTCCTATCAGATAATTTAACATCTGCAAGACCTATTAACTGCTGTCTTGTGGATTGTGAATACATCTGTCAGTTTAGACAATTTAAGTATTTTTAATTATGTATCACTACATGATAGAAAATATTTCTCTCAAAAATACGGTCCTGGCAATTAGAAAAATCTGACTTTTTTTCTCATGTAGAGTATCATTTTTGAGTATTTAAGTCACTGTAATAAATGCTTTAGGTGAGTAATAACAGAAATTATACTGGCTACTATTTATTTAATGTATGACATATATTAGACATTGTAGAAAACCCTTTATAAGCCTTAGTTCACTAATCCTTGTAACAACCTTACAGGTTTAATTCAATAGGTTTATTAAAAAATAGGTTTTGTTAAATTAGCTAAATGACTGGCATACAGTAAATGCCCAATTAAAGGTAATTTTTAAGTATGATTATTATTGTTATGTTCATGTCACAGATGAAGAGGCAGAGACTTGGAGGGCTTAGCCAGCTTTCTAAAAGCTGTACTGCTAGTAGGGGGTAGAGCTGAGAACTGGAATTCAGGTCTGCCTGGTCACAGATCTGCATTAATTATAAAACTCTACAACCCCTTCTATGTCACGGCATTTAACACTCTTAACAACCCTAGCTCAGGATAATCTTTTTCAAATTAAGAAACTAAGTTTCAGAGAAAATAATGATTAATAATAATCATGTATTTCAAGACTTATGCAAGGCCCTGCTGGTGATAGCTGGGGTACTTAGGGTGCAGATACTGAGGTGATTAGCATACTGGACATTTCTTAGGGAGTGCTCTGGAGAGCAACACCTGTGCAAGGGAAGGGAGGAAGCAGGAGTGGGCAGAGAAGGGAGAGGGGCTGTGACGCAGCCTCAGTGAAGACCTCAGCCAGGCCTACCGGGAGCTCTGAAGCAGGGGAGTCCTTTAGGGTTATCTTGAGTTGGGACGAGGTCCCCTGAAGGACCCTGAGGTTGATTAGCCATCCCTGGAGAGAGCTTGGGGAAGCTGTTGTTTTGGGGAAGGCAGCTTTGTTTTAATGGAGAAAACTCTCAAAGAGACAGGTCTGCTCCCTGCACTCACAGCAGCTGGGCCAGGAAGTCCTTTACTCCTAAAGGGAGAAGATCTAGGAGCCACGTCACAGAAGGCACTTCAGGAAACAAAACCTTACTAAGAACAAAATTTGCAGTTTTTTTTTTTTTCATGCTATGATGCTATTCCTATTTTATCTAGAAGCTGATTTAGGGACTTTACATAATAACTTTAATTTTCATTTCCCCATTTTAAGTCCAGTCTTGGTTGGCCACAGCTAACCATAAGTATATTATAATACTGCCACTAATATAAAAATTAATTATAATATTACTCCTGACTAGAGAGTTACAGTATTACTACTGAAGATTCGAGGGGTCTCATTTTAATTCCTTACACTGGGGGCAGGAAAATTTGTACATCTGCAACTCCCAAAATTGGTTTAACACTAGTGAGCCTTGAATCCACGACCTGTAGAAATTTACTTTAAATTCGGTCTAAATCTCTTCTAAAAGATCCCACACATTGGGGATTTTGCCGATTTTCCTTTTGTAACTGTTTTGTGGGAGGGCATAGTTAAGGTTGAGCCCTAACCCCCCAAAGGAAAGATAAGTCAGTCTTTCACCACATTCTCAAGGGTGGAAATTTAAATAAAGAAACAAACAAACCACTCGACCACACCCTTTCTTATGATGCAGTATTATGAAGTTTTAACATTTACATCCTTAAAATAGCAGTAACCCTATCATCTCTCTTAATAATAAAGTTTTTAGGTTTTCTGATCTCATATAAAATAAATAATGTACGGGTATAATGTCTTACACATACTAAGCACTCAGTAATCATTTGAGTTGAAGTGTCATTACTAGTAATTTTGCCAAAGATATAAAATTGGCAACAACCAAATATTAAAATCAGTTCTTACGCATTACATCTCTGAATGTGAGATCAAAAGCAAAACCACTCACGAGGGGTTCAATTTGCTTAGTAAACATTGATTCTCATAAAGCCTCTAAGGTTTTGCTCTAGTTTCAGAATTCCACGTTGGATCTATTTCTGAAGATGGCATTATTCTGAGTCAGTCTTAGAAATAATCTCTTTTACAGATGAGGAAATCAAGACCCAGAAAAAGTACACACTAATGACAACAGGGCTGAAACCTAGGCCACTTTCTGCTCTATCTCATGGTCATTGCAGACGTGATGGGCAGGTTAGCACGGTGAGAGGGAAGAGGTAGCATATAACAGTGACATGGATTTCAAAAGGGGGGGGGAAGATTAAAGTGTTCGAAAGATTCCAGGAAGAAAATTCATGGAAACAATTATGAAAGATCAGTTGAAAAGACAAAGGTGATAATATTATCTTATTGAGAGAAGTCCAGAGATGGTGCCACTCCTGAAAACGTCCTTATTTTATTTTACTTAACGGTAAATAAAATACTGTAATGCAGTATTAAAAACTTGTTCATTTTGTTTAGAATATTGATAAGACAGTCTGAACTTACCGGTACAGAAATATAATAGAGCATTGCTCAAATGGTTTAGAATTGGTTTCTCTAATAACTAACAAATGTGTCACATAAGTCCAGTATAACATTTTTATTGGCACTTGAAATAAATGTATTACTCACTAGTGGATGTGCCAGAAAGAAAATCCCCACCCTATTTCCACCCCCACAGAGCTACAAATGATTATTTATTAAGCAGTGACAGAGTGACTTGGAGTGCAAAACAGAAGTCATCATGGCTATCTGTGTTCTTAAAGATTAACTTTCACATAGTGTTAAGATCAAAAAATGTTTCACTATAAAATCATCCCATAAAGGAAACCAAAACTCAATGCTTCTGGTGCTTGAAACTGTAGCTGGCTTAATTTCTTAGTGATACCCTTTTAGACTTTTAAATATCCTGTTTTCTATATTTACTGAATACAATGAATTTAAGTTAGGTATTAGCTGAAATACCTCCCACAGGAAAGTTTTCAAAATTGAGAGTGTAGCCTTGCTTTACCCATCATTTATCTAGCTCTAATGTACCCTAGTCAAACCTAGGTGGGTCTTTCCCTTGTTTCCAGTAGACTTTAGGTGCTCTGAGACTTTTCAGCATCCTATATTAACCTCGAACTGGATAAAGCTAACGTGAGAAGTATTTAGCTAATGTTTCTGGCTTCAAAAAAAGTCTCGTACACTCCTCTGGGCCACGCACTATGCTAAGCGCATAGCAGATACCCTAGAAATAATGGTGAAGGAGTTCCTCTGCCAGGATGGAGGTGTGAGGAGCAGCATGGTATTACTCCCCAGAGAAACAAGCAAAGCTGGAGAAAGCTATAAAAATAAAACCTTTATTTAAAGTCTCTGGAAAGAGTCCTAAGGGCTCAGAACCAATGAAGAAACATTTACTCAAGGAAATCTACTAAACCTTGGTAAGAATATTAAATCATAATCTATTCTCTCCCTCACCACCTGCCCCTTGCAGCCTCAGATCAGCTCAGCTTGGCAGAAGCTCCCCTCTGGGAGGACTGTGGCCAAGAAGACGGGCCGCCTCTCTCCGAAGCCACCAAATAAGGGTTACCATATCTCATCTGAAGGACAAGCCGCCAGCATTTCTCATGCGCCCCCCCCCACCCCCAACTCTGAGCTTAAGTGGCCAAATTCTGGTGGGTAGCTGATAAGAGTGGAGGGCTTTCTTCTTCCACTGAGTCCCACAGGATAATGACTGTATCCTGGAAATTACAGGCCAGAATACTGGGGCCCTGATCTCTCTCATGCCAGCTCACTTACAGGGCAGACTTGTGAGAATCAGCCCAGAAGACCAGAGGCTACTGCCCTACCCAGCACGAAAGTGGCTCAGAGACGTTGCCCAGGGGGAGAATCAGTCTGTAAGAGAGGAGAGCTTGAAACTTCTCCCCAGAGGAACTGACTTTATTTGAAAGAGAATGTGGAGAAAATCAAGCCTAAGGTCATCCTCAAAGACAAGAGCTCTTTTTAATTACGAGCAACAAGCTAAACTGTAGGCCGCCTAGTTCACCGGGGAGAACCAGGGAAAGAGACAGCTAAGAAGGGTCCTCCCCTGGTCAGGATAAACCTCAAAATCTGACTTCAAAAACTACCCCTGTCCAAATTGAATTCTGTTAGACTGCTGGGCACTTCATGCCTCAGGGCATGCACTAAACAGTAGAGCAATCAACCAGTAATTAGTGGAACCTGACGGTTTGGTGTAATACCAAATGTGGCCGACAGCCTATCAGAAAAATCAGAAAGGGAGACAGTTAAAAAGGGCCCTGAAATTTAGTTATAAGTCTCAAGAGATTCTTATAAGTTAAGATGTGTATGTGGTAAGCCCTAGAGCAACCATGAAGAAAATAACTCAAAAATATGGTGAAAAAAATCATTAAAGAGGTTTTCTACGGGTCATACAGAAAACAAAAAATGGGTATTTCTGTTCAATACACCAATAATATATACCAATAGTAACAGTGAATATGAGTGGATTAAACAATCAAAAGGCAGAGGCTGTCCGACTGCATAAAAATTAAAATAACTCCTAGTTGTAACTCTGTGACCTTTGACTAGGCTCGTGAACTACAGGTTAGGGGACTAAATCTGGGCAACCACCTGATTTTGTAAATAAAACTTTATCATATCACACTCACATCTATTCATTTATGTACTGTCTACAGGTGCTTCTGCATTACAATAGCTGTGTCAAGAAGTTGTGACACAGACCGCATGGCCTGTAAAACCTAAAATACTATCTGGCCCTTTACAAGAAAATCTGATTTTTTTTTTTTTAAGATTTTATTTATTTGTTTGACAGAGAGAGACACAGTGAGAGCAGGATCACAAGCAGGGGGAGAAGGAGAGGGAGAAACAGGAACAGACTTCCAGCGGAGCAGAGAGCCCGATGCGGGGCCCAATCCCAGGACCCTGCGATCATGACGTGAGCTGAAGGCAGACGCTTAACGACTGAGCCACCCAGGTGCCCCAATCTGCTGACTTCTTAACTACTGGAAACTCAGTGTGGAAGTTCTTTAACTGATTCTACTCCCAAGGCCAGTAAGAAGCAAGGCCATCATTTAAGAGTGAGATGAGGAGGAGGTCTTAGAAGTTTGAGGACAAAGAATCTTAAAATAGTTCACCAGTGAAAAAGCTGGTAAATGTACTGGGGAAATGGAATAGAGTTGCCAGGTGGCACTAAGCCCCCCACTTAAGGAGAGCAGCAAGTATGCATGCTTATCTTTCTTTGAAAGAGATGCTTAAAATGTATTATTTGGGTTCCAAAGTTGATTATAAGATATAGGAACATTTCTGATCCCAACTTATTAAAAATTAAATGCCAGTTAATTAAAAAAATAAAGTTTTTCTACTTTCAACTGCATAGAATTAACACTTGGTTTATATTTCTATCTGTGTGGTTTTAGAGGGGTCACTGTGGAACTTGTTTTAAGAGAAGAAAAATGATTTGTACAATCTTATAAAAGAATGAATATACCAGAAGATAACAACCCTCTTGTGGTAAAGCACTGTAATCAAATCAAACACAGGAGGAAGAGACTTATACTCTAGATAAAATTACCATTTTTTAAATGACGAGGAAAATCTTATTTTGTTATGCATGAAGAAACAATTTTTTTTAAAGATTTTATTTATTTGAGAGAAAGAAACCATGAGCAGGGGGAGAGGCAGAGGGAGAAGCAGACCCTGCTGAGCAGGGAGCCTGATGCGGGGACTCATTCAATCCCAGGACCCTGGGATCATGACCTGAGCCGAAGGTAAATGCTTAACTGGCTGAGCCACCTGGGTACCCCTGAAGAAACAATTTAATCACAACAAATGTTGCCCTATTTATTTTCAATCTGTAATCTGAAAACCATACTGTATTTGTCAAGGAATTAAAAATATACTCAGAATATGCAGATAAAATGGACTTTACGGTATTTCCCTTGAATGGCTAATTATGCTTGAAGTACACTGGGGCAGATCATTATTTTAAGGAATTCAGTAATCTCTTTGGAAAACAAGTATTTTATCAATTTGCGTTTTCATAGTTCATCCTCGTATTTGGGAGATGCATAAAGTTTGGTTTGATTAGAGGAAAAAAAACTGACTTATTCAGCCAATAGATGAAATACGATCATCTGTAAGATGAACTGAGGTGAAAGACTTCTGTTAAATAATCAGGTAGTATGTCTGTTTTCTTTAAGAAAACTAACATTTATTGAACACCTTCTGTTTTCCTTGGTCGAGTGAAACGTGATGTGTGTTAGAAGAAGGACCTTTTCTCCTATCCTATTCTAGTTTGGTTCTAAGTCTTGAGCCCTTTTATATTGAAGGATAACAGAAAAAAGTTTTGCTATGGCACTTAGGATAAAATGTCAGACACCGGTCCCTTCCAGTGATATATGGTTGAGTACATTCTCAGAAAAGGAATGACGCAAGTCTTGCTGCTTTGGTATAACCAAGAGCAGACGCTGCCACTAATGACAGCTCCTTGTGCGATCCTTGTCTTCTACAATTTCTTCCTTTTGCTTGAAGTTTACCTTTCAACAGTTGTAGATCAACTGCATCGAAGTACGGGAGTAAGTGGAGCAAGATTTAATTATTACAGTCCTGTGAAATTGGGCCTCCCCTTTTTTACCTTTACTTTTAAAATCTGAATATCATTTTGATTTTGAAAAAAAAACCAAAAGCGGGTGCCTGGGTGGCTCCGTCGGTTGGGCGACTGCCTTCGGCTCAGGTCATGATCCTGGAGTCCCGGGATCGAGTCCCGCATCGGGCTCCCTGCTCGGCGGGGAGTCTGCTGCTCCCTCGGATTCTCCTCCCTCTCATGCTGTCTCTCATTCTCTCTCTCTCAAATAAATAAATCTTTAAAAAAAAAACAAAAACCAAAATCATGTATTACTTCTTTAGATTGATATGAGAAATTATTTGCCACATGCCACTCACTTTCATAACATCTTTAAGAATGTTACACATGGTACATGTCATAGTTCCCCTAGGTGCATTACATAAAAAATTTTAAGGTACTTCTGTGCTTTCTATACTATTGTCTAAATTTTCTTTTTAAATTTCCATTTTAAATATTTCCCTAGGTTTTTAATCCATAATTCAAAAATTTTACATTTTATCTTTATGCTTTGCATTCTCTGAAACAGTTTCAAAATTAATTTCCTAATGCTATATAACAAAAAAAAATTAAATAAGAAATTCCTTATAATTACAGAAGGGAAAAAATACGGACTAAAAGGGTACTGACTTATGAACACTTTACAAATTCTGTAAGATTCACTGTGACAAAGGAAGTTTTTTTAAAAATTATTTTATTCTTTTCATCATGATAAAGTGCCCTCTTTAAGCCCCATCACCTATTTCCCCCAACTCCCACCCACCTCCCCTCTGGTAGCCACCAGTTTGTTCTCTATAGTTAGAGTCAGGAACACACTGGTTTTAAATGTCAAAGAATATTAGATAAAACTTTTATTTTTTTTTAAAGATTTTATTTATTTATTTGACAGAAAGAGAACACAAGTAGGCAGAGCGGCAGGCAGAGGGAGAGGGAGAAGCAGGCTCTCCGCCGAGCAGGGAGCTGGACGTGGGGCTCGATCCCAGGACCTCAGGATCATGACCCGAGCTGAAGGCAGCCGCTTAACTGACTGAGCCACCCAGGCGCCCCTAAAACTTTTATTTTGAATGTGATTTAGAATCACAGAATCAAACTTAAGAATCACTTATAATTTACTGCTTGATCAAAATTAACATAACAATATAACAAATTATGTTTTCAACTCAAACCAACAAACCATTTTCTAAAGAAACTTTCTGCTCTATGCTCTCAGAATTTCTCTCATGGAGTATCAGCAAATAATGTAGTTATACTGTGCCACAAATAGTTAAAAGCAACATTTGTAGGTAATTTGAATTATACATACATTATTCAAAAACAAATATTAGGGTTATTTTCTCTGGAAGCTTAGCTTGCAAACAAGAAGAAGAAACCCAAATCCGCATACTGTAATAGCCGTCCTCTTCAAAATTCTACTATTCCACGTAGATACTTCTTCCATTAATGGTATATGAGTTGGATCATTTTCTCGCTCATTTTGCAACTAATATTTAGTATGAGAAAATGAAAAGAGTTAATGTACACTGAAAATATCTTTGATTTTTAAAAATATAATATCCATGTTAATTCAGTTGATGTAGAGGCAGCCAATGCAAGATTTCCATGGAAGATTTAAAGTGAACACATATGTCTTAAAAGAGTTTTTTTCCCCCCAGGATCCTATCATGGTAAATTAGTTTCACATTAAGAATAAATGCTTTCATAGATTATTACATTTTAAAATCATGTTTTTGTATCAGGAGATAAAGGTCCTTGAATGTGAATGTATCAGGAGATAAAGTTCCTTGAATGTTTCTATTTTTACCTTACAAGCAATGACAGTTGTTATTTTTCCTTCTATATTTAAACATCAAATGATTTCTTACAAAAAAGTGAACCATTTTTATAGTACACCTACAATACATAAAATTTAACAAAAACTAGAAGATTTGATTCTACTGCTAGAAGTTTAATCCTTTATTTAAATATAATTGTAGGAACAAATACTAACAAAAACTTAAGTGGTTCTTCTAGGACTTCTCAGCAATAAAGTACATGGCCCAGTCAGTTTCTAAATACTCATATACAGAACTCCATTGCTAAAGAAGGAACCCAACCACGTGTGTATGTGTATGAGAGAGAGAGAGAAGGGGAGAGAGACAGTTGATGGGGGAGGGGCAGAAGAGGGAGAATGAGCAGAAGCCAAAAGATCTTCAAAAGATAAAAAGAATCAGGCACATTTATAGAGTGATATATACTAGAAACATCCTGGGCTGGAGTGGTGACATAAATATTTTCAACATTAGCAAGAATAACTGCATCTAAAATCTACAGGGTAAATATTTAATTTAAAAAGCCTGCAAAATTAATTTTAAATTTACAGCAGAAAACAGACTTCAGTGCCAATCTCATTAATACCGTATTCTTGGCCTAACTTCCAAATGGCTTCATTCAGTAACAGATTCCTTTTTGACACTGATGCTCCATTTATTGAATCCTGAGACAGCCATTCCTTTTATTAACCAATTACTTAGAATGACCCTTTCTGACAGGAGCCTGTCAGTGTGTTGCTTTGAAAGAGAGTGATGTGGTGTTAAAGTCTAGCCTTGACCTCTCCTACCCTCTCTCTTTGTTACCTCCATACACTTATCTATGGTAACTCATATTTTTTTTTATTTGCTTCAGTTATTACTGGTAAACTGAAGTATCATAAGCTTAGCAGGCATAATAGCATACTCCCAAATCTGGAAGCCTTCGCAGTTCTCTAAATCAAATCTCATTATGGTGATTACTACTTTACACTAATCCAGAAAAACCAATGTAACAGCTTGCGTAAAAATTAAGACTTTCCTGACCAAAGAACTGTTTCTGCCATTATTATAAACCAATAAATGTATTTTCAAGGCTAGTTCTTATATAGAAATGTATAAATTCAAGGTAGAGAAGGCCACAGAAAAAAGACTTTACGTTAGCTAAAGAAAGCTAAAATTTCTCCTTATAGGTATGCATTATTAAAATAAATATCATGGTACCTGACTGAATTATTTATGTTTCAGAGTCAAAGTCACCCCTAGAGTAGTGCTTCTTAATTTCATTCCTTTAGGAAAAACCTGTCCTGTCGCTCTGATTTCACCTCGGTCTTCTCCTCTCTTCCCCCACCCCACCGCCCCAAATGTTTTTAGTTCATCTTGGAGAAACCGAATAATTAACAATCCTGAGGAAAAGCTGTCTTGGGGAATTTCCTACACTAAACATTAAAGGATGATACTTTGCAGGAAGTATCTTTACATAGTCCTTCCAAATTTCCCCTGGATCTTCATGAAAAATATCATGCTAAGTAAAATCAATACCATTTTCCTTCACTTATTCAAGATGATGGAAGGTAGTGAAGATGAGTGGTGCTGTAATTCTCATGTTGTCAACAAGTTCAGAAAGTAGAAAATCAGATTTTCGTACAAGAAAGTTTGAGGAGTGGTGTGGATTAAAGGAACACAAAAGTGGAAGGAGCATAGTTAGGAGATTAATGGGTAGCACAGTTGTCTGACATACAGCAGGCCTCTTATGCCTGTGAATGAATAAATGTCAGAGATAATACAACTTCTAAGATGCCTCTTTCTCTAGAAAGGAGGTATCTTCTACAGGAATTCTCAGATATACTGCTCATTTGCCCCATTTAAAATTTATTCCCCTATTATTTTATAAAATTTGCTTCGTAATTTTCTGCTTACTTTTTAAAAAGACTCCTTTTAATTGAACACATGTTCATAGCTAGGATGACAAATTACCCGGAACATGTATAAAGGTGATTCTGAGAACTTTTTTTGATAAAATATTAATGAAAATATCAAATGACTTATTGGTTAAAGCTATACAAATTTAATGTATAATCTAACATTTACTGCAGCTATTTCATAAAAATATTATAGATACCAAAGATATTTATTAAATAGACTAGGAGAACTCAGAAGTGAGTTCTTGAGTCAAATGAAAGTGTTTTCCTTTATTACCTATCTTCAGCACAGTTCCCTATTTCAGTAACTTGGATCTTGTTATAGCCAATTTTCTTAAAGGGGGGAAAATCATCTGTCCTTAAATCCAGATATATAGTTCTATATGAATATAGAAACAACATCAAAAAATCCCATACTCTTTAAGAAAGTCTAGAAAATAGAATATTTCTTCTAAAAATCTATCTCATCAACAGAACTGATAAACATGTCATTTTCATAATTTCCCATCTGCATATTTACATGTAAATAAATTTTACAAACATAACTTCATACCTTTAACAAGTTGATACTTGATTTTCATTATTTTTTTTGGCTGCATATCATTGTAACAAATGGGTGTACCATAATTCATTAAATCATTCTCCTGGCATAGGACATTATGGCACATAAAATTTTGGAATCATTAAACTACTGAAAGATACAAATATTTTTATGGTCTTTGGCACATCTTGCCCAACTGTTTCTAAAAGGGGATGTGATACCAGTCTCACATGAAAACAGCTTGGTGAATAACCAATAATGGGTAGGATGATCATTCTACCTTGCTAATTTAAAAGATGAAAATGATAGATCTTGTTCTTTTAGTCTGCATTCCTATAATGACCCACAAAGTTTGTTTCTTATATTTATTCCTTCCTTCCTTCCTTTTTCCACTTGTCTGGTGGGAGCTTAAGTTGCTCTTGTCAGAACTGCTTCACTGTCTGACATGTTATTTGTACATCATTTCCCCCCTTTTTAATATTAAATAAATACCTTCTGAATTAAGTCTTTTAGTTTGCAGACCTCTTCACTCAAATCTTCAACATTACTAACCAGTTCTTCACAAACTGAAGTAAAATTCCGGGGAGAAGCCCATTCTAGTACTATCTGTGAATATTTTCAAAAGTTACATTTTAAAGAACGGGAAACGACTTTTTACAACTTTGTATCTACAAAAATTATACAGTGTTCTCACCCATTAAATTATGTAACTGAAAAGCATTTTTTGTTCAGGATAAATTCTGACACCAAAAAGAAGTTAGTGATTAGTCACATCAGTTTCCTGAATACATTTACTAAATATATGTATGTATGACTTTATGGAGACTAACATTTAGTAATAATAAAATTTATGGTGAACAAATAAATTCATGAAGGTTTTAAGAATGATACAACTCCTATATTAGAGTTATATAAAAATCAGAGGAAAACAAATGCATTAAGATTTTTTCACGATAAACAAATAGCTAAAACCAAATCAAATGAAAAACTCTACAAAAAAGTTTGCTTTTACAGGTCACTTACACTTTAACTTTTCCTTCATTAAAAAACCTTATACTGATATGGTTTTTAATAACACTCAACACATTGTTTTGTTTCAACTTTCACTTGGGTCTCCTGTCACTTTATATTTTAAACAACTATATTCCCTTTAAGAACAAATGTTAAGTTCAGTACACAGATCAGTATAATTTTTGGCCTGACTCATTTTCCTTTTCCTAAGCTAGAACAGTTTTTCAAATAATTAGTATATAAAGGAGTAATAATTAAACATATTGAGTTATTTACATTTTATGTGATTTTATAGATGAAAGATACAATTTTACCAGATCACTGTTTAGAGAATTATCAACTTATCTGGAATGTTCTTCAGCACTCATACTTTTCTTAACAACTTTTATAGAATACCTTGTGAGAATTTACAGGCAACTCAGTAATGATATTCTGTACAGCTGTTATTAAATGGCCACACTGTTTGTTTAATTTCAGAAGAAAGTTGAGGAACTCATCACCACTAAAGAGAGGAAACAAATAGGAATCACTAATATGAGCAAATTACTTCATTCTACTGGGTTACTCAGTGTCTAGTCATAATATTTACTAGATTCTTTAAAAATATTTATAGAATAGCTAATATGTATTAGCTATGAAATAGACATTGGGTATACAAAGAAAACAAGTCTGCAATCTTGAGGATCTCAAGCTTCAGCATGACAGGCAGACATACAATTATAATCTCATTATTCAAAGGGACATATAAAGAAGGAATATAAAAGTACCAATATTTGAGTATCTATTACATGAAGGCACTGCACTAGTTATTTTACATTTATTATTCTTTTAATTCCTCCCAACAACTCCCATAGGGTAGATGTTAACATTAGCTTATAGCTGAGACATCTAAAACTCAGAGATAATGAACTTAGTATAATGGGAATAGAGAATTCGTAATGCTTCACAGAGATGGTACTTGAATATAAATTTACACAGTCTTAATGAATAAAAGGAAAATACATACCTTTCTTGTGATGCATAATTTTCAGGGCCACTGAATATTGACAGGCATGTTGTAAAAATCACAACTCTAGAGTACGCATTCATCACATACTATGTGAATGGCTGCCTACTCCCCACCCCAGAGCTGTACAATATGCCTCCTGTTAGGATGTATCTTTCTTTACCCTGCCACAGGAGCCACATGTCCAGGGTGGGGCTGTTTCTCCAGCCTGTTCTCAGAATAATAACAAGAAGGAGATCCACTTCAGTGCAGCCATGATACAGGTGCTCAAGAAATACATTTTGTTATTATAAATCATTTAGATTTAGAAGTTATTTCTTTTTTTTTTAAAGTGTAGTGCTTTTATTTTTATTTTATCTTATTTTTAATTGGGATGGATTAAAAAGAGGCACAAAGGAACTTTCTGGGGTAATAGGAGTTATTTCTTACTGCAGCATGACATGGTGTAAACTAACTAGAACAACAGACCATGTTTTAAAAATGTGAAGTATTGGGAAAAAATTTATACCTTAAATAAAGGTACTTCAAATAAAAGATAAAAATATCTGGAAAAATCAAAACCAAAATTACCACTACTCTTACCACCTAAAGATAATGACTGATGCTATTTTCTTCCAGAGTATTTTCTTATAGCACACATTTTCTTCCAGTATTTTTCATATGCATATATACAACTGGCATTATACCTCTCATTCCATTTTATATTTGCCTTTTATACTTACTATGAGTATTTTTTCATGACATTAAGTCTTAAAATAATTTGAAGGACAGAACAGAATATATTAATGCAATGTAATTCAACCATTCCCCTGATGTTAAATATTTAGAGTTTCCAATTTTAGAAGGTTTATAAATAATAGATGTGAACAATACATTTTTACATAAAATTCTGTATCTTTTTCTTTTTGGAGGAGAAATAGTTTCCTTAACGGACACAGTTTTGAGATGTCTTTGATATACTCGAGTAAATGTCAGGTAGGCTCAGATAAAAGGTCTGGACATAAACTGCTGAAAATGTCAAGATATGGATGAAAGCTTACTGTTTCAGTTCAAAGCATCTCAAGGTAGTAATGAAATTGTTATTATTTTTAAACTGAATTCTCTAATTCTGCAAACTAGTAAGGCTAAGTGTAGAAAAAAGTAAATGTACTATGCATATGTGTTCTTGTAACAGACTATTTTAGAAAACTTAACACATAGAAGGAAAGTATCATAAAATAAATCAGTAGCTAGATTGTTGAAGTCACCTTACCAGAAGATTATAATCAATCAGTTCAACTTTTCCTGCTGTTAGTTTTCTTATGACTTAATGACTAATTTCTTCTTTAAAGAATGACTTTGAACAAATGGGAAGTAAAACCTTTTTCATAACAGCATGTAAACAAAGTCTGTGATTTAATAACAAGGTCAAATTCCTGGAATATATGTCTGCCAGTTATATTTTTAAAAAAAAAATTCAGCAGTTTTAATAAGTGAACCATTCAGGATTCTGCACATTCTTTAAATCTATTAAATTCCACAAAGTAAATTCTTACAGACAACTCTGCCATCATATAAATAAGTTACATTAAAAATTTTAATTTCCAATTTAGTCATGTAGAACTTAGAATATTCATTCCTTCACAGAGACAATAAGTTAAATAAATTTTAAAAAGTAACAGAGATTCAAGAAGTTTTGCTGATTTTAAGTTCTCACACCTGAAATCCTTTTAAATATTTAAAGTGTTTAAATATTTAAAAGTTATAATGTTATTTTGAAACAGTGATGAGGCATTATTTTGAATACAGATCATCTTGTTATAAGGAAAAAGATAAAGAGAAATAATTTAATTTTGCAATAAGCTATTTAGAGAAATCTGGATCATTTAAATTATCCCATGAAAAACTTCTCTAAATCCTAAAATGTTGTGGAAATTAATAATTTATTTGTTTAATTCATGTTTATTATAGTTGTAATGTTACTTTTAGATAGGATACATTAGTGCTGATAGTTCTGCATTTGTAAGAAAGACAGAACTTGGATGACACTCAAGGGAATTAGGATGAGTGAAAAAAGCCAATCAAAAAGGATACATACTGTATGATTCCATTTAGGTAACATCTGTGAGTAATATTATCAAGATGGATAACCAATTATTGGTTGTTAGGGATTGGGGGATGGGTGTGGCTATAAGGGAGCAGTATGAGAGAGCTTTATAGTAATGGTATGTTAAGTATACTCATGGTAGTGGTTAAATGAAGATACACACATGATAAAACTGAATAAAGCTATACATATACGTACAAATGAACACATGTTTAACTGGTGAACTACAAATAAGCTATGTGGATTGTATCACCTATGTCAGTTTTCTGGTTTTAAAATACTGGGTGAAACTGAGTAAAGAATGCATGGGACTTCCCTGTACATCTCTTTGCAATTTCCTGTGATTCTATATTTATTTCACTTAAAAAGTTAAGCAATTTACTGCCCCACAAAATATTACTAAAATCAAATACAATTATTTTTAAAATAGGTTTTAGATTACTAATAATCAGTGCTTGAAAAGTTTATAATATTGAAACCGAACTTTATATACTGACAACATAATTCCTTAAAGAGTAAGGCTGAAAATAGAGCTGAGCTACACTGCAAATACTTTCTTATTGCCCTAAGTGAAAAAATTACCACTAATTTTCAACTTGACACTTGAAATGATTTAAAGAGAATAAGAGCTATACTACAAAAAGCATGGGATCTCATATAGTTCATTTAACAAAATGCAATGAAAAAATAAAAGTGTTTCTAAGTGAGTTAACAAGAAGATGCACTGTTTTGCTTTATGGTAAAATGACTTTACAAAAATTGATGTTGTAAAGTACCTCCCACTTCAGAACATAATATATTGTAAAATGAACTATCCATTTCCTTGGGAAAATGACAATATCAAGTAAAAAGACTCAGAAACTATCAAAATTAAACTTTTTAGTTCTTTTTTAAGAACAGCTGATTCTAAACAATATTAATGTTAATTTTACCTGATTTCCAACTTTGCCACTTCAGGTAATTCTCCAAATTTTATCTCTTCTACCTCTAGTTCTTTAAGAGCAGCCAGAATTCTCTGCTGATCTCTACTGGTAATTCCATTCTAAGTAGAAATAATTTTAAGGTACAATAGGACAGTCATACTTGAGTAATTTAATATTCAATATTACTAAAGAAATTTTCTACTTGATTAATTCACAACTTGAAAAAACAATTGAGAAAAATAAGAAACACTGAAAAATAGATGGTTTGCTTTTAATTGTGATTGATAAGGTTACATCATTAAGATGTTTAGATATATAGTAACTATAGACAATTTTTTGCAAAATTGGATTCTAAAAGCAAATTACTAGATATTAAAATTTCCAAAACCACCATAGTAAAATAATTTTTCCTTCAAAGTATTTAAAATATTATCAGTGATTAAATAAGGATTATGTCTTTCCTTTATCTTTACCTTTAGTGTTAACTAAATTTTCTCTCCTGGATTTAGCTAAGTAGTATGTTTATTTTGACTTGTAGTAACACTGAAGATTTCAAGTTTCCAATGTGTTCATGGAGGAAGATTATTACTTTTTAGGTATTCTATTAAAGTATCTCTAAATTTCCCAAGCTTATTTTCAAATTGTTACTTAATAATACTAGATGGCAAAATAATGGTCTTGATCTTTTTGAGAACCTAGCAAAACGCAGTATTTGGATGACACATACGCATACCTACGTACACAAAAAGCCACCTCTTACTTCTAAGTAACCTGTTTTACAAAACTATTCCAGATTAAGAAATGAAGCACCAGTTTTAGTTGCGACGTCATGATTAATCTGAAGAAAAAAAAAACTCTAAGTCTTTAAATGTTCTTAAAGCAACTTAATACTATAACAGAAGATTTTAAATATGGTTATAAATAATCGTATCTAGTAAAAAACCTAGCAAAAGGTCATTTACAGTCTATACCCCTAGGATTTTTAAAATAGAAAATAAAAGCATCCAGAATTCTTAAAATATGAAAGAATATCTGAAGTTTTTGAAACTGATACTAACCTTTGTAAATTCATCTTTCCTCATGGTCAAAAGGTGTCTTAAGGTTATATCCCTTTCCTGTAGAAAAGAAAAAAAATGCAACCTTTCAATATAAATAAGACATTAGAAAGGGAAGTAGGCAAATATCATAAATTAGTCAGTTATATACTACCCTCCTAAACAACTTTCAATTCTAAAAGGGGATAGGATATGCAGGTATAGAACTCTACTACTGGGTAGACAGTACAGTGTCTTAATATGTATAATTACCTAAAAAAGTACAAACATAGCCAGTTTCCCAGATTCAAAGAAAATCATTACAACTTTTATTTCCTCACATAAAGGGAAAGATAGCTTTATAAAATTTGACAGAAATTATGTTTTATGAATATTTTAAATTTCTAACTGTGTATTAAACAATCAGTAACTCAGTATTTCTCAAATAAGAAGTTTCAAGATTATACAATGAAGCCCAATTCTGAACTACCTAAACAGAATGTGCATATTCCTAAAGAGAGCCTATCTTAAATAGTGCTTTACTGCTTCATATCAGCTAAATGGCTGATAACTGTCATCTATTCAAATGCCATAATACATATCTGAGGTATCTGTAACAATGCTAGGCATATGATCTAATTTAATCTCTATGACAATCCTAAACTAGGTATTATCATCCTTATGAAAAAACAGATTTAAGTAACATTTCAGTTAATCATTAGAACAAGAATCTGATACCAGATTTGCCTGAATGAAAATCATGCTTCTAATATTCTATATGGGAAGATCAGCAACTGTAAAAAACAAACTAAGGGCTTAAATGTACAAGGAGGAGTTCTATGAAGTTTTAGGCAGTGAGTAAAAACTGTTTATTCCAGCCAGATTCAAATTTATATAAATTTCCAGAATAATAAATTTTTCAAATGTTTTTAAGTTTAAAATGGGATCTACTACAAATTATGGAGGAAAGTGTACTTGGCACTTTTATATCAGCATGCTTATGAATTAATACTTAGTTAACAAATAAACATACATATGTAACTCACTGTGGCTCACACAAAATCTTACCTTTAATAAATCTGTCATATGTTCAAGTCCAAGACCGTGTAAAAATATTTCCAGATCTCCAAATGCTGTATATGAACTATACATATTTATAGCAATGTCAATTTCAGAAGAGACTATAAATGCACAATCAACATATATTTATAATACAGAGAGAGAGAATAAGAATAAGAATGAATGTTCTATATAGATAGAACACAGGTGCAAATTTACACACTAGACCTATGGTATATCAAAGAAATAAGGAAGGTTTCTTGAGTGAAGATCTAAGTAAACAGAGAAAATGATGACAATAAAATGTAGCTCATCTTTCCTAAGAATTAGTTGCCTATATGTATGTTCCTTGTGAAGTCTCTATACATGAAAATCTCTTTAACTGTAGGAAGTAAAGATTTAATAATTTTAAATGTGGGTAAGCAGAGAATAATTTTGTGGCCATGTACTGAACTGTGTTCAGCAAACAATGTATTTTTAATTTTAGCTTATAAAATCAGAAATCTGCTAAAAAGAATTAGAAAGCAAGATGCAGTCTAGTTTGTAGGGCACCTGGGTGGCTCAGTCATTAAGCATCTGTCTTCGGCTCAGGTCATGATCCCAGGGTCCTGGGATCGAGTCCTACATTGGGCTCCCTGCTCAGTGGGAAGCCTGCTTTTCCCTCTCCCACTCCCCCTGCTTGTGTTCCCTCTCTTGCTGTCAAATAAATAATTAAAATCTTAAAAAAAAAAAATACAGTCTAGTTTGAACACTAACAAAAATATAATCTTTGACTTTTTAAGAAATAAATTTCACTGTTATTTAAAGTCAGAAATTATTCTCATTACTGTTAGTACACATATATAAAATTTTTCAAAAATTCTGGAGAAGAAAAGCATTTAAAATCCAGACATTTCTCAGTGATATTGAAAAATGCTTGTAAAAGTGTAAAATATATTTTAAATTGTCATCACATTTACTAAAACTTCTAAAAACATGCATATTTTTTGCTTATTTATAGGTATTTTGTCAAATAAAAACATGTTATTTACCTAAATATGTGATCTTTTTCTTTATCAGAATCCGTTGTCAATAGTTTACAAATAGTCTCTTCTTTAGTTAGCTGTTGAAGCTTTCCCTCCAATGGATTTAAAGTTAAAGAAAGAAAATTGAAGATCTGCAAAAAGTTAACAAGCCATTCAAATATAGTCAACATTATTATATACTATCACTTACACTTAGAATCTAACTTTTTAATAAGTCAGGATTATGTCACATAATCAGCCAGAACACAAAATCAAGTCTCTTTAAAAAACAATTTATTACACAAAATAATCTTTGATGTTCATAAATTTCTCATGTCAAATTCAGTGTCATCTACCCTAAATTTAATACTGCAGTAGACTAATTAAAAGTTTCCAAATTTTCAAAGCTTAGAAGAAAAATGGTAAATTTCTTTTTGAAGTTTCCTAGGGCATTAGTAATTAGTAAATATTCTAGAATAATTTTGGAAGTGCAGATTTGAGTTAGAAAATGAAAGGCATATTTATCAGATTGCTTAAAATATAGAGAAAGTTATTTTCCATGCAGTAAAAGTGGCATGGTCTGATTATGTGATGGAACTTTTTGAATGTTACCATGCTTTTAAATTCAGAAACTCAGGTTTAGAAGCTCTTGAACTATATGTTAGTTTTACAGTTGTACTGTATTTGATCCTTGCTTAGAAATTACAGGTCTTTGGTCAAAAGCTTTAATACTCAGACTAAAAGTTTGTATCAATAAAGTGATTTAATGTATGGCAAATATTTATTATTGACTTTAATATGTAAATGACAGTAGATCATCTACCCAAGTATGTTATCACTTTATTATATGCCTTGTTACATGTATAGGAGTAATGTAGCTTAAAGGATTTGATTTTTAAAATGTTTACTATGTATTAATTAAAATTAAAAAACAACATTTTAATGTTCAAATTTTGGCTTTTTACTAGCTTTCTCAAAACACTAGTTAATTTTTAAAAGTCTGGACCAGTTTGAATTGTTAAATGGTCTATTACAATTTTATTTCTAGGGCCAGAATAAGACTTTATTATTTCCTTATATAGCTTTTAAATTACCACATTATAAATGCCTCTTATTTAGTAAAAGTGAATACTCTAGTAAAATAAAGTTTTCATTACCTGGCCAGAGGAAAATTACATAAACATTTAATAATAGCCAGATACACTATTATGACAGTTGTTAAGTTCTAACAAAATATTACAAAAGTTCTGAAATAATAATATAACATGCCATAGAAAAATTAATATATAGGATACCTCTAGATGTTTATTTCTTTTTGCAATCTCACTTGGTGTCTTTCCATCTTTGGTTTGTAGCATTTTATTAGCACCAAGTTCAAGCAACTTCAAAACTACATTTTTATGACCCTGACGTGCTGCCCATGTTAAAGCCTGTAAGTGAGGGGAAAAGAAGATTGTTTCAAGAGAGGGAGTGTATATGAGACAGAAAGGAAAACTTTTCAAAAGTATCTATGGCACAATAAAAGAGTGAACATGGTTAATTAACAGAATGAGGCAATCTCTTCATTTTACAGTATAATGTAAATAAATTTCCAAAGTTGTAATTGCAAAGCAGACTGCCATTGCTCACTGATTTTATAAAATCAAATAATGTTTTACATAGTCAAGTGATGTTATAGAATGAAATAATTTATCTGCTAATCACTGAACTGTTTTCTATAAAAACAAATTCTGTGTGTATTCTAGAACCCAGGCTTTGTTGTACGTTATAGCTTCTTGTGTCAAGGGTGAGGAAAAAAGAAAAAAGTTCATTCCTTTTTTTCCATTTCAGCTGTTTTCTTCACCAAACAGCAATTATAACCCAGTCCCTCTGTAATTTTTATTTCTCAAAAACTTTTTTGTGGACTACTAATAATGACAAGATATAAAAAGGAACATTGTGCAATCAGTTCTCACAGTATAACCATTCTCATCCTGGATATTAACTTCCGCTCCATGAGCAACAAGGAGAGCAACAACCTGAGGGTGACCATCTCGGGCAGCATACATGATTGGAGTCATAAGTCTCCTGAAGCGGAGGAAGAAAAGAAACATCTGTGTTAATGCTGCCATTAACAGCTACTCAGTTTCATGAATTTTACCATATCTAATACCAAAGTATTGTTTTGAAAGCAAAGGAAATGAAAGCTTTTAATAAATCAGATGATTTAAAAATCCAATTTCCCAGCAAATAAATGTGTAGAAGGTACTTTTAAAGTATTGAATGCTTACACAGCACCCTCTAGTGAAGAGATGTGTTTAAAAAAATCACTAAATAGGCCATACTTTCTAATATGAACTTTCATGAATTTACATATTCATACAGAAAACTATCAGAGTACCTACAATGCTTATTCTGGGAATATAGTGATGAATGACACAAATAAGGTCCCTGTCCCCTCAGCATTAATGGCTCATACTTAAATGCTTATTATATTTTATTACATTTAATAAAAATAAAAGTTTAAAATGTTCTCTTATTTCTTAATGTCGTCCATTATGATTCTATTTTAGTTTAAGCCTGAAAGAATTTTACCCTGACTTGGAGTCTTACTCTAATCAAGAAAGAGATAGTTTAATAGTTTAGCCAGACTCTCGGAGACTATTTTCTGAGAAAGCACAGTGGTTCCCCTCTAGTGTATCATTTCTCGAAATAGAGATTCAATCCCTCTCCTTCTGGAAGTTAGTCAGCTTCTGGTTCTATTACAAAGGACAGCAGAAAGATTCTATTAGTTCTACGTGGGCTGAACTTAGTATCATGGACTGTTTTAAAGGAGGTCTGGGATCCTGGGCTCAATCTTCCTGAGTTGCCTCAAATATCTAATTTATATACAAAGAATTTCACAAAAGAACAACAAATTAAATAACTTCAGAATTCTGTTTTAATCTGATTAAGGAAGTTCACCTTGGTTACTCACATTACATACATGACCTATAAATTTCTCTACAAGGTTTGTTAACATAAGGTATATCCTGAATCTGATCACTTCACACTAATGTCTTTAGCACAAAAAGATTCACACACTTCTCTCTTTCTTCTATTTCCTAGCATATTAAAATTTCAATGTTTTATTGGAAATTATATGCTAAGGTAGCTGTCAAGCATTGCCTCTTCTATCCTGAACATCTCTAACATAGTGGCTTCTTTAGACAATCTTTACAAAGTAAAGAGTGAATTGCCTGGATAACTTAAGAAAACATGGAAAATACATACAATAGAAAAAAATTATGAGTGAACTAGTCATTCAAATTCTCCACTAGGTTTAAATTAGACCTCTTGATGCCTTTTCTTCATCTCACCTTCCTGTAACAGCCCAAATCTGGTCCTTCTAATCTTCCCTATTTCACAAAGCTACCATTAACCACATAAACTCAGGCCTATGACTAAGCATAATTTGTGACTCTTCTCCATGACTCCATTTATGCCTTTTGTATATGGAGTCATACACAAGTCATCATCTGGTCCTACTGGCTCTACCTTCATTAGTATGTTCTGAATCTAACCACTTTGCACCATCTTGTTAGCCACTGTAAGCAGTCTAAGCCATCATCATCTTTCTTCTGACCTATATTATGGCAATAGCCTCATAATTGCTCTCCATGCTTCTGCTCTTGACCACTCAGTTTATTCTCTATGAAAATGCCACGTTCTTCCCCTTCTAGGGACTGTGCAAAGGTAGTTCCCTCCACCTTTTCCTAGACCTTTATAGTGCATACTCCTTCACCTTATTCTGATCCTCATTAAGAGAACAAAATCAATAAAGTTGGCAAGCATATAACCAAATTGATCAAGATAAAAAGACACAAATTACCAGTATCATGAATAAGAGAGGTGACATCAATACAGATTCCCCACAGTTTAAAGGTATAAGGAAATATTATGAACAAATTTCTGCCAATAAATTAGACAACTTAGATTAAATGGACAAATTTCTCAAAAGATTCAAACTACCGAGGCACACTCATAAATAAAGAACCTGAATAGTACTATATTTATAAAAAATTAAATTAGTAAATAAAAACCTCCCACAAAGAAAACAGCAGGCCCAGATGGCTTCACTAGTGAATTCCACCAGTTAATGAAAAGAATAATACCAATTCTACTCAAACTCCTTCAGTAAGTTGAAACAGAAAGAATCCTTCTCAATTCATTCTATTTGCAAGAATTACTCTAGTAACAAAAACTAGAAAGAGACATTACAAGGAAAGAAAACTATAGACCAATAATCTTAACTGGGCATAGATGAAAAAAATTCTCAACAAATTTTGGCAAATAGAATCCAAAAATAGATAAAAAGGATAAATATATTATAACCAAGTACAATTATCCTGGGAATGCAAGATTAATTTGACATTTGACCAAAAAAAGAAAAACAAGATTATCTCAATAAATGCAGAACAAGTATTTTACAAAATCCAACATCTTATGTAGGAGTAGAAGAGAACTGCCTCAACTGGAAAACTTTATAGCTAACATCATACTTAATGGTGAAAGAGTGAATACTTTCCTCCTAAGATCAGAAACAAGACAAAGATGTCTGCTCTCATCACTTCTATTCAACACTGTATTTCAAATTCTAGTCAGTGCAATAAAACAAGGAAAAACAGGCATCTAGGTAGAAAAGCAAATAAAATTGTCTTTATCCACAGATAGCACAGTCTATGTAGAAAACCCGATGGAATCTACAAAGAAAAGTACTAGAATAAATGAATCAGCAAGGCTGCAGGATACAAGATCTAATGGAATACACACAACATTAGTTACAGTTATTATTTCAACTTGCTGAACTCATGATATGCCATCACTGCATGGAATTAAAATCAACGGGGCAGAATCATTTCTTTCTGATTTACAAAAGTCTAGTTCATATAGTTCAACCCATATAAAAAACAACTTACATGTAAACACCAATTTAGAACACAGAATCATCAAAATTTGGTAATCTCAGCATTGACTATTAACTTGGAGAAACAAAATCATTATGCAGGGCTAGGCAGTTACCTTATTCACTGCTCAAGACCAACCTTACAAAGTAGAAATTATTCTCACTTTAGAGATGAGAAAACATGGGTTGGGAAATAAGTAATTTTTGCTGAAAGATCACTGTTGGTATGTTACTGAAGTAAGACTGTGTGTTTATTCCCCCCCAAATCTCCTGAAAATTACTTTTAATAATCTATCCTGATACAGAGAAACTTAAAGTTCTTTTTCTCTAAATTTTTATGTATTTGATTATGAAATATGGGTTAAATTTCATAAACTCACTCTACAAGATGGCAAAATTGGAAACCTAAACAAAGTAAATTGGCTAAAATATAATCTGAAGGAAGTGACCTCTGGCAGAGTATCCAAAGAAGGTGACATGAAAGTGTGAGTGTCCCATTTGCTTGAACTTTATTACTGAAAATTATAAGTGAAATTTATGATTTTGTACTGAAATTTGTTCTGAAATTGCACAGAAAATTGAAATTGTTGTTTGAAATATCAATTTCTCTTAGAATCTTGGAAACCAGCAGAGATTATAATTTTTGGTCAATTCACATGGACATAAATTGCTTCTTGGAGATGCTTACTTCCCCCTAGATAAGTACCGGACCAGCACAGTTTGCTTAGAAGCTTTAGATTACTACTGAAAGATGTGTTACAAAAGTGTTGCATTGGTTTCTTCTAAGAAAAGTTGTATTTACTGAATGGAACAGCAAACTCTTATAATAGGGTCTACATTACTTAGAAGGTTTATAACTTAGCTTCTAAACAGTTATTAAAGTTATTGATAACATCAGTAATGTTGCATGACAATTTTGAGAGGAGAGAGAACAATTCTTCTTGTGGTTTTACACCTACAGAAATTTGTAACATCTGTAGTTTCCTGCCTGTTACTGATTAACGAAATCTAAATGAATTATTCAATCTTACAAACTCTTATGAACAATCTTAAGAACTCTTCAAGGAAGTTATAAGACTTTGTAATAGCTGGTCTACTCAGGTGACATGGTAACAGTTTGTGCTACTGGTAACTTTACTTTCAGTATTAATTTCCATCTATGTCCTAAGATTTACCGTAGAGAATTCTTTACTTCCAATTCTCTCTTTAAATCATTGCAATTTTGTTCTGTCTGTCCCTTCTAACAAAATAGCTTTGGCAAAAGTCAACAGTTATTTGGACACCTTTTATTTTTCTAGCACTTAAAAGTATGTATTTCAAAGGCTTCTATTCTCAATGCTTTTCCCTTTTCACTACATTAAACACCATGCCTAAATGATCTCACCTACTCTCTTAACTTTATTGTCAACACACCAATGGCTGCTGAATCTGTCTCTCTAGGCCAGGCTCTGCTCCTGAGCTCCAGACTGAATCTGCCATTGCCACATGGGTATCCTAACCAAACACATATCCAACACATATCCCAGTCTGAAGTCACCATCTTATCTCTAACACACAATTCTCTTATTACTTACCTCTGTGAACAGCATCACAATTCATGCACTGCCCAACCCAGAAACCTGGAATTTATTCATGACTCCTCATTGTGCTTTCATATCTAAATCAGCATTCCTGTGAATTTTACCTCCTTTCCACCATTTTTATCTGTCTACTTTGCTCTCTCTCTCCTTGTTTCATGTGTTTATCATTTCTTACATGAATTACTGCCTCCTTGCTGCTAGTCTTTCCTCCACATTTGTGAATCTTGTCAATTCACTGTTTAAAATTTTCAAGGTTACACCTATGATATGGTAATTGTATCTTTGATGCTAAGCGCTCTGTCTGCCATTTTAGCACCTGCAATCCTACTCCATCCTAATAACAGACTTTGGTCATATCTGCGGGGCATGAATTTCAATTTCTCTCTCCTCTGGATGTCCTATATTCAGAGCACTCTGGATGAAATGTCTTTTCACATCTTTGGTCAACAGGCTTACTCCTAATCTCCTCCTAAGGCTTCATCTTAAAAGCCAACATTCCCCAGTTTTTTGATGCCCTACCTCATCTTAGATAGCAATCCCTCTCTCCTCTATGTTTTCTTAGCATTTTGTGTTCAGCTATCAGGCCAAAATGTATCTGTTCATCTCATCTATTTTTTTCAACTAGACTATAAGCTCTTTGAGGATAATGACCTTAATCTATCTCTATCCACCCCCATTCCACACAGTAACTAGTATAATCGTGTGTTTTGTGTCATGCTTACATTTAATACAGGCAGGATTTTCTCCTTATCTACTCCACCATTACATGTGTATTGATTGTATTTTTTAACACATTATGTCCTTATTCATTATAGACATATTAGATCTGCCTATTGAGAGCTATCCGTTGAAATGTCCTGCTATAATGCTATTTTGATCTACATCTTCTTGAATTTAATAGATTTTGATTTATGGATTTAGTGGCCATGTAGTCTAGTGTGTACAGGTTTATGCTTGTTGTATTTTCATTGATTTTGCCTTTTATTGTCAGAGTTCTTTATTTACTGTATTTACTATTAATAATATCTGATGTTGACAATCTTGATTTCTGTGAGTTTGCCTTCACTTGTGAAGGGTTTTTCATATTCCTTTCTCTTCAACATTTTTTTTATAAATAGCATTTAGCCATCTGTTTTTTAAGCCAACATCTCAGTTGATAAATTCAGTCCATTCTCATTTAGCGTAATGACTGACAATTTCGTTGACAATATTTCTTTTTTATTTTGTTGGTTCAAACAACTGCTATTCACTACACTTTTCCTCCTTGAAAATCTGATGATTCTGCTTTTCCTTTTTTTTTTCTTAAAGATTTTGTTTATTTATTTGACAGAGAAAGAGAAAGAGCACAAGCATGGGGAGTGGCAGACAGAGGGAGGGGGAGAAGCAGGCTTTCTGCTGAGCAGGGAGCCTGATGCCGGGCTTGGTCCCAGGACCTGACCCCAACCAAAGGCATCCGCTTAACCCACTGAGCCACCCCGGAGTCCCTGCTTTTCTTTTTTTTTTTTTTTTTAATGTCATTAAGCATTATCATCTTTCTCTGCTCTTACTAAAAAACATATGACCCTGTATTTGTAAGCAACATAAGACCTATTTCTCCTAATGAGACTATGGTTTCCTCCACCACCACGCCGTAATTCCCCTAGGCTTCTACTCTAATAGGATAAGATCTTTTGAATACTCTTAAGTTCCTCTTAGGAACTTTATCAATCCAAACTAAAACTCAGGGACTTTTCCAATATGCAGTCTTTCTTTCAATATGCAGTCTTCAGAGTTTTCAGCTCAGCAACCATTTTTTTTTTCTAGAATGTGTTTATTACCAATCTTGCATTTGTTCCTTTTTCTTCCCTGAATTTTGAATTCAAATACCACATTGTTTTTTAAGTTCCAAGAGATCTTTTTTCATGCTGCATTTAGATCTCCTTATATGCTCTTAATTTTTAATTCAGGTATTCACCATTCTCTGTCAGCAATTTTATTATACTAGGCAAGCAAATATTTTAATTAATAATCCTTTCTCTAGCTGCTGGGAAGTTTTTTCTATTGCCTCTTCAAAACTCAGATCTAGTTGTTGGAATATTCATTTAATTTTTTCATCATGATAAGCATATTCTTTAATCCCCATCACCTACTTAACCCATCTCCCCCCACCACCCCTCTGGTAACCATCAGTTTGTTCTCTATAATTAAGAGTCTGTCTCTTGGTTTGTCTCTTATTTTTTTTCCTTTGCTCATTTGTTTTGTTTCCTAAATTCCATGCGAGTGAAATCATATGGTGCTTTTCTTTCTCTGACTTACTTTGCTTAGCATTATACTCACTAGCTCTATCCATGTTGTTACAAATGGCAAGATTTCATCCTTTTTATGGCTGAATAATATTCCATTGTGTATATATATATATATATATACCACCTCTTCCTTACCCATTCATCTATTGATGAACACTCAGGCTGCTTCCATAATTGCACTATTGTAAATAATGCTTTAATAAACATGGGGTGCATGTATCCCCTTGAATTAGTGTTTTTGTATCTTTGGGGGTAAATACCCAAGAGTGTGATTACTGGATCATAGGGTAGTTCTATTTTATTTTTTAAAAGATTTTATTTATTTGACAGAGAGAGACACAGTGAGAGAGGGAACACAAGCAGGGGGAGTGGGAGAGGGAGAAGCAGGCTTCCACGGAGCAGGGAGCTCGATGTTGGGCTTGATCCCAGGACCCTGGGATCATGACCCGAGCCGAAGGCAGATGCCTAATGACTGAGCCACCCAGGCGCCCCCTATTTTTAATTTTTTGAGGAACCTCCATACTGTCTTCCACAGTGGCTGCACCAGTTTGCATTCCCACCAGTAGTGCAAGGGAACGTTCCTTTTTCTCCATATCCTTGCCAACATTTGTTTCTTATTTTAGCCATTCTGACAGGTGTGAAGTGATATGTTACTGTAGTTTTGATTTGCATTTCCCTGATGATGAGTAATGTTGAGCATCTTTTCATGTCTATTGGCCATCTGGATGTCTTCTTTGGAGAAATGTCTGTTCATATCTTGTCAATTTTTTTATTAATTTGTTTTTGGGGTGTTGAGTTATATAAGTTCTTTATATATTTTGGATACTAATCCTTTACAGGATGTGTCATTTGCACATATTTTATCCCATTCACTAAGTACCTTTTAGTTTTGTTATTTCCTTCACTGTGCAGAAACTTTATTTTGATGTAATCTCAATAGTTTATTTTTGCTTTTATTTCCCTTGCCTTAGGAGACGAATCTAGATAAATTTTGCTATAGCCAACGTCAGAGAAATTATTGCCTGGGCTCTCTTCTAGGATTTTTATGGTTTCAGGCCTCACATTTAGGTCTTTAATCCATTTTATTTTTGTGTATGGTGAAAGAAAGTGGTCCAGTTTCATTCTTTTGCATGTAGCTATCCAGTTTTCCCAACACCATCTGTTGAAGAGACTGTCCTTTTCCCCCTGGATATTCACTCCTCCTTTGTCAAAGTTTAATTGACCATATAATTGGGGGTTTATTTCTGAGTTTTGTATTCTATTCCATTGATCTTTGTGTCTATTTTTATGCCAGTTCCATGTTGTTTTAATTACTATTACTTTGTAATATAACTTGAAGTCTGGAATTGTGATACTTCCAGTTTTGTTTTTCTTAAGATTGGTTTGGCTATTCAGGGTCTTTTGTGGTTCCATACAAATTTTAGGATTGTCTGTTTTAGTTCTGTGAAAAATGCTGTTGGTATTTTGATAGGGATTGCATTAAATGTGTAGATTACTTTGGGTAGTATAGACATTTTAACAATATTTGATCCATGAGCATGGAATGTTTTTCCATACCTTTGCGTTGTCTTGAATTTTTTTCATCAGTGCTTTATACTTTTTAGAGTCACCTCTTTGGTTAAGTTTATTCCTAAATTTTTTATTGCTTTTGGTGCAGCTGCAAATGGGACTGTTATCTTAATTTCACTTTCAGCTGCTTATTAGCATATATAGGAATACAAAAGATTTCTGTATTGATTTTGTATCTTGTGACTTTATTGAATTCGTTCATCAGTTCTAATAGTTTTTTGGTAGAGTCTTTAGGGTTTTCTATATACAGTATCATATCAGATGCGAATAGTGAAAATTTTATTTCTTCCTTACCAATTGGGAGTATTTTTTTTTTTAAAGATTTCACTTATTTATTTGAGAGAGAGAATGAGAGAGAGAGAGAGAGAGCACATGGGGGGGAGAGTCAGAGGGAGAAGCAGGCTCCCCGCTGAGCATGGAGCCCAATGCGGGACCCGATCCCAGGACTCCAGGATCATGACCTGAGCCGAAGGCAGTCGCTCAACCAACTGAGCCACCCAGGCGCCCAACTGGGAATATTCTTAATAGCAGAAATCCTTACAGATTTTGAAAATCAAATAAATTTCTTGCGCGGTAGGTCCATAGTTTAAAAGCAGGCTATTCGCTCCCTCCAGAAGTACCTGGAGCATTCTCCCTGCTTTCTTATCTTCCCAAATTCTCCCAACCTCACCGACAGAGCCAATTCAGCTCACTTGTTTAGCTCCAAGTCTTTAGGAGTCTGGAAACCTAAGACATTCATGCAGGATCAGCTTCACCCCAGGTCCATATATCTTCTAATATCAAGCTTGTATGGAATTATAGCTGCTCTCCACCTAGACTTACCCCTGATGACTTCCCACCATTTTGCAGGGATAGGAACAAGAGCCTGAGACCTCATCAGTATCCAGCTGCCTTAAGGTCTTAGGAGTCTGAGGCTCAAAGAAAGGCAAGCAGCTTAGAGTTGAGAAACAAGAGGAAGAGAATGATGTCTTGGTAGCAATTTCCCAGATATCCTTGTGTCATGTATATAAGGGCCTTTGCCAATCCAACATATATTCATCCACATTTTCATCTAGTAATTTTTATTATTTGTGTGGCTCTACAGTTTTTAGTATTTAAATATCTTGAGGCATATGAAATAATTTTGGTGTGAGGTTTAAAACCAGCATTTTTTATTCCTTCAAACAGCTATGCAAATCCCCAGCACTAAAATGATCTATTTTCTTCCTCTAGTTTGAAATGCTGTATTAATCATATATAATAATTTCAGATGCTCTTGAATTCCCTTACATTTTCTTTTCTGTTTTACTTCTAGGGATCAGCAATAGACAGTTTTCCACTAATTCCACACTGCTTTAAT
Organism: Callorhinus ursinus; assembly: GCF_003265705.2. NCBI lineage: Eukaryota > Metazoa > Chordata > Mammalia > Carnivora > Otariidae > Callorhinus > Callorhinus ursinus. The sequence goes on from NW_027397074.1 coordinate 59,026,570, forward strand.
TATTGTGATTTATTTTTAATATAAGGCTAAATCTATACCATTACTCTTTAACAAGATGTATTAACTTCTAACAATTACTTAATTCAGGGGTGCCTGGGTGGCTCAGTTGGTTAAGTGTCCAACTCTTGACTGGTTCAGCTCATGATTTCAGGGTCATGAGATGGAGCCCTATGTTGGGCTCCGTGCTAGGCATGGAGCCTGCTTAAGATTCTCTTTCCGTCACCTTCTGCCCCTCCCCACCGCACTAAGGTAAATCACTGATATGAGTTGGCTATCTTTCCAAAAATAAATAAATAAATTTTACATTGTATAAACGTATGTAGAAAAAAATGGCATTTTTTAACACAATATCATGCTGTTCATGCAATGCTTTGACTTGCCAATAAATGAATTTAAGACTCTTAAATTCCCTGTGAGGATTGCTTTGTCTCAATCACACAAGTTTTGATATCAAGGCTTCAATTGCTCAGGTCTAAGTTTTACCACTTCTCTTTTGGTTTCTTCTTTAATCTACAAATTATTACAATGTATAATTTTAAGTACCCAATTTTATGTACTGGAGAGGCTTCTGGTTGTAAAATTCTAAATTCATTACACTGTGGTTAGTGAAAGTGTTCTATAAGAGATCACTTCTGAAAAGGAATTTATTAAGGCTTCCTTTGTGGCCTAAAATATCACATTTTGAAAGCAATCCAAATGTATTTGAAAAGAATCCATATGTGTGAATTATGTTACAGTTAGAATTCTAGATAAATATCAATTAGATATATTTGTTAAGTGTTTATTTCCTATATCTTTACTTTTTTGCTTACATTATTTTTGTCTGACGTTTTTTTATTAAAATCTTCAAATATGATTACAGATTTTCTATCCTTTTAAAAAATTCTAGCAGTTTCATTTTATATATTTTAAAGCCATTATGTATTGAAACTATTTTGTTAAAGTTTTGCTTTTTATCCCAGAGGTCTTTTTTATCTTGGGATCTACCAGGTATAAATATTTGCTAAATGAAGGATATAGTTTTTGATCATTTTATTTTCAACCATTATATATTATTTTGTCATTCTCATTGGATTTTGGTTTCAGCCAATATGAGAGTTACTATATTTTGGTCACTGAGTTTTACCAATTATATTACTTTTCTGTTAATATGGTTAGACTTATTTCTGATATTATGCTTTTTATTTACCATGTTTCCATGGTAAATACATGCTTCCATGTCTCCTTTGCAGTCTTATTAAGACTGACCAAATTCTATTTATTCTTTTTAAAAAAAATTTATATATATATTTTTTTAATTTTATGTTATGTTAATCACCATACATTATACATCACTAGTTTTTGATGTGGTATTCCATGATTGTTTGCATATAACACCCAGTGCTCCATTCAGTGCGTGCCCTCTTTAATACCCATCACCAGGCTAACCCATCCCCCCACCCCACCTCACTCCCCTCCAGAACCCTCAGTTTGTGTCTCAGAGTCAGTCTCTCATGGTTTGTCTCCCCCTCCGATTCCCACCCCTTCATTTTTCCCTTCCTACTATCTTCTTCTTCTTCTTTTTTTTTTTTTTTAACATATAATGTATTATTTGTTTCAGAGGTACAGGTCTGTGATTCAACAGTCTTACAAAAATTCTATTTATTCTGTCTACCCCTTACTCCTACTCCTAACCCCTTGATCTGAAAGCTTATAATATCCTTATTTTAGTACCTACTTTTAATCCTTCTCACCTTCCCAACACTCTTAATCTTACCATTTAACAAAGACTAAAGTTAATAACTGTGGTCTCATCTGCAGAGAGAAGTTTACTTTTATTTTGCTTCATTCTCCCCTCAGCCACCCAAATTCCAAAACTGTTGGCGTGGAAATTTAGTGTAACTTGTCATTTTATTATAAATGCTCTTTTCTTTTAAAGAGCTAGTAGTTATTTAGATTTACCAATGTTTATTAATTTCTTTGTCCAACATTATTTCTTGCATCCCATTTCTTCTGGCTTTATTTTTCTTTTTGCAGCTAACTCTTTAGATGTTATTTTTAACAGTCAGAAGAACAGTGGTTCTTGGCCAGGAACACTTTTCTATGATATATGTGGAAGCATTTTAGCTTACTAAAATGACTGGAGGGAGCTACTGGCATTTAATGGGCGAGGGCCAAGGATGCTAAATATTCTGCAATACACAGTACAACCTTACTCAAAATGTCAACTGTGCCTGTAGTGAAATAACTAAGTTTTTATATTCATGAAAATGTCTATTTTGCTTTCACTCTTGAACGACAGGATAGCCAAATAAAGAATTAAGGTTCAAAGTTTATTCCTCAGATCATTTATCTTCTTCCATATACAGTTGTTAAGCTTAATATCAGATGGTCATTTCTTGATAGGAACTGTCATGATAAATTGCCTTTTCTACAGGTATCTTTTATGATTTTTGCCTTTATTCTTGATATTCTGAAGTTGTGATGTGTCCATATATTTTAATTTTTAATTAGAAATATGTTGTATATCTTTATCTATTTGTGTATGTGTATAAATCTTGTTTTCAAAGATCTTTCAATCCTAAGGCTTTGTGTTTTCAGTTTGAGAACATTCCATTCTGGCTACTATTACTTCAAATATAGTCTCTTTCATTTTCTCCTTCTGGAACTCTTATTAGATAGATGTTAGAACTTTGGTGAGGTTCTCTGTCTCATATCTTTTCCTTTGTAACCCTTTCCTTAGAACCCTAGTCGTATTCTAGGAGATTTCCTTACATTTATCTTCCAGTTCTAATCAGCAATTCAGCTGAATCCCATCTGCTGTTATTCACATATACTTAGTTTTAATATTCAACAAGTTTCTTTTTTTTTCCATAATTCACTGTATTTGTTTGATAATGTCTGTTTGTTATTTAGTGGAGGCAGTTTCTTCTTTTATTGTTCAGAAGAATAAAGTCCTTTTTAAATTTTTTTCCCACTTTCTCTAGGCTAAGTTATTCATTTGTTGTCCGTTTTATGATGCTTACATTCTCCAGATTTTGATGATTTGTGATTGTGCACCATCTTCTGGCCTGAAAAGGCTTCTCAAGCATGGAAGATTCAAGCCAGCAACCTTGGTCTAGCTGATCAGTACTGTAGTTCTTAGGGATTGCCAGAGAGGGTTCCCATCTGTTTCCTTCTTTAGGAAGTTACTTCTTTTCCATTCCAGAGATTATTCCCTTTCCTGTTTCAAAAAGAACTTTACTAAAACTTTATGGATATCCAAAATTTGTTGTGGAACGGGAAAGACTTTAGAATTTGTTCACTTTAACATCTTCAAGTCATAAACCTATTCTTCAGAAAATTCTTGGTCTTTTCTTTGGTCATGTTTTTCTCTCAGATTTTGTAAAATCATTTCATAAAGTTAAAACAATCCTGGGGCGCCTGGGTGGCTCAGTCATTAAGCATCTGCCTTTGGCTCAGGTCATGGTCTCAGGGTCCTGGGATCGAGTCCCACATCGGGCTCCCTGCTTGGCGGGAAGCCTGCTTCTCCCTCTCCCATTCCCCCTGCTTGTGTTCCCTCTCTTGCTGTATCTCTCTCTGCCAAATAAATAAATAAAATCTTAAAAAAAAAAGTTAAAACAATCCCCTTGGCACTCTGAATGAGATGTTTAATTTTACAGACTAATTTACATAAAAAAACAAAATGTCTTTTTTTAATGCTGAATCATCCCAGCCAAGAACATGACACATCTATTTAATTCAATCTCCTTTTGTTTCACTCAGTGTAGTTTTAAACTTTTCTTCATTTGGATCTTTCACATTTCTTGTACACGCACTTTTAGATATTTATGTTGTTTGCTCTTGACACTGGGATCTATTATCTTATTGTATTCCCAAGCTGGTTATTATTTATAATTTGGGAACCAACTTTATTTTGCCTATTAGTATTTAAAAAAAAAAAACCTACATTGGGGCGCCTGGGTGGCTCAGTCGTTAAGCGTCTACCTTCGGCTCAGGTCATGATCCCAGGGTTCCTGGGATCGAGCCCTGCATCGGGCTCCCTGCTCAGCGGAAGGCCTGCTTCTCCCTCTCCCACTCCCCCTGTCTGTGTTCCCTCTCTCACCATCTGTCAAAAAATAAATAAAATCTTAAAAAAAAAAAAAACTACATTTTATGATTACTACTTCTAATAGTTTCTGGGTTGATTATCTTGGGGTTTACCATGCATATAGTCATATAATCTAAAATATTAGAATTTTATCTCCTCTTTCCTAATAAAAAAGGCCTAATAGTTTGATCAAAGGTAACATAGGTTAGTGGTTTAAAACAGGATTTGGCAAAATTTTTCTGTAATGGGCAAGAGAGTAAATATTTTAGGTTTTTAGAGTATACAAGGCTGTGTCACAGCCACTCAAGTCCATGGCTGTAGCATGAATATAGCCACAGAAATACGTAAGTGAATGAGCATGGCCCTGCTCCAGTCAAACCTTAAAGGTTTGCGAACTCTTGGTTTAAAGTAGAAGTTGTATACTTGTAAGTATAGTCATTCTGCCTAAGTTCAAATCTAGTGTTCAGCATTTATTGTCTGCGTAACCTTAGGAAGTTTCTTACACTCTTACTGCCTCAGTTTCTACAACTTTATAGGGGCATTTGTGGCACCTATTTGTGGTATTATCATATCTGTGGTAATGACGTAATAATGTTCAATAACCAGAATAGTACTAAGCATGAAATAAATTATCTATCATCATTAGCTATTTTTATTATTTGTATCTCTTGTTTTCTTCTTCCGCATAATTGAATTACTCTACAATTCCTAAAACAACGTTAAGACAAAAAGAGAGCTTATGATAAGCATCCTTGTCATCTTCTTGGCACCAGTGCAAATGCCTCTCGTGTTTCTCTGTAAAGCATATGACTTGTTTTGGTTTCAGTTACATGTTTATGAAATTAAGGAAATATTCATCTAATCAAATTGTACTAAAGTTATGAAAATTGGAATGTGATTTGAACTTTTATAAAAACACCATTCTGGCCATCTATTATGATGGTAACCTCCTTTTAAAAAATCCCTTGACCTATTTATAAAATATATTTCCCTAATATTGAACCATTTTTTGTAGTTGACATGAATCCCATATGATCACTGCATGTTATTTATTTAATCTGCTGATAACATTTCTTTTCCTGATATTTCATTTAAGATCTGGGATTTTTCTATTTATATTTATAATAGATTGATTTATAAAGTTTGTTGGAGTAGATAATTTTTTTTAAAACTGGATTTCAGAAATCAGTTATGTTTACTTTATAAAAAAGAACTGAAAGGCTTCTCTCTTTTTTTTTATACCCTGGAACTATTTAAATTGTATTAGTGTAATCTATTCCTCAGAAATTTAAAAGTAGTAGCTTGTTTCAACTCTTTGAGCCTAGGACTTTTTTTTGGAAGTTAGCTTTCTGACAAATTTTCTCAAAAGACAGAAATCACAACATAAAATTTAAAACAAAAAACAGCACAAATGAAAACATTTGTTTTAAACACATATAACAATAAAAAGCTAAAAGATCCACTATACAAAAAGATCTTATAAATCAGTAAGAAACATGTGGACCACCAAATCGAAAAAACGGCAAAGGTCATAGGCAATTAGTAGACAAAGAAATATAAACAACTCACAAATATGTGGAAGACCAATCAATGAGGTATTACTGAAAAGCATGCAAACTAAAATGAAGTATCATTTTTACACATCAGATGGGACAATTAAGAACATCAAAAATATCCAGTGATATCATGGTGTAGGTCCTCTCAAATACTGTTGCAAGTAGTATAAAGTAACCAAATTTTTCAGACGACAATTTGGCACCACTTATCACAATTCTAAATATAAATATATCTTTGAGTCAGCAACTCTACTTTAGGAATATGTTCCATAGAAAACCTACCCATGTTTCCAAAGATGTTCACTGTAGCATTTTTTGTAATATTAAAAAAACTGAAAACAATCCAACTGTTTTTCAGTAAAATATTAGGTTAAGCAATGATAACACATCCATACAGTGGAGTATTATGCAGCCATTATGAAGAGAGAACTATAGTGATCATACTGGCAGTAGAGTGTCTGCGAAACACAGATCAGTTGGAAAAACAATTGCAATGCAGTATACAGCAAATAATCCCATTTAAAAAGAAAGGAAAACAAAAGAAAAATGCTAACACATGGAAGAAATTCTTTAAGAATATATAATAACCTATTACAGAGTAGGAAAAAAAGACTTTTCACTTTCTGAACTATTTTTTAAAAAAAATTTTAACAGGAACATTTTGTGATTAGAATTTTAAGTAAAAATACATTTTGATAACTATTAAGGTATAGTGGAACTAATGTTTTTCAAATTCAGGCAAAATTACTTGCTATTTTCAATTCTGAATATATAGTCCATGGCTCTGGCGAAAGCAACAGTCTTTTAACTGGACCTCTTGGCTCCAACTGATCCTCAACCTACTGTCAGAATAACCTTTATAAAATACTAATACATTCCTTTTTCTTAAAATTGTTCAATAGCTTTCAGGATGAAATTCTTATTTTCTAGCATGGATGACACAGATTATTATCTAGCCACTGCTAAATTCTGACTCATTTTCTACTCTTAATACCATATGATTTGGTTATATAACTTACAATTGCCTGAACAAAATGTGTCTCTCTTATCCTTCTCTGCCTGCAGAAGTACCTCCCTCTACACTGAATATTATTTTCTATCGTCTTCATTTGACTGCCTATTCATTCTTCAAGTCTCAATTCTAAAGATAAAACCATAGGAATCTTTCACTTGACATCTTCATCTCTGTTAAACTCTGTCCTAATTTCTATTCCTAGAGAAACCCTCTATTACCTGTAGTCTTACTATATTGTAAATGTCTGTAATCCTGTAATCTCTTCTACTATATTGTCAAATTCTTGAGGCAGGGAATGAATTTGTTACCTTGTATCTCCTAGTGCTTAGCATATATTGTTTAACTAAACCCAGTTGAATATACTAGTGATATTGTTTTTTCCTTCATCTACCAAAGTTCCTCAAAAATTGTTAACCATCAAGAGTTGATAAAAAAATTAAATGTACACATGTTATTATTACCATAATTAAATTTTTTCTTCTGGATGATACAGAGCCTTTTATTCATCTCTTTGTAATTATTTCAATAAAACTTCCACTAGAGGGCATACAAGGAAAAGTAGAAGCAAAACCCTTAATCTGACAGGGGAAAAAAATGTACCTTCATAATGATATATTTATTACTTCTCTGTACCAAGGGCAAAATGGTTGGTTCGTCTGCATGTCACATTTTTACCGTATAGTTCAGTACTATCTACTGTTTTTGCTCTGCTTTAAGCAATCAGCTTTTAGCTGGGGGCTTAATGAAATAACTATGAAAAAGGAGATGATGATAAAATGCTATGAATTGGACATCCATTTCCAGCTATCAAGAGTAGTTGTATTATATTAACCCTCCCACTAACAAAGGCTGTAAAAGCTGACAAAACACAAAATATGTTTGAAGGCCTGATAGAAAACCAAGGCAGCCAGAACATGAGAAGCCAGTATCTTGGGGAGAAAAGAGGCATCTGTTGAACTGAGTACTAAATCCCCTGTCACTTTCTCTCTTGAGACATTCACCATTCCTCGGTAGCATACTCAGGAAACAGTACCCCTAGGCCTTCTTATGGGGATAAAGACACAAAAATTGGGGTTCAAGGCTACCAACCAAGAACTTCAAGGATTAAGAGTCTGGAAAAAAGGGAACAGCAGAAAATAAAAGGGACCCTGCAGAGAAGTGATCTTCTGCTAGGCTTTTATCTTCAAGGCATATGCAGATTCCTAAGATACACAAAATATGTGTGGGGAGGAGAGAAGAAGACAATAAAACAGATGCTAAGAGGCTGAAAAGGTAAGAAGAGCTTTTAGCATTCCCATAAAACTGAGGAGACAAAATTTATCATTCATGACTGTTGGAGGGTGAGTGGCTCAGGTAAAATCCCAAGTTTGAATTGAGATCACTAAAGGGCTATAAGGGAAAGAGATTAATACTGAAACCCAACCTGAACCATCATAATCACTGATCAGACCAAGGTTCTAACTCCCAGTCAGAAGAAAATATTTTCTGGAAGCAAACAGATCTATACAAGTGTTTATACATTAATACCTAACATTCAATCAAAAATTACTAGGCATTCTAGGACACAAAACAAGTGACCAAAGAAAAGAGAAAGAGACAATTAAAAAAGACCTATAGAAACATACTTTAAAATAAGTGTGATTAATATGCTCCAGAAAACAGAAGACCAAGAAAAAATTTAATTAGAGACCTTTAATTTTAGGAGAAAAAAGAGGTAAGCAGAAATTCTAGAACTGAAAAAGAGGATTACTGAAATTAAGAAGTTAATAGATGAGTTTAATAGCAGGTTAACTGCAGCAGTTAACTGGATGGAGGTTAGGAGGCGGCCAGGAGAAAATACCCAGGGTGAAATATGGAGAGGAAAAAGGATGGAAAATAAAGAAAAGATTGTTAAGAGACATATGTGATATGAGTATAATGGTCTAAATCTCAGTTGGAGAGAGAGAGAGAATGAGGTAAAAGCAGTATTTGAAGACATATTGGCTGAAAAACTTTTGACTCACAATATATATCAAACAACAGATTTAAAAAGTTCTATAAACCCCAAGCTGAACAAATTCAAAGAAAGATATACCTAGGAATATTACAGCAAAGTTGCCCAAAACAGGAAACAAACAGAAAATCATAAAAACCACCAGAGGATAAAATAGAATACCTTCAACAATAAGACTAACAGCTAGCTTTTCAATAGAAACAAAGGAAGCCAGGAGACAGCAAAATGATAGCTTTAAAATACCAAATGGAAATAACATCTAACCTATAGTCTATGCTCAATTAAAATGACTTTCATAATTAAAGTTTTAATAAAAAGGTTTTCAAACAATAATAGACTTTGTCACCAGCAAATACACTAAAGAAAGGTTTTCAGAAGACGAATAATCCCTGATTGAAACATGAAAATATAGAATGGAATTAAGAATACCAGAGGGAATGAATATATGATTAAATCTAAATAAGAGTTCAAAATAACAACATAATTGATAACAATAATAAAATGACAATTATGTGCTGTGAGGTTTAAAATACACAGAGATTTAAAATATATGACACCACCACCACAAAGGAAGGAGTGGGATGAGCAAATGGAGTTAAAATGTTCTAAGATTCCTAACATTGTCCAGGAATTGGTAAAAGTATTAGTATATAATGGACTCTTATAAGTAAAAAGTACATGCTACAATCTCTAGAGTAGCCACTCAAAGAATAAGAGAAGAATGAATAGGTAGCAAGACAGGAAACTGAATAAGAAAAAGATTAATCCAAAAGTAATCTTGGGGAAAAAGAGCACTATGAAACAGATATATCAGCATGTACCCTAAACGCGAGTGAACTAAATATTCCAATTAAAAGAAAACTATTGTTAATCTGAATTTACAAAAGATCTGTTGCTTACTTTAAATAAAAGCACATAGAAAGGCTGAAAGCAAAAGGAGGGAAAAATATACTAAAAGAAAGCTGATACAGTCATACTAATATTAAACGAAGTATATTATAATAAAGAAGCATTATTAAACGTGTAGAGGAACATACTTCATAAAAGGTTAATGCATCAGGAATATGATGACCTTAAAAGTTTCAAAAGTTGATCAAAATAGAAATCACAGTAACTGATAGAACAAGCAAGCAAAAAAAATCAGTAGTCCTTGAGGTTTGAATAACAGAACAAATAAATGTGGTCTAATTAATATACATGGACTATGAAATCCAACTATTGCCAAATTATTAGTGGACGTGAACATGGAACATTTGCAAAAACTAACCACATTCTGGGCCATAAAGAAAATCTCAACAAACTGTAAAGATCTGAAATCATGTAGAGTGATGTTCTCTGACCACGGTGGAATTAAGACAGAAATCAAAAACAAAAAGAAAACAAGAGATTAAAAAAACTGTGATATATTCAAACACTGGACTATTTATCAGCAATAAAAAGAAATGAACTGATACATAAAACATGGATATATCTCAAAAATATTATGCTGAGTGAAGATTTCAGATACTAAGAGTATATAATGTATGATGCACTAAACAAAACACTAATCAGGGTAGAAAAAAATAATAGTGGTTGCCTCTAGGGTTCAGAGGATTGTCTTGGAAGGGACCTACTAGAACTTCCTAGGGTAATGGAAAAATGTTCTGTATTTTGAAAGGGATGTGAACTACATGGGTGTATTTATTTTTCATTCTCCAAACTGTACACTTAAGATCTGTAAATTTCACATTGTAAATCAGATCTCAATGAAAAAATGGAATAAAAATGTACCAAATGATGTAATTTTTAAAGATATATGGATGGATTACTATATGTAAGTACATGTGGATGATAATCAATCCAACTTGGGCAGGAAAAATACATACAAATTACAAGATTTCTTACCTCTGGGGAAGAAAGAAATGAAATGATTATGACTGGGGAGGATGCACAGGGGCGTTTAATCATAGCGTATTATTTTAAACATATTTAAAGCAAAATTAGAATCAATTTTCAAAGACTATATGAGTTACAGCTTTGATATGCAAAGTTTTATGTTTTTCTTGATGTTTTAATAAGTCTAAATTGGCTTTAGTAAGGGCCAATGGATATTAAAAATTAGTATCTTGACAAGATGCAATAAATTCTTGACTCGGTAAAGGTCCTAATTAGTGCACAGTTCTACAAAGACATATTAACAGGAGATATTAAACTTTTCCAACAAAAATGGATTCACTTCTGTGTATAGGTATTCATGAAGTTGTTGCCATAAAGCATTATGTAGGAAATGTCGGAAATATTTTCAGAAGGAAATATAACTGTAGCAGTATGCTTCTTATTGACTAAAATACCATCTATACGTATACAAGATAAGCATAATGGAGAAATAAATCAATTCTTTTAATCTTATGCTTCATTACATCAGAAATCCATCCTTCTTTAGCACAGACCATTAATATGTAGAAAGCAACCTATTTTGGTGGGAACCACTGAAACAGAGTATATTTCTTTTTTTTTTTTAAAGATTTTATTTATTTGTTAGAGAGCAAGAGAGCGTGAGCATAAGCAGGGGGAGTGGCAGGCAGAGGAAAAAGCAGGCTCCCTACTGAGCAAGGAGCCCGATATGGGGCTCAATCCCAGGACCCTGAGATCATGACCCTAACTGAAAGCAGACGCTTAACTGACTTAGCCACCCAGAAGCCCCACAGAGTATATTTAAGAAAAAGAAAAAAAAACTTTCATTTTTGAAAGCTATGAAATCATGAGAGAAAGCTTAAAATGTTATTTTTACACTGTTCACTTCTTCCAGGACTTCTAGTACCATTGGACAACCCTGAATACAAAAAATATAAGCCAAGACAAAACAATTAAAATAGGTAACAAATCTATATTTCATTTGATCTATGACACCATCAGTTTTTGGAGGCACACCAATTTCAGAGATGCAAATATGTTAAAAAGATGTGTCAGAATACATGAAATATGGTTGGTTTTTATTTCAAATTAATTTTAATCTTTTTCAGGAGTGTTAGACAAACTACAGCTTCACTTAAAAAAAAATATTCTTTCAGCAGTCAGAACAGAGCTTAAAGACTAACTGCTGAAATCACAGTGTATCTAACTTTCCGAAACATTTAGCTAATATCCTCTATCTTTTCTTCCTTGTTAAGCTACTGGAAAGGGTAGTTCATATCCATTCTTTTCACATCCCCAACTCTCATTTACTCCTGATCTACCACAATAATAATCCAGGTATATGTCATATTGAAATATTTAACCATTTTTTAAGTTCAAAAGAATAGACTTACACACTTATGTACATTTTATTAACATGATAAAAATGTTTAAAGAAAAATAGTATTCTTATCAGTTTAATTTTATAAATGAGTAAGAAATATGCATTTCAGAAATTGTGCTCTTAAAATACAGCACAGGAAATATCATCAATTTAAGTAATGTGACATTTAGTAAGCATGTATTATGAAATGGCAGCATGTTAAGTACTTTCATATTCATTATCTTCTTTTAATTCTCACAGCTACCCTGCTAGCTAGTTAGGTATCACATCTTTCAATCACTGAAGAAACTGAGCCTTAAATATTTCAAAAAGACTTAATGGCTACATTAGCTTGGGCAAGTAGGTGAGATAGTATTTGGACCCAGATCTTTAGCTTCTAAGTCATGTTTCACGTTTTCTCTGGTATTAATTACTTCATAAATAATATGTTTCAGTTAAGTTTTGCAAATAAAATAGATAAATGATCATTCTATGTCAAATCTATTAAAGTCAACAAAAACTTGATAAATATCAAATCAAAGAACTGTGAAGGAATCGAAAAATATGTAGTGCCAGGATAGTCAAGTGGCTTACAGGGAAATCAAGACTTTCATACAAGAAAACAATGAAAGGACAACACGGGAACTGAACAAGATAATCACCCATCCAAAATCATAGCTTCTGAACCAAAGTGCTCTTGTGGCCTTAATAACAAAGGAAAGCATCACAGACTATTAACCTGGCACTTGAAGACACAATTTCAATGCACAGTGAGGGAAGAAGATATTCCAAACTGAAGAACAACAAAAGCAAAAACACAGAGGCAGGAATGACCATGTTATCTAAGGAACAATGCTGAAATAAAATGAAGTCAGACTTTAGGAAGTAGCGAGAAGTCATTAAGGTGGGATCAAATTACAGAGAGGTTTGGCTTTCACCTAAAAGACAAAAGGAAGTGTGTTCTACAGGCAACAGCACACAAGACTGACTAAATTACATACATAGTGCAGTCAAAACTATCAATTAGGAGGCTATTAAAGTAGCCCTTAAGGTAGGATTATAGGGCGCCTGGGTGGCTCAGTTGGTTAAGCAACTGCCTTCGGCTCAGGTCATGATCCAGGAGTCCCGGGATCGAGTCCCACATCGGGCTCCCTGCTCAGCGGGGAGTCTGCTTCTCCCTCTGACCCTCCCCCCCTCGTGCTCTCTCTCTCTCTCATTCTCTCTCTCAAATAAATAAATAAAATCTTAAAAAAAAAAAAGAAAAAGAAAAAAAAGGTAGGATCATAAATATCAAAACTGCAATGAATTTAAGAGATAATATAAAGAGCAAATTAGGGACAAAATTTTTTTTTTAAAGATTTTTGAGAGAGAGCGAGAGCGAGAGACAGCAAGCAGAGAGGGAGAAGCAGAGATACAGAAAGAGAGTGCAAACACAGAGGGAGAGGGAAAAGCAGACTCCCTGCTGAGCAGAGAGCCTGACATGGGGCTCCATTCTGATTCCAGGACCCTGAGATCATGACCTGAGCTGAAGGCAGACGCTTAACCAACTGAGCCACCCAGGCGCCCCGGGACAAAATATATATAAAAGTAAATGAAAAGTCTGAGATAAATACCAATTTTTCTTGCTACAAATTTATGTTCAAAATTCAAAATTAATTACTGCGTTAGGCATACAGTTAAGAGAAAATTATTGTGGCCCTGAAGAAAAGGTATTTAAGGTGACATGGTAAATCATCAGGGCTGTCCACCCAATATTGCTGATTCTCCTGTGACATAGTAAGATTATACTTCCTCACTCCTTTGAAGCTAGATATGACCACAATTAACTAGAAGAAATGGTATGGGTCTCTTCCAAGTGAAAGCTTTAATAGCCAACACACAACTTACCACTGGTGCTAGACACCAATAAAACAAAGTCAAGTCAGAATTTGGAAGTTATTTTTTTATTTGTTTTCAAGCCTTGGTTTCTGTGCATGTGTTTTCAGAGATTAGTGTCAAGGGCTTTCATAACTAGCTTTTCTCACCTCTAGTCTCTCCATTCCGTGTTTTCACCCAAAAGGACCAAGTAGATTTCCAGGTTTATGAACAGCAATATTAATGCCATGCCCTAAGTATGCAAGGTAACACTAAGGTATTTGTCACTGTTTGCATACATGTAAAACTGCTAACAAAGATAAAATCAGCTCCTATATGCCGATAAAGAAAACACAGGTAAATAAAAAGATGAGCAAAGGGTCTGGATAGGCAATTTATAAAGATATATAGGAAGAAAAAAACCCACAAAGTAACAGTTTCTAGTACTGTTTTCTAAGTAAGCTATTTTTAAATTCTTTCTGAAAATATTATTGTGACTTCAGCCTATGTTTTCAGAGCAAAGATATGCCACATATTTACTTATGACTAGAAAACAAGTTAATCTTGTAATCCAAAATTACACCTCAATCTACCAAATGCTCCAGTGACATTTACAAGTAAATTTATATTCTGAGAAAGAAAGTAACATTTTTCCCAGAGTATTTTCCATCTATTAGAACAGGCAGTAACATTCAACAAGTTAACAATCACACAATGATTACGTCAAAACCTTGGATATCAGTTAATGTGTGCTGTCTTATCAATGGTAATAAAAACATCTATTGAAATTAAAATGCCACATCATTTTACAAAACCTTTATCTCATGTCTGAGCAATCTGAATATAATAAACTTCTCTGCCAGGAAAATTGCCTTCTAAATGTAAAAATATATGTATCTTTTTTTGATATAAGAAAGTGTTTCAAAAAAAAGAAAAAATGTTTCAGAAAACCTGGAGAAAAGAACCCACACAATTCCTAAAACCAGAAATTATAGGGGTGCCTGGGTAGCTCAGTCAGTTAAGCGTCTGCCTTCGGCTCAGGTCATGATCCCAGAGCCCTGGGATCAAGCCTGCATTGGGCTCTCTGCTTAGCAGGGGAGTCTGTTTCTCCCTCTCCCTTTGCCCCTCCCCCTCTGCTCATGCTCTGTCTTTGGCTTTCTCTCTCCAACAAATAAATAAAATCTTAAAAAAAACACAGAAATTATAATTATATATACTTTCTGAAAGCTTATTACTTTAACAATAAAAATTTCAACTCCAAATTTAAGACTAGATTGAAGAAGTTTTCAAATTTTATCATATATCCAATCACCTAATACAGAACTTTTAAACTTTAATAATTTATAATGTCATTGGTTACTATGTTATCAATATGAAAAGAAAAATAATGGTTGGTTAAGTCCATACTATGGCACAACTGCCAAGTTACAAGTAATCTGGTTACAGGCCACCTTGTTTTCAGGGCTAAATATGACTAAGCTACATTAAAGTGATAATATTTTTGTGTTCACATACTTTCCTTTGACATCTGTAGACTTTTAAAATCAAAACATTAAACTATCTACAATAATTTAGGAAAAAGAGAAAAAAAAAATCCCAAGATATAAGGCAGGTTAACACAAACATGTGTTTTGCAACAATTAGGAAAGACCATGTTGTTTAAACTGGTTGTGTTGAAAAATCCTAAATATGGACAAGAAGGGAAACATAAATACATTCCGATGGTGGATCCTGTTTGGATTAAACTGTTGTAAATTCCTTTATCAAACCTGTGCTACATTCAAAGTTTTAAATACTTGACAGCCACTTTTCCGTTCTGTAAAAAACACTACCACGGGGGTCTAAGGATTATATTAGAGAATTTATTTAAGAGCAATCAACACACTGCCTGGTATACAGTTTCATTTAAAAACAAGCTAAAGAACTAACCCCAGAAACAAACCGAAACCAGTACTAAATTTGCTAGACACAGTATACTGTGCTAAGAATTGTCAATAGCAAAGTCCAAGAGAAACATAAGATGTGATTTGTGTCAACTTAAAAATGGCTTTCAAGTTGTCAGTTTTTTTTTACCATTTGTCCCACAGGAGGAAAAATTAAAATAATTTTAAAAATTAAGAAAAAATAATAAAAAAAACCCAAGGTAGGTCTGTAGGTAGTAATACAGAAAGTTCATCATTAAATATTAAATTAGGGCTATTTTCAATAAGATAGAAGTCTGTATGGAAAACAAGGAATTAAAGAATTAACAGAAGATCTGTAAGTAAAAAACATTTAGAAGATGCAGGTTTCTACTTCCATTAATGCCAAGCTAATTTGTATCAAAATTGTGAAGGTATCTAAAACAGCTAAATGAAATTTTGTTCTAATTTCTTAAAAACTGAAGGACTAATAAAATATTGAAGAACCACTAAAACAAAATCTAGATGGCAAAACCCCAAAGAGGTAAATAAACATAGCATTTGTGGTTGCTTTTGCCTTCAGGGCATTTGCCAGTCCAGAAGAACCCAATGGGAAAATAAGCTGTGGTTTTGGAGGCAGTGAACACAAAGAGGAACAAAATTCAAAGTTCTGGGCCTATATAAAGTATAAAGTTTACTAAACCACACTCAACATACATTAAGCTAGGACTCTAAGGACTACACCTTCAGGGTAAGGATGAACCAGAAACAAACTAGCTTTCTTGGTATACATCACCAAATGATCCAGGGGAACTTCAACCCCTGTACTTAGTTAGGTTACATTAAGTCCTGGAGTGATGGTACCCAAGGCACATTTTAGAAACATAAATTCCTACTTGATGGCCTCATATTATTCCGACAAGTAAGTTTTTTTAAAATCTAATGACTAGTACCTAGTCATGAGTCAGAAGCATGAGAGGCTACTGCTAACAGAAACAAACCCACCAAGATTTCAAATATTGTAACTGTTACTTCTAGACTACAGTTGACCCTTGAACAACATGGGTTTGAACTGTATAGGTAGACTTATACAGATTTTTTTCAATAAATACAGTACAGTACTGGGGCACCTGGGTGGCTCAGTCGGTTAAGCATCCAACTCTTGATTTCAGCTTAGGTTATGATCTCAGGGTTGTGGGACTGAACCCCACATCAGGCTACATGTTCAGAGTGGAGTCTGCTGGAGATTCTTTCCCTCCCTCTCTGTGCCCCTCCCCCATACATATTCTCTTTCTCTCAATAAAGTCTTTAAAAAAATACAGTACAGTACTGTATCTTCTCTTATGATTTTCTTAACATTTTCTTTTTTCTAGCTTACTTCATTGTAAGAACACAGTATATAATACATATACAAAATATATGTTAACTGTTTATATTATTGGTAAGGTTTCTGCTCAACAGAGGGCTATTAGTAGTTAAGTTTTGGGGAAATCAAAAGTTATATGCAGATTTTCACCTTACAGGGATTCACCGTACACCCCTGCATTGTTCAAGGGTCAACTGCATATGTTTGCCATATTAAAGAAGTTCTAATTTAGAGCTTGAAAATGTTTTCAGGGAACAAAGAGCTATAAAAAGTGACACTGCTAGGGGCACCCGGGTGGCATAGTTGGTTGAGTGTCTTACTCTTGGTTTTGGCTCAGGTCGAGATCTCAAGAATCCTGGGATCAAGCTCTGTGACCAGCGCCATAGCCAGCTTGGAGTCTGCTTGGGATTCTCTCCCCCTTCTCCCTCTGCCCCTCCCTGTCCACACATGCACGCCCTTGCTCTCTCAAATAAATCTTAAAAAAAAAAAAAAAAGTGACACTGCTGGTTTTAAAAAGAATCAAACAGAATTTTCAGAAAAAAAGTAACTGAAATTATGAACTCAACTGATGAGTTTTAACAATAAATCAGAAGCAATAAATTAGAAGTGTGTTTACAAGATAATAAGTAATTGGAAGGGTAAAGGTTTTGCTTTCTGTAATACAGTGCAAAAGCAATTAAAAAAAAAAAAAGAGCATCAGCAAAAAACAATTTCCCACTGAACCCAGAATGGCAAATCTTATCATAAGCCACTTCTCAAGGTAAAAATTACAATTATAGCACCCATCGAGGCTTACTTCAGCTAGATGTTTTGGAGTCCCCAATTCCAAAGTACAGCCAAATCCAAAAGTTATACCTAACTAGGGATTATACCATATATGACAGAATAAACGTTCCTGTGAATTGATTTGCTAAAAATTTGCAGATAGTCTTTCCAGATCTTTAAAAAAGCTGTTTGTTAAATACTGATTATCCATTCTGTAAGTCCTGACTTTTCTCACACTAGTTTCTCAACCTGGGCACTATGATATTTTGGGATGGATACTTGTTTTGAGAGGCTGTCCTATGTACTGTGGATGTTTAGCAATATCCCTGGCCTCCACCCACTATGCCAGTAGCATACTCTAAGCCAGAAGAATCTCCCAGGTGTGACAATCAAAAATGTTTCCAGACATTACCAAGTGTCCACTGGGAAACAAAATAGACACCTGTTGTCTAGCTGTCAGAGAAATTAAACTAAATTAGGGAAAAAAAACCTTCTAAAGTCAAGTATAGTTATTTCTATATATCAGGCATTAGATCATTATTATTTGAATGAAATATGAATAATCTATTCATGCTAGACATATTTCAGTTGGATAGCCTATTTCCTACTCTATTCATTTTGAAGATTAAATAAAAGACAGAGCCAGATTAAGGGAGGTCAGTAACAGAAATTTTAAGCTGATTCATTTTTTAAATTACTGACATTTCAACAGATCCAACAGTTACTGCTTGTTTTCTATGCATCTAGACACTATTACCTATATGATATAACATAACTGGAAAAGTCTTAGGAAAAGTAAAACATTTCAATATATTATTTTGGAATTCTTAATATTTGTGCAGAACTGTTTAGCTGGTAAATGTTATACAGAGAGCACAAAGAGGTTTTACTATTATAGCTTAATCATCTTTGAGTATATGATTCATAAGAAATGATATAGTTTATTGTCTTCCTTTCCCTCTCATTTCAAATTATTAGAACATTCCTCTAAAAATTGAAAGTTGAAGGACTACTTTTGTGATATGCCCTTCCTCTGATAATCTTATAAAATTGGAACCATGACCTTATGACCTATTTTCATTCCTCAACTATATGGTCAAGTAAACACACTGTTTATGATTTTTAAAAAATCATGCTATCAAATGTTTAACAGGCTAATAAAGAAAAATATCCATAGTTTTTAATAGATAATAAGGCTCTTACCTACAAGCAACATTTGGATCAGCATTTCTTGAAAGCAGTAGCTCTATACACTTTAAAATCTGTTCCTCTGAGCCACGTGCAGAACATGCAGTTATCAAAATAGTCTGCTTATCTGTAGTGAAAAGAAAAGTGAGGAAACGCCTCCACACACATCAAGAAGGTATCTTTTTTTTACCATTCAAAAGATTCTAAATTTTTCCTGTACTCTTAAAATTTTATAACCTATTCTCAAATCTCTTACTCTTAGTAGATACCTTTGTCTACCTGTCTACCTTCATCAAAAAATGAGATTAGGAATGAACTGCCTTAATCTCCAAAATATATCTAGGGGCACCTGGGTGGCTCAGTTGTTAGGCATCTGCCTTCGGCTCAGGTCATGGTCCCAGGGTCCTGGGATCAAGCCCCACATGAGGTCCCTGCTCAGCGGGGAGCCTGCTTCTCCCTCTCCCACTCCCCCTGCTTGTGTTCCCTCTCTTGCTGTGTCTCTGTCAAATAAATAAATAAAATCTTTAAAAATATATATATGTATCTATAATTCATTTCTTAATTTCCCTTTTTTATTCCCTTTCCTTTAAGAAAATAGGAAAGTGATAAGAACATGAAGGCTGTGTAGAGATACTGCCTGGAGTTGAACAGTTTTTGGTTGAAAAAAATTTGCTTTGCTGAACTTGTAGGTGAAAAACAATAATTGATATTCTCTGATTTCACTTCTTTATTTCTCATTCATTTGACATCTCAGTGAAATTTTGGTTTTTATCCAAATCATCCTATTGAAAATGACCTGCCATATCCATTGGTTTCTTTTTGGTCCTTTTCTACTGGATCTCACTGAGCTCACCCTGTTTCCTAAAAACTTCTCCCCTTGGCCACTATGGCACCAAAAGGAATCACAGATTAAAAAAATAAAAACACCTTTCAGGTTAAGAATTGGGGAATTCAAAATAGGTCATGGCAGCTATGGTTTACATCAGTGGTTTAATACTGATCAAGTATAAAGATTCTAGTCCCAGTTCTGCTACTGATAAACTGAGTCCAGTGATACTTTAATATCTCAGTAGACCTAGCTTATAGATAGGAAGCTGCCCTCTTTACCTGACGGGGCTATTGCTGAATACATAAAGAATTTATATGAACATGCTGAGAAAAATATAAACTGTTTTATAACTAAGTATTCCTCTGATTACAAAAAGCAGAGAAAGAAAACTATTAATTTTTTTAATTTTTTAAGTTTTTACTTAAATTCCAGTTGGTTAACACATAGTGCTATATTAGTTTCAGGTGAAACTAATCATCACAAGTGCAGTGATGCTGCCTTCCAAAGTTGAAACAGGTGCTCATCACAAGTGCACTCCTTAATCCCCATCCCCACACCCATCTCTCCTCTGGTAACCATCAGTTTTTTCTCCATAGTTAAGAAAACTATTATTATTTTTGAGAATATTTTATATACTTTCAGAAATCTCATTCCTAAGTCCAGCTTTCATTGGGTGATATTTTAAAATGACATAATAAAAGAAAAATGTATTATAGAAACAGATTAAACATTAAACTACTGAAAAGATGGGAAGTTATATAAAATACATAGATGACAAAACAGAATAGAAATGGTTTTACAAACACCTAATGTAGGTACAAAGTAAATGTGAAAATTAATTCTAAAGTGAAATTAATATCTGAATTATGAAATGAATTTAACTGCCTATTGGAAACATGTTAAAAGTAAGTAAGCAATAATTCAATATAATAATTAAATTGGATTTGCACATATACTCTTATTTTTCAAAAGCATCCAAAGCAGTACAGAGTAGGAATTATCTAATAACAAAGAAACATATGGATTTAATAAGCTATCTTTGAAACAACCTTAGATGATATAATTCAGAGTTGAGTTTTAAATTCTAAAGACTGGTTTTCAAGTAATTTTTGACAAAATTATCAGCCTTTTGTTTTCTTTCAATGCATTTTTCCTTTAAAAAATAACCAAACCCTCTAGCATAGAAATTAAAGGTATATAATAACATAAGCAGTTATTAAGATAATATAAATGCAATCTATCTTCTTGGAGAGAGAGTTCCCCCCCCAAAAAAATCTATGGTTTTTAATTTGATTTTGTATCTTAATTACATAATATAACTAATAGGAAGGCTTGTTTTTTAAACTGCTTTAACTTTTTTCACTTTGCGTAATAGTTGCTTGGGAATCAAGAAAATCACAGTAAACAAAATCAGTTGGGTTACCTCAACATCTTACCTTATCTTTTTTCAAGGACAAAGGCTTATTTTAATGTATAAAAACAGAACATGGAAAGTGTACATCACCACCCTTAAACATTATAATTAGGCTTCTAAACAGAGATACATACAAAGTAAATACTCACATATTTTAAATGTTTAAAACACCTTACCCTTATCAAAGCTTGCATTAGCACCTCTGTCCAGAAGGGCCCGAACCAGCTCTACATTGGAAACACTAGCAGCATACATAAGAGGAGTCCATCCATACCGAAAGCTGGAATCTACACTAATGCCTGTCAGTATAAAAAGCAAGTTTTAACAGCCTCCTCCACCGAAAGAAAAATCATTGCCACCTTCATATGCTTAAAGTACTGTGCATAATAACATATACCACGTAATTTATAACAAAAGGGAATTTCTTGGTAATAATGGCCTAAGTTTAAAAGGGTCCACACAGTAAATGATTGTAGCTCAAAAATATTCAAAGTAACACTATATGGTTTGGGGATAATATATACCTAATAAAAATATAAGGACACACATAGGAATGATAAGTATCAACTACAGCAGAATGGTTATCTCCAGGGGTAAGGAGAGAAACTGCTATACCTTTTGGAATATATGAAATATTTAGTAATTTAAAGAGAACTGAACAGGTGCGCCTGGGTGGCTCAGTTGGTTAAGCGACTGCCTTTGGCTCAGGTCATGATCCTGGAGTTCCAGGATCGAATCCCACATCGGGCTCCCTGCTCAGCGGGGAGTCTGCTTCTGCCTCTGACCCTCTCTCCTCTTGTGTTCTCTCTCTCATTCTCTCTCTCTCAGATAAGTAAATAAAATCTTAAAAAAAATAAAGAGAACTGGGCGCCTGGGTGGCTCAGTCGTTAAGCGTCTGCCTTCGGCTCAGGTCATGATCCCAGGGTCCTGGGATCGAGTCCCACATCGGGCTCCCTGCTCGGCGGGAAGCCTGCTTCTCCCTCTCCCACTCTCCCTGCTTGTGTTCCCTCTCTCTGTTAAAAAATAAATAAATAAAATCTTAAAAAAAATAAAATAAAATAAAGAGAACTGAACATATTAACAGATTAACAAAAACTGGAGATATCTTTCAACTGTTAGAAGTGGCTGACTCAAAGGGAACTTTCGTTTTTTTTAAAAAGATTTTATTTATTTATTTAATTGACAGAGAGAGAGACAGTGAGAAGAGGAACACATGCAGGGGGAGTGGGAGAGGGAGAAGCTGGTTTCCCGCTGAGCAGGGAGCCCAATGCGGGGCTTGATTCCAGGACCCTGGGATCATGACCTGAGCCAGAGGCAGTCGTTAACCAACTGAGCCACCAGGCGCCCTGGGAACTTTCATTTTTTATCAAACTTCTCAACTGGTGCAGAAATTGCAGAAATATGTATCAAAACCAAGCATAACTTTGGAAGGCAAAAAACTAAACATATTTTTTAAAGTGTGAAATAATGACATCTGGAAGGAAACTAGGAAACGCTAAATTAAGAGTTACCTGTGGAAATAAGACTTCAGGGGTACTGGGGGAGAAAATGGGTACAAAGGTTATCTTTCTACTTATACCTATATATTTATTATTGGCTTCTGAAAATTAATTTTTAAAATGTTTGTAATTAAAAACAAATTCTAAAAGGTTGACTAAATATCTACTTCACCAGAAGGTCTTTTTAAGTCCTAATCTTTCAGGAGCCTCCATCATTTCACTGCACCTAGTCCTACTACAAACTCAAGCCCCAAGGCAAATTCTCTTTTCTAAAACAAATTTCTAACTATTCCATCCCATCCAGCACTATGCACACTCCTGCATGTGTTCATATTAGGTATTAAGCCTGTTTCAATTATTCAAATTTTATTTAGTTTCATTCTTCAATTTACAAACTCAAGTTCCACTGTCCACAAAGTCACACAGATCCTTCTTTTTTGTTACAACAGCTAATATTTATATAATGTCTGTATGTTTTAGATGTTTATGTATTCTTTCACTTTAATACACCCCCAAACCCTCTGATATTATGCATTCCCATTTTTAAAAGGGGGAAATTGAAGCTTAGGAAGGTTAAGTAACTTGGTCGGATTACAAAGCCATCAGGTGGCAGGGTTAGTAATCAAACCCAGAACTGTACTGTTTCCAAAATGATTCCTTTTCCACTAAATCATGCAGTGTCTCTAGCATAAAAGAAAAACATTTTGCTATATACAATCTCATTTATCTACTCTGTGTGAATGTTTTGGATTTACAAATAAATAGTAAATGCCTATTACTCCTTTGGATAATTTCAATCATTATTATCAACAACTCACATTCCCACATCAGGTAATTAAAAAAATTAGTATTTACTTTGATCACAGAAAAATGTTACAGGACCCTGGACAGAATTATGACGTTTTACACAAAGAAACTGATGCATTGGAAGTTTAAATGATTTTCCTAAGGAACCACAACTAGCAGGCAATAAAGCTGGAACAGATACCCACATATTGTGATTCCTACCTCAGGCCCCATTACACAGACACCTAGCACAACAAAAGAACATAACTAAAATATACATAACTAGAAACAATTCTGGAGAAACATGTAATAATACTATAGACAGTAAATGCTGAGAAAAATGTGTAAGAATTACTCGAGTGGGGTAGGATTAATCAGAACAGGCTTCTTGAAGGAGGTCCAAGAACTGATGGAAGAAACAGGGTGGCATTCCAAATTTGAGCGTAGAAGAAGAAAATAAGGCAAAGAAAACTCAGAATCAAGTAAGATATATAGAACACTTGCTACATTAACATTCATTGTGCTTCCACTAGAAAAGCAACTCAAATCTTTTAAAATAAGGAACCCTTGTAAATGTAGACAATCGTGTTAGGTTGAAACTATCCCTTATCTCTCACCAGAATCTAGGAGCTCCTCGACCAATGAAATATCTCCTGTGGTCAATGCTTTTTTAAATGTTTCATTCTTTTCTTCAGGGAGTAATGGCCCTTTTAATTTCTAAAAAGGAGAAAGTTAAAAAAAATTGTTATATTTTCATTTCCACTACATCAGAAAACAATGACTGGTTTCAGGTACATCTTCTTTAGGGGGCGGAGGGAGTGCAACATACAAAGTTCGTAAGGAATTCATGTCTAAAATTATCTTTAAAGGAAATGGTAATACTATGGGTCCAAACCCAAGTGAAGAGCTACATCGACGACCTAAAGAAGCAATTGATGGAAAGCACAAAAGGGAACAGGAAAACTCCGGGTTTGTTGGGAGTCTAGAAGCCTGTATTTCCACTACGGAAACAGGCAAGCAAAAGGTTTCACGAGATTGGGCCTTCAAGGGCCAAGGGGTGCTGATCCAGGTGCGGTCAAAAAAAGGCCTCCTGGGCTACCTGAACCGTCCGATCGAGATAACCAATCTCCCAGCCGTCATCCTCGCTCTCGCTACTCTCGCCTCCACCGGCCACTGCCAGCCCACGTAGTGCACCAGCCGCCATGCCCGCCGACCTCTCCTAAGCACACGGCACCGCCCACCCGCTCCCCCGGCGCCTGCGCACTGGGGGAGCACGCAGGGTTGCGCGGGAAAGCGCGCGTGCGAGCAAGAGGCCTTGCGCCCTTAGGCGCAGGCGCGTGGGCATGCGTAGTGGCCCTCACCTTCCCTCTATCCAGCGACCCGCCCTGTGGTCTAGGGAGGTGGAACCCTGCCTAACGTGATAGGGTCGGTGGTCTTGAAGCTCCGGATGAGGTTCGGGCGCCACGCCTCTAGCCACTGCTTCCAATTCCTTTCAGGGACTTACTCTTCATTCTTTTTAGGGTATTTGATGAAGTTCTTGCTCTTCAGGGAATGCCCTACTTTCGGTGGAGCATAATGGGGATTAAAATGCCAAGTAAGACTAGGCTTTCTCCCTCATCCCCTTCAAGCCGCTCCCTCGGGATGAGGAAGAAAACCTGTCTAACATGCGACCCCCTGGGAAAGGGACAACTCTTGGTCGGAATACAGATAGGAGCACCATCCTTGCATTCAGAAAGCCGTCAAACGGGAGCTGACAAAGGAGCCAGGAGAAAATACCATCCCAAAGGAAGAATTCTTTTTCCTTTAAATTTCATGTGACCTCAGATCTCAGCTTAGATTTGGAAACTTCAAAACCATCCAAACACCTTCCCAGCTAGACACTGGATGCCCTAAAGGAAAAAGTCAGTCGACAAAGCGGGAGTTTGGGGAGAGAGTGGATCAAAGTGCTAGGAAGAAGAAATGATTTAAACGTTCAGAGAGCAAGTAAATAATACAAACAACTCCAGGTGAAAGCCGCCCAACCTCAAACTGGCTTTTCTGCATCTAACTTCTGGATGAAATGGTAACAAATTAGTTATCTTTGCCACAGAAAATTAGATCCATCAAGAAGTAAGTCACGTTTGTGTCCCTCGAGATGATTGCTTTAAAAGATTTGATTTATTTATTTGACGAGAAAGAAAGGGGGGGAGCACAAGCAGTGGGAGCAGCAGGCTCCCTGCCTGAGCCACCCGGGCGCCCCCATCAAGCTGATTTAAAAGGAAAATAGCCATACACCATTCTTTAAAAGTTTTTGTTGTACTTTTTTTCTTAGAGAATCTCCAATATAAGATTTTGAAATTGTTTCCTTAAGACACTTTCACAGATAAGTATTTTTAAGTAGTTAAGTTATTTTGGGCCCCACCTCTGTTTTCTAAATGCATTCCTTCAATAAATGTTAAGGATTGTTGAGTACAACCAGGCACAACTAGGTTTGGGGAGACAACATCAAAGCTAAACCGAGCTGCCTCAAGGAGCTCACATTTTAACCAGGAGAGACAATAAGCAAGCAAACAAATAAATAAGGTTATTGCAAATTAGAGGTGCCACAAAGAGGTAAGTGTGCTGGGTTTCTGGAATCAAACCACTTAGGTTTCCTAGCCAAACCATTTATTGCTGTTAGCTGTGTGCCCTCTAGCAATTTAGCCTCTTTCTTCTTTTTCACTTTCCTAATCTGTAAAATGGAGAGAATGATAGTACTCACCATATAGCGTTGTTTGAATAAAGTAAATAAAGTCATGGGCTTGGCATAGGGTTAGTCTCAATGTAAGAGGTAAATAAATTTTAGCTACGACTATTATTGTTATTTTCGATAAGGTAGTTAGACCGGAGTAGAATTCTGAATGACAAGGAGCCAGCCATAAAAAGTCAGAAAGCAGAGCGTTCTGGCAGAGGAAATGGCTAGTACCAAGGCCTGAAAGCAGGAAAAAGCTTGCACCCAGGCTTGAGACTAAGATGGGCAAGTGAGACTTCTTTAAGCTGGTGGCGTCAAAGGCAACCATACTGTTTTGCATCACAAGCAAAATTTAAGGAAGCACTTTCTTCAGGAAGGACCTTGTAATTCTTATATTTTGCATCTGGGCACCTTACTTACTTCACCTTCATCCTTGCCCTGCTTGGACCAGAAAGGAGGCCTGAGGCTGGACCATCATGAAGGAAGGGGTGTGTAATGAGAGGACCTTATGGAACTTAAGTAAGTAGTCTGGATTTTACTTTAAGAACAATATAACATTAAATATTTTTCAACTAATGAAAGACATTCTGGTGTGTGTGTGTGTGTGTATTTGAAGACACTCAAACTCTTTCGTAAAGAAGGTTTTTGTTCTGAGCATTTGGCTAGTTAGTGGTACCACTTACTAAGATAGGGGAAGACCAGAGGATAAACTTGAAAATGAAATGAGCATCTCAAAATTAACATATTAAAAATGAAACACTGAAGTGTAGCTGTCAAGTGGGTAGTTGGATGTTCAAGTATGGAGCTCAGGAGAAAGACTGGTCTTAGAGATATAAATTTGGGAATATTACCCATATTGTTATTGTATATGCATATTGATTACACACAATAATCAATACACATATTATTAAAAGCAAGATTTTTCTTTTTTGTAAATATACACGCTTTAGATTGAATGTTTGTGTTTCCTTTCCCCTAAAATTCATATATTGAAACCTAATCCCCAAAATGATGGTATTTGGAGGTGGGGCCTTTGGGAGGTGATTAGGTCATGAGGGCAGAATTTCATGAATGGGATTAGTGCCCTTATAGAAGGGACCCCAGGGGCCCCCTTGCCCCTCCCACCATGTGAGGACACAACCAGATGCTCTATGAACCTGGAAGTGAGCTCTCACCAGACACTGAATCTGTTAGCACCTTGATTTTGGACTTCCCAGCCTCCAGAATGGTGAGAAATAAATTCTCTTATTTATAAGTCATCCAGTCTGTGGCATTCTGTTAAAACAGCCTGAACAGACCATGACAATAGATAATTTGAGAATTTATGTGGAAAGACAAAGGAACTAGAGAGCTAAAACAATTCTAAGAGAGAGGAATAAAGTAGGAGGAATTTCTGAACTTGATTTTAAGTCTTAATGTGTAGTTACAGTAATCAGGACTGTGTGGTATTGAAGAAGGGGTAGACACATAGATGAATGGAACACAACAGAAAAGCTAGAAATAGACCCACATAAGTAAGACCAAATGATTTTTGACCAAGGTGCAAGAACAATTCAGTGGAGCTTCCTTAATATCTTCAATAAAGGATGCTGGATCAACTGAATGTCTGTTAGGTAAAAAAAATGAACCTATCTAACCTTCATGTCTTCTATTAAAATTAACTCAAAATGGATCATGAACACAAATGTTCATAGCAGCATTATTCCTATTAGCCATAAAGTGGAAACAACTCAAATGTCCATCAACTGATGAGTAGATAAACAAAATGTGATATCCATACCATGTATATTAGTTTCCTAGAACTACAGTAACAAATTACCATAAACTGGGTGGCTTATAACAACAGAAATTTATTTTTTCACCATTCTGGAGGCTAGAAGTCTGAAATCAAGGTGTCACCATCACCATGCTTTCTCTGATGATTCTAGGAGAGGATCCTTCCTCACCTCTTCATAACTACTGGTGGTTGCCTGCTGGCAATCTTTGGTTTTCCTTGCCTCCTGGATGCATCACTTTAATCTCTGCCTCTATATAAGGCATTCTCTTCTGTGCGTCTGTGTCTCTGCATGTCTGTGTTTTCTAAATTTTCTTCTTCTTGTAAGTCATATTGGATTTAGGGCTCTCTCTAATTCACTGTGACCTCATCTTAACTTGATTACAAATAAATTCCTATTTCCAAATAAAATCACATTCACAGGTTCTGAGTGGCCATAAATTTGGGGTAGGGAGGCACTCTTTAATTCAGTACACTATACATATTGCTCAGCATAATGTTTTCCAGATCTACACCGTGGTATGTTCTATACTTAATTTTCTTTTTATGTTGAATATTGTGTGGTATTGATTTCAGAAGGTGATTTCAGAAGGTGGCAGGATCCATTGGAAGGTTACTACAATTGTGGGGCACCTGGGTGGCACAGTGGGTTAAGTGTCCCGACTCTTGGCTTTGGCTCAGGTCATGATCTCAGGGTTGTGGGATTGAGCCCTGTTTCAGGCTCTGCGTAAGATTCCTCTCTCTCTCCCTCTGCTCCCCCTCCCTGCACACAATCTCTCTCTCTAAAATAAATAAATAAATCTTTAAAAAGAAAAAGAAGGTTACTGTAATTGTGAACTGGAGAAGGACAGGAAAAATGGAGAGGAGAGGATACATTCAAAATTTATCGTGAATTGCAATCAATAGGATTCAGGGATTGTATATGAAGGATGGGGAGAGAGAGAAGTCAAAGCTGATGTGGTAAGAACACAGGAAAAAGAAAATGTTTTGAGGAAACAGATAAGTTTTGTTCTGCCCAGAGACAGTCTGAAATGCCTGAGGAATATCCATGTCCAGATAAGATCAGGAGCTCCCCAGAGAGGCCCGGACTATCAATTTAGCCTTAGAAATCATCTTCCTAAGAGGTAATAATGGGTCTATTAGAGTGATGATATTGTTACAGGAGAAGGGATAGGATGAGATGATCGAAGGGCCAAGAATATCCTTAGGGAATGACTTCTTTTAGGAAGCCACCAGAGAGAGAGAAGCAGCAGAGGGGCCTGAGAAATAATAATCTTAGAGGCAGAAGACTAGGAAGAAATCAATGCCTCAAAAATCTTACACTGAACTAGAACCTAAAGATAGAACAATGAAATCAATAATGATAAATTCATTTTACTGTACTTCCTATAGGCCAGTCACTGTTCTAAGGGCTTTACTTATACAAAGTCAGTTAATACTCTTAAAGCCCGATTGAGGTACATACTATCTCAGTTTTGCAGAGGGGGAAATGGAGGCCCAGAGAGGCAAAGTCATTTTCTTGAGGTCATCCACCTGGCAGGGCTGGGATTCTAACTCAGGAAACAACTCTGCAGTCCATGCTTTTAGTCATTAATTAGTATCTAATACTGAGGTAGCACTTCCCTGTGCCCTGACACTCATCTAAACATTTTATATCCATTAACACGCATAATCCTCACTGTAACTTTTTGAGGTATGTGCTATTTTAAAGACACATTATACAATATGTTTATTTTACAGTTGAGGAAACTGAAGTACAGAAAGTTGATCTAAACTGCCCAAGATCATGCAGCTGCTAAGTGGGATGGTCAGAATTCACACCAGGCTCTCCGGCTCCAGAGTGGGAAAGGGATGCCCACAAAAGCACTCTCTCCTTGTGGGGGGATACACGTTTTGCCTGTGGGCGTTCACTTTCACACTGTAGTGCTCCTTTCCCAAGCTGATTTCATCTGACTAATAAATCAGACTCGGAATAAATGTTGACTCATTTACAGGTTAATCACGGGCTTCATTCCCGGACAGATAAGAAATCGGTGATTTAGTTTTGTCTGAAGTGATTTGGGAATTCCCCCAGGGTGACTTCCTGGAGTGGGTCAGAAAGCCACCTACCCACATTGTTAATGGCTGTAGTGTTCTGCTTGGTTCAATGATGACAGGAGACTGGTAAAACAAAGAGGGCAAGAAACTAGCAGGATCCGAGAAATAAAAGTTATTCAAATTTAGGTTCTCCTTAGTTCCTGGGCATTTTTAGTTTGTTTGTTGTTTAATTTTTAAGCTTTGACTCAGACATGAGTGATGATTAGCTAATACAATTCATTATACCATTACACATGATTATGCTGTACATTGTGAGGAACTTGTTTTAAATTTAATGTTATCACATTTTTAAAAATAATTCTTGCTTATTTTCTATAGTGATATGTGTGGTATCACTTTCGATAATTTGAAAATATTCTTTTTTAAAAATTTTATTTTATTATGTTAGTCACCATCCATTACATCAATTTGAAAATATTCTGTTGGGATCCCTAATTCTTAATCGCGTCTGTGATCCAGTTGGGTTAACTGCCTCTTTTAGGGATAATTTTGGAGGCATAAAAATGGTAAATACATTTTTTTCATTATTAAAATTCATGTTTCATTATTAAAATTCACAAGACAGTCAAGGAGAGAGAGAGAGAGGCAATATTTAAAAATTATTATACGGTATTAATTGATTCCATAAATACTTACTGGGCTCCCACTATATTTTAGGCGTAGGGGGTGAAGTTGCAAGGAAGACAGGCTAAATCCTTAATCCCCGAATGTTTAGAGGGTAGTAAGAGGAAAAAACAAATTTATAAATAAATATTAGGTAATGATAAGTTCTATGAAGAAAAATTAACCAGGTGAAGGGGGTGGAAAGTAATGGAGGCAATTGGGAATTTAAAATCGGGATTTCAGGGAAGACCTCTCTGAAGTATTCTTCTTAGTGTGATAGGAAGTTACAAAGATTTGATTTCTTATTTTAAAAAAAGATTTATTTATTTATTTGAGAGAGAGTGAGCAAGCAGAGGGAGGGGCAGAGTGAGAGAATCTTTTCAAGCAGACCCCGCACTAAGCTCAGAGCCTGAAGCCAGGCTCAATCCCATGACCCATGAGATCATGACCTGAGCCAAAACCAAGAGTCAGATGCTTAACTGACTGAGCCACCCAGCTGCCCCTTGATTTTTCCGTTTTAAAAGGTTATTCTGGCTACAAGGAGAAAAGTAAGTAGGAGGACAAGAATAGAATCAGGAATACCAGTTATGAGTCTGTTAAAATATTTTAAGTCCTCAACCCTACCTGTATATTAGAATCCTCTGGAGGTGATTCTAGCCAGACCCAATCTAAACCAATTATGTAAGAATCTCTGGGAATAGGGTCCAGGAGTTGATATTTCTTAAGGCTCCTCTGGCGATTTTAATATGTAGCCAGGTTTGGAAAAGGTTGTGGAAAAAAGATGTCAGGGGATGGATCTAGAGCAGTTATCTATATCCATTAGGAAAATATAAAAAACCCAGAATGTTTAAGTTAAGCTATTAAAATAGGAATGGATCTTCATCTGTATCTATTTTCTTCCTTAAGGAATATGGTTAGATCAAAGAACAAAACACATCCTTAAACAAAGAGGAAAATAATCATCAGGAAATGATGAAAATGGATTTTGGTTAACAAGCATTAACCAATATAATACAAAGAAGTAATGGTTAATGAAAATGTTTGTTTGCATCATGTTTATTTCTTCAAATATTCTGGTATGTAGCCCAGGTTTGAAAATGACTATAGAAGGACATGGGAGGCTGGATCTAGAGCAATTATCTTTGTAGGCGGCTAGATGTCAGATACAGGGTATATATGTTTTGTGGAGGCATCAGGGAGATGGAAAGTGAGCTGAAAAAGAAAGATGGGGTCAGGATTGGTTTCCAAATTTAGTCCTGAAAAATTGAGTGAGTGATGATTGAATGGGAGAAATGGGAGAAAATGGGTGGAAAAGCAGGGATATGTGTGTCTGTGTGTCTGTGTATAGGTGTGGGTGGCTATTGAAATCAAGAGTATCACTTTGTAGAGAGGGCTAATCAACTCTAAAATGGGGTGTTAAGTAGAGAGTTAGATAGAGGTTCACGACTGAATTATCAGTTTCCTGAAATAATTGTCTTCAATTTTGTATCTGTTTCTTATTTATATTAACTAGAAAATTTACCCCATTATTTACTTCACTTGTAAAGGCAGCCTTTGTACATTAGAAATTTTTTTCCATGTAATTTTATTTTAGTTTTTCTTCCTAGATTCTTAATGTATACTCACAAAGCTACTGTACTGCAGATAGGCATCGTGTAAGAGAGTGCCTTATGAGTATGGTTACCCTTACTTCCAACAAAACATTATGGATGTAGACTTCTGGGAAATAGTAGAAGGTCATAAATGCCAGAATATTTTTCCGTCAAAAACATTGCAAAAATTTACTAGTTTTTTTTAATTTTGATTTTAATTTTTTAAAGGAATTAAAAGGTAGCTAGCTAATTATGAAATTCCAGAGCAACTTTTCCAAAACTTACTCAACTAAAGAGCATCTTTAAATTCATTACATACTGATGAACAGTAAGAGGAGCTCAACAAATATAATGGGCTCCTGAATTAAAATAGCAGAAGGTGGGCTTTTAGATTAATTGCTACAAGAAACAAATTTATCCTGTATTTAAAATGCAGTGAATTTTAAATAATGTTACAGCTCTATATTGAAACTGTAAGACAAGACACACAAACCAGACAAATACAGATCATGGATTCATGAATATCAAGTGGGTGAAATACACAACATGTAATTAACAGCAAAATAAAACGTATAGCTAAAATATTTTGAATATTTACCATGGCTAAGAACTATGCCAAGCATTTTACATGTGTTGATTCTATATCAGTTAGAAATCCTTTTTTTTTCCCCCCCCCAGTTGGGAATACTTTTAGCTACAGTATTCAATATCAATCATTGAAAAACACACGGTTCATTTTTCTCGTGTTAAAAGGAGTCTGGCGGCTGACGTTGGTTTGGCGGCAGTGGTTTCTGGCAGCACTTAACCCGTCCTTTTGGCCTTGTCCTCTTAGTTGTAAGCTATCTCTCTCAGCTCCAGTGTGTTTGTGTGGAAAGCCAGAGAATGGAAGGAAAAGATGGTCCCGGTCACATCCGTCTCCTTTTATCAGGGAAGGCAATGCCTTCCAAAAGCTCCAACAGATACCTGCTTTTGTGTCCTCTGCTGACACTGTCACTTAGCATCCCAAGTTGCAAGGGAGATTGAGAGATCGAGTATTACATTTTTCAGGCTTCATAGTGGAGCAGGAGAAGGGAAAAGAAGGTCGAGGAAGGGTGTTGGGTTAAGTAGCCAACAGTGACTGTCACAAACCCATGTCATCCTTATAAAAACCCTACCAAATGGGTACTGTTTTTTATTGCCATTTTACAAATGGGGAACTAAGACTTAGAGAAGTTATGAAACTTGACCAAGGTCCAAAGCTAAGAAATGATAGAACCAGGAATCAACTCAGGTGGTCTGCCTCCAGAGTCCACGCTCTTCTCAGCCACCCCTCTACGTTATGGAAATAAAGCCTTACGTGATACCACATTGTGCCTTCTTGTGTGAATGTTCTCTCATATCACGTCCTAACATACTCATGAATGCCATGTTGTTTTTTATACAACAGGCAAAGTATTACCCTAAAAATCAAATAAATATTTACTTTTGCAGTTATATTTTCTTACTTGACCAATAATAATAAACCCCATAGTTAACTTAAATTTGTAGACTCTCATTCAAAGAATTCTACACATTTTCATGCATAGTTTCATACTTGATTTCTTCATAAATCCTGTAAGAAAAAGACAGAGGTAGGTATGACCATTTGCATTTGATAATTGAGAATACTAGATAAAGTTATGTCAAAGGGATCAGAGACTTAAACTCAGATCTATGTAAAGCCAGGGCCTTCTTCATTAAACACCTGCAAGTATAGGTGTTTTTACTTTAGGACACATTTTAAATAAATTTACAGAAGAATAAAACTAGTGTTACGTTAAAAATTTTCCTACCTAGGCAAAGGCTTAAAACTTTAAAATTGAGCATGTAAGAGGTGCCTGGATGGCTCAGCCGGTTAAGCACCTGCCTTCGGCTCAGCTCATGATCTCAGGGTCCTGGGATAGAGCTTCACATCACATCAGACCTCCCTGCTTAGCAGGGAGTCTGCTTCTCCCTCTGCTGCTCAACCCCACCCCACTCGTGTTTTCTCTCTCTCTCTCAAATAAATAAATAAAATCTAAAAAAAAATTGAGCAGTTAAATATATCTTCATTTCCTTTCTTAACAATGGTCTCTGAAGTACCTTATTTTATAAGAGCTAGTTCCATTGGTTGCTTGAAATTTTGACAAATTTCTATGGCTCTATTTAGATAAACTATTACCCCAAGTAACTGTAAATTTTCTGCAGGAAATGAATTGTACACTTTGTTGTTATTGCTTGAAAGAAATTAAAAACTCACTGATGTCATTTATGTCAAGTATTTTTTCGGTTGGAGTCAATCTTTTATTTTGTTTCTTGTAATCAAATTCATTTTCTTCCTTACTAATTTTTTACTTGTCTAATAGACAACATTGATTTTTTAAATTTCTACAAAGTTTTGTAAATAAACAAATAGATCATTATTTCCCTTTAGTAGACTTCTTGTTTACATACCACCATGTCAAATAGCTTTTGTCTTTCAGTGTTGTGAGTTTATGGAAGATGTTTATGCAGTCATTACTGCCATAGAATGCACATAAAACAGTTGCTGTGAACTTGTAGAAAATGACCTCTGGCACATCATTTTTATCATTTCATATCATTTTTATTTTTTAAAAAATTTGTATTTATATGTGTACAGTAATTAAAACTATAACTTGCATGTTTTCGGCTTAAAGCTATGTTTGGAATTGTTATATTAACATAGACCAGTAGTGTAGATGGAATTTTTTTGGCCTCCAAGAAAAATTTCAGAAATGTACCTCTCACAGTTTGTTATTTGGAGAACAAACAGATCTCCAAATGGGGGCTATTTGAATGGTATTTATTATATTTTGGGAGAGAGAAGCAGCTGTCTCCTTGCTCTGACCTGGCTTTATGGCCATTGTTTTTCTTGGGTTCTTATACGTGTCCAGATTGTATAGTATACAGATTGGCCGGGCCTATATGAGTTATTAATAGGTAATGAGCTAAAGAATAGATCTTCTAAAACTCCACAGTTTTATGCTGAGTGTTATCAGCAAGATAAACGGAAAGCAACAGCACAAAGAAGAAAAGGCATATTTAAAGTGGAAATGTAGTTACTATTGAGCACCTACAATATGTGGGGCCTTTTTCATACTCTTTTATTTAAGTCAGGAAATCACCCTGAGAATTATGTGTCCACCCTATTTTGCGTGAGAAAAATGAGGCTTAGAAAGTTTAAATACCTTGATTAGAATCACTAAGTCTGAGGCTTGGATTTGAACCCAGTCTCTTTTGTTCCACAGTTGTGCAAATATTGCCTGACACCAAGATAGGCTTTGAGAGGGGCACCTGGCTGGCTCAGTGAATAGAGCATGGGGCTCTGGATCTTGGGGTCATCAGTTCAAGCCCCGTGTTGGGCACAGAGCTTAAAAAAAAAAAAGGTTTTGAAAAGCACAAAGAAGGGGTATTTCATATTATACTGTAAATGTATTTACTATAAAATATCATCTGCCAGATAGAGTCATTTTATCAAATTCTCCATTTTTAGGAAGCAAAGGTGAGCTATTATTTGCTGGGCAAAGGTACACACAAAAGCCCTATTTAATGCATTTATGTTTGGCTGGGAGTTGCCTGAAAAGTCTGACTCAGCACCCACTCCTCAGCATGGTGAAGAATGCAATAGTGGAACGCACTTGGACCCCGGGGAGCACGGAGGTGGAAAGGCTAAGGAGAAAAATATGCTAGTTGTAGGGAAATCCCGAGAATGTCACAACCTTGAGTAGGAGTTAGCACCAGGGGATGGGAGAGAGGGTAGCAAGTTTAATCCAGTAGGCAAAACACAACAAAAGGCTAGCTCAGGCCAAAGATGATACTTGACAACAGAACAACAGAACAGCTGTGGCTTCTGATCTTCTAACGATCTTTTAACGGGGATCAGGAGACAGGTCATGAAAGAGAGAGGATCAGCAACAACCTTTCGGTGCCCTTCCACTTTTAATCCCCTGCTGCACACGTCGATGCTGCTTCTTGTCACTCTTGGGACCTCAGTTTGTAACACTCTTCCCCTTGCCTATTCCTCTTTTTGCTTTCCCTTAAACACACCAGATTCAGGAGCCTGGGTGGCTCAGTTGTTAAGCGTCTGCCTTCGGCTCAGGTCATGATCCCAGGGTCCTGGGATCGAGCCCCACATCAGGCTCCCTGCTTGGCAGAGAGCCTGCTTCTCCCTCTCCCACTCCCCCTGCTTGTCTCTCTCTATCTCTCGCTATCTCTCTCTCTGTCAAATAAATAAAATCTTTAAAAAATTAATTAAAAAAATAATTCAAAAAAAAAAAAAGCCACACCAGATTCTCTGCTTTTTCTTTGCTGTAGCTGTTCCTTCTGCCTGAAATGCTTCCCCCCTTCCCCCCTCCCCGAGACATCCATTAAACCACTAAACTAATGCATTCACCCCCTTTATGTCTTTGCTCAAATCTTACCCTCTTCCAAAGGCCTATCATGACCACCCTATATATATGTTTTATATATATATATGTATGTATATATATAATATTATATATATATATATGGGGGGGAGGTGACATATTAACATTATATTCATTCGTTTTCGGTAATGATTTGATATATGTATATATTAAGAAATGATGACCACAATAAGTTTAGTTATCATGCATCACAACACAGTTATACATTTTTTTCTTGTGAGAACTTTGAAGATCTACTCTTTTTTAGCAACTTTCAAATATATAATATAGCCTTGTTAACTACAGTCACCATGCTGTGCACTACCTGACCACTTTATTTAATACTTCAACTTGCTCCTTCATGCCTTACTCTACTCTCTATGTTTTAATTCCATAGCATTTACCACCTTCTAACATACTGCAGGATATTATTTGTTTACTTATTATGTTTATCCCCTGCTAGGGTATATGCTATAGCAGGAATCTGTGTTTTATTCCTGATGTATCTTACGACTCTAGAAAAGTGCTCCAGGCAAGCCAACTGAATGTGATGCCAATCACAAATGTCACCTGTCAGCCTGTACCTGTAAGTTGGGCATATATCCCCAACATGAATAAAAATGAGAGTTGTAATCCCTAGGGATCCATCACTATTCTTCATTATCTGACTCCATCACCATCCCCCTGCTATTGTAGGACCCGAGTCTTGTGTTGGGTGCATCTTCTCCCCAACCAGGTGTCTCATATGTTTTCACAAATAAGTGTGGTCAGCTCTGGCATGGGTTCAACATTTTCTTTTTTCTTCCTGTTCTAGTTTCCTTTCTCTGGGTGTCATGACTTCTGCTGCTTATTCTATATCTTCTGGGCAAGGCTATTGCTCTCATGAGAATCTCTGCACTTCCCCCACCACCTTGGCTCTTTCTTAAGTGCTACCACTTGGTGGGAACTTGGTGATTATACAGATGTCTGTGAAAAGAGGCAAGATACCTTTATTGTGTAAAGCTTTGCAAGAGGGGGACCCCAAAATATTTCCTTACTTGTAGAACTTGGCTAAGCATCATGTCCTATTGAGAGAAATCATACTGTTCTTTCAATCACTTCTGCTTTCTAACTACGGAGCATTTTTAAAAATATTGTTTGATTAGCACTAGCCCAAGTGCTAGGCACGCATTTATTTTTTTAATTCTCCAATCTTGAGAGACAAGTGTTATTTTCCAATTTTATAGATAAAGAACACAAGGTCAGAGAGCAAGTGTTGAATAGCTAGTAGCTATATGGTGGGATTCAAAGCCAGATTAGTTGGATCCTGTAGTAGATGTCGATCCTGCAACCTGATCCACTTTACTCACTGACCATCCTATCCTTCAGTAGATTTGACTCAGTGAATTGCTCTCTCCCAGGGGGCAAAGATTCTTCCTATTCCTACCAGTAGATCTTGACCAATGACTGAATTACATAGGGGGTTACAGAGGGCTAACCATTTGCAACAAGGCGAGGCTAATTCTGTGGTGCAATTTATGCTCCAGAGCTTCCTGTGGGATCAAACTGAAATTAGTCTCTATCTCAGACACATTCTTGCTTCCTTTGACCTATTCTATTTCTTTCACTTTTGGGAGGACACCCCAGTGAAACCCATCTCAGGCTCTTCTAAGGAGCCTAACCTAAGACAGACTCCTAATCCTATTTTCTTTCTTTCTTTTTTTAAAGATTTATTTATTTATTTGAGAGAGAGACAGAGAAGAGTGAGTGGGGGAGGGGGGCATAAGGGGTTGGGAGAGGGACAAGCAGACAAAAGAGCCCTACATAGGGCTCAATCTCAGGACCCTGAGATCAGGACCTGAGCAGAAACCAAGAGCTGGATGCTTAACTGACTACACCATCCAGGCACCCCTCCTAATCCCATCTTCTAACCACCATAATACACTGCTTTTTTTTTTTCTGTTGGACCAAGAAGGTTTACTCAGTTCTCTCTTTCCTGAGGATAAATTCTTTCTCAGAAGTTTCCTGGAATGCTTATGTAAATGGATAAGGCAATAGATTGAATGCCTGTGGTGAATACATCTTATGATCAAGCTCCGTTGCTCTTATATTCTGTTCTTTACACTGAGAGTAGTTTAGGGCCGAACATAGATACATTTTTGTAATCAGGCATGTGAGCTGCTGGCCCAAGGATATCCAGGGGTAATTTCAGAATATATTCCTCTCGGTAGAATTAGGTTTAATATTTCGCATTTTTTTTCTGTTAATGAAAATTACATCAGAAAAAAACCCCCACAAACTTGGAATGCTTTCTGATAACAGAAAACTAGGTTCTGTGGAAGAGAATGTATTTTCTGTATTCAGAGTGTTGTGGGTTTTTGCCTCTAGATCTTCAGGTGCCTGTTAAGTATTGGATGTAATATACAGTTTTTGAGAAACAAGTTGCATGTAAATCCAGGATTTTGAAAGGTATATACATAATAATAAGTATATATTATAAAATGTCTGACTAGGAGTTGGAAATACTAAAGATTAAGAAAAAAATAATTTGGCCAAGTGTTGTTCATGAAGGACTTTGTGTTTTCAAGCAGCATTAATGTAACTGCCATTGGCTGACCAAAATGTGTATCTTATCATTACAAAT
The DNA here is from genome assembly GCF_003265705.2 of Callorhinus ursinus. Taxonomy (NCBI): domain Eukaryota; kingdom Metazoa; phylum Chordata; class Mammalia; order Carnivora; family Otariidae; genus Callorhinus; species Callorhinus ursinus. The sequence continues at coordinate 59,065,884 of NW_027397074.1, forward strand.
AAATTCTGTGTAATCGATCCACACAACGCATTCCATTGGAGGCCCTTTTTGATTACAGATTGCTTGCTTTGACTTCAAGGTCAGGGAAGCTGGTAGAATTTGTAATGAATGGTATAATTGTTGAACATTTAAGCAAATAAAATCTATTGGGTGATGAACACAATGATTTACGTAAGGGGAAATCATACCACCCAATCAGGGTGAGTTCAGTGAAGTGATAAATAGCTCTCTGAAAAAAGAGGAACAAGTAGATGTAACTTATTAACATTAGAATAAAGGCCTTTGACAAAGTCTTCCTTCTCCCTGCTGCATCCCACCATTCCCCATACACATCCCAAAACACATCCACATGTACCCATTCACACCAGAATCTATCTCTTAAGACAGACTATAGGGTTGGAGGAAAAGCTTTGTTTTATTTAGGAACTGACTTCGAAACCAGTAACAAAGAGTTGGTATAGTTACCTATATAAAAAGAAAGTTTGGGGGCGCCTGGCTGGCCCAGGTGGTGGAGCATGTGACTCTTGATCTCGGGGTTGTGAGCTTGAGCCCCACGTTGAGCGTAGAGATTACTTAAATAAAAAACAAAAAAATTAAAAAAAAGTTCAGGAGTGACTTTTTCAGTAAGAAATGCTGACGTTGGTATTAAAAATGTACAAATCAGGCACTTATATTAAATCACCACGTCATAATCACATAACAAATGCTTTATATGGATGTGATGAAAATTAACAAAGGGGTTTTTAAAATTTGCAATGCTAGGAGAGAAGACAGAAAAAAGATAGTTAAACTTTTGTATGGCTCAGAATAAGATAAGGTGTATGTCTAGAAATAATTCAAATTATCATTGTGGGGACATGATCTTATGAGAGTCAGTGTAGACCTTCCCTAGAGATTTTGGGAAGGTAAAAATGATGGCTTAAACATTTTTAAAATTTAAACATTTTAAAAACTTTGTTTATTTAGTAATTTTATTGTGAAATATACATAACATAATATTTACCATTTTAACCACTTTAATGTTGTAATTAAGTAGCGTTAAGTACTTCACCATATTGTACAACCATCACATAATTTTTTCCATTTCCCTAACTTTTATCATCCCAAACAGAAACTCTGTATCTATTAAACAATAATTCCCTATTTCCCTCTCCCCTTAGCTGCTGGTAACTTCTATTCTACTTTCTGTATCTATGAATTCGCCTATTTTAGATCCCCCCTGTAAGTGGAATCATATAATAGCTGTCCTTTTGTGACTGGCTTCTTTCACTTAGCATGTTTTCAAGGTTCATCCATGATGTAGCATGTATCAGAACTTCATTCTTTTTTTATGTATTCTATTAGGAGAAAAATAAAGATGTTATGGGAGTTCTACCTTAATTTCTTTAATCTGGTAGCACAGAGGGCAACTACATGTTCTGCATCACGGGCTGTAGCCACACTCTTAAAGCCAGACATATGGGCTTCAAGGTTATCTATTACATCCTCTTGCGGCAAACTCTCCCTCCATCTGTATTTTAAGAGACAAGGAGAATGTGCAATCTCATTTCATCACTAGGCTAGTCAGACGTACAAATTTATGTTGAAAATAGATCTCTCTTTTTTGGCCTTCCAGCCTGGGGTCTTTTTTTTTTTTTTTTCCATGAGACTTTGCAGAACCAGCCTAATGTTTTCATCCCTATGATAGCCTTTCAACTATTTGAAGACAGCCTCATGTCTCTTCCTATACCGGTCTTCCCCATCTCGAGATGATTAGCAGCCAGGACTTGAGAAGCCAAAAAGCCAAAGAAATAAGCCTAGATTTTTGCTCTGAAGATCCTTGTGTATATCTAACAGGTTACAAAAACTCTTAACTATAAAGTAAAAGATTAATAAATTGGCCTTCATTAAAATTAAGTATTTCTTTCCCCAAATGATACCATTAAGAGAGTGAAAAGTCAGCCCACTGAGGGGAAGAGAATATTTATGATCTATTATATCTGCTGAAGGACTTCCACCAGAATACATGGAGAACTCTTAAAAATCAATGAGAAAAAGGGAACACATAATCTAATGGAAAAATGAGCAGGTGAGCTGAGTATTTCATGAATGAACACACTGAACTGGCCAGTACACATATAAAAATGTGCTCAAAATCATCAATTATCAGAAAATGCAACTTAAAACCACAGTTAAATACTATTACTTACTCACCAAAATGACTCAAGTTAAAAACGAAAAAAAAAAAAAAACAACAAAACCACAACCCTGGTAATACTCGGTATTGTGTTGGATGTGGAATGACCAGAGCTGCCCACATGCTGTAAATTATGAACAGGGACTAACACTTCGGAAAACGATTCCAATTTCTCCTAAAGCTGAACATAGACAAAACCCATGACCCTGATTTTCTACTCCTACTCCCAGATACCCCAAGAAGAAATGCGAAGACTGCAAAAAACCCAAATGTTCATTAGGAATAGAATGGATACATTTATTAATATCATATACAATGGGATACTGTGTAGGAATGAAAATGAATAGACCACTTTTATGTACAACAATATAGATGAACCCCACAAACATAATTTGAATGACAGGAGCCACACACTAAGAGATCATACTGTACAGTTCCATTTAGGTGATGTTCAGGCCAAACAAACCTATGGTGATAGGAATCAGAGTAGCAGTTTCTTTGGAGAGGAGGTAAGATTGAAATGAGGCAGGAGGGAGGCTTCTGTTTTGCTGGGACACTCTTATTTCTTGATCTGGTGGTCAAGAAACTTGTCTTCACTTTGTAAAAAGTCACTGAGTTGTCATGCATGACTTACATGCTTTTCTACATGTATATTAAATTTCAAAAAAAAAAAAAAAGACAAGAAATGGGTCTAAACATTCCAGTTCCCTGAAATGCAGGGCTGTGTGATTAAAGAGGCCATATGTTCTTAGTAAGCACAGTACTACAGATTGAAACTTAGGCTGCACACAAAAAATTAAAGTTTGTATAAAGTTTCTAATAGACTGTCATTTCTTAATCTTCCTTCCCCAGAAAAAAAGGATTCCCTTTTAAATAATGAGAGCTGGGCAATAAATGAACCAACCACGGATGTAAATTTGCATTAATCTGGGGTTTTATAATATATGTGAAGTGTTCGGTATAGATCTAGCCCACATGAAGTCCTCGGTGAAGGCATCTATTGTTAGCTTTGTTTGGCACTGCATCACACCGTAAACTTATTCTGAGTTTCCTAACAAGAGCAACGTCAAAGTCTCTTTCACAAGTGGAAATACTAGGAACAGGAAGCTTGTGTAAACTTTCAGACTTATGTCGGAATTCCTGTTTTATTTCGTCCTGGTAGAACTTTCAATGTCCAGACTGTTGAGATCTTTATGGGTTGGAGTTCACTGAACTTCATTCTCCACCTTGATAGTAATGTCACTCAGGAAGGACTAGAGATAAAGCCCTGCAGACCATCCTTATTAACTGTTATTGTGGCCCATGGTGACTAGTGATCAGACCCTTTTGGATTCGGCCATTCAGTCCGTTACAAACACCACCGGTGAGACTCTCAGCCAGGCCGTGTTAACTTGGTCAGCAAGAATATGAAGATAAAAATGACACAAGTACACCCCCCCCATTCTGACACTTTCAGATGTTTGTATTCTTACTTTAACATGGTAGTTTATCTGAACTATGTTAAATAGTGCAGTATTGTCCAAGTTCCAAACGTTATTTTTTTTATACTTCAATCTTCACTCACATGTGAATGGTGAGATAATATGATGGCAAATTAACCTGGCCTTATGAAAAATTTTAGAACACTATACATTTCTCCTTGTAAAATGTGCTTTTTCATTATGGGTGAAGCTTCCTTACTTTTTACTTTGCTCTGTTTTGCCAGCAGAGGGCAGGTGAGGAAGAGAGAAGAAAAAATAAGCATCTCTTCTTTACCTTGTTTCCAACTAAACACTCCTCTGAAAGATTTACAAAGCAGGTTATTTTGTTCTCTCTTTAATTATTCTATTTTAAAACAATTTATCTAAGTAGAAATTATAATTCTTAATAGATATATTTGGCCTAATAAATGAATTTCAAATGAGATTAGTACTTTGAATTTTTAATTGTGTACGAATCAGTGATTATATTGAAAATATGAATATTCTTTATATTTTGAGGTCATAGGTCCAAAATATCCTCTCTTAGTTTGGATAATGCTGGTGAATTAGCCTCCTTTTATATTGGTTTTCTAATTGGATTATGGATATGTTTATGTGCTTATTTTGCGTACGTATCTTAATACAGCTATTTGGTCATTACTTCAATATGCAGAGCTGTTAAGCATGGTTTACAGTTTCATTAGTCAAATAATGAGTCTATATAATTGAAGGAAACCCTTGTGCAGTACCGTGCCCCACAGGAATGTTTAAATATAGTTTTAGTAGGTATATTAAGATGTTTTCTCTTGCAACTTTAAATTTGTTTAATCAATAATAAAACATCCTTTTCAAAACACTAGATGGTATGATAAACTATGTAATTCAACAGCTCAAGACAACTTGCATGTAACCTTTGTTTAATCAGAAGTCAAGCGGTAGCTTGGATTTTTGCCTTCTTCGCTTGAATAATTCCTTTGTTCTGCAAGTGTAGGAGCAGAGAGAAACTCAATAGTTTCATGGGGAGGATACATCTTCATACTGCTTATTCCATGTACTGGGAATTCCTTCTTACCTCTCCTTATTGTGAAACTCATCTGTAAGAATCTTTTTTATTTTTAACCTGTCAAAAAAATTACACACAGTGCCCAGAACACTGCTGGTACATAGTAAGTGCTTTGTAAGTATTAGCTATTATTAGACAGGCATCTACTTATCTTAACTTTAATCCGTTTATTGAATTAGCCTGCAGGATCATGTAAAAAATTGAAAAAAAGTTGAAAAAAAATGGATTCTTCAGTAAAAGGAAAAACCTGAAAAATAATCTCATTCTCGGAAGTCCTGATTCTATTCTTCATTTATTTGATGGGAAAAAACCTTGACTTGAGTGACTCTGAACATCTAACTCTATTGAGCAAATGGAAGCAATAATGTTTGTCACTTAGTTGTCTTAGACTAAATGCTTCCTGGTATTGTGAATTGGTGTTGAATTTCCTGACTATGTGTAATGAATATGTTATGGGATAAGATCTGGTTGTTTTAAAAGGACTAAGCTGGATGAGGAAGAAAAGTTTTACTTTTGATGAGGAATCCCCCTGGTCTTTTTTTTTTTTAATAATTCCTTTTTTTTTTTTTAAGATTTTATTTATTTATCAGAGAGAGAGAGAGACAGAGGCAGGCAGAGGGAGAAGCAGGCTCCTTGCTCAGCAAGGAGCCCGATGTGGGACTCGATCCCAGGACCCTGGGATCATGATCTGAGCCGAAGGCAGACGCTTAACCGACTGAGCCACCCCCTGGTCTTAATAAGGAGTATTTCAAAACAATGAACAAAAAAGCGTTGCTTTTGATTATCCCCCCAAGGTAAGCTTATAGCTTGGGAAGCAGGTGGAGGGAGAATACAAGGCAGAGGTCTTCAGGACTGAGGAAAGAGGAAATTCTTCTGGTTGGCAGAGTGAAGAACCCTCAGGCTTAGAGCTGCTGTGGCCCCTCCTCACTGGTTCCCCAAATCATCTCTTCCTGCTCTATCAGGCCACTGTGTATATTTATTCACAATTAATCTTCCTGAAACACAGTGCACTGATGTTGCTTCCTTGTTCAAAACCCCATACTGACTTCTTTTTGCCAATGATAGTAGGAGGGGGACCCTGTCATTTGTGACTCTGAACTACATGGTTCCAATCTGATTTCCCGTGTTCACTTCCTTCTCTACTTTTCACACACCAACCCAACAGTGCTGTTCCTAAATAGGCTTCTCTCTGCTCAAGTGTTTCTCACTCATTTCTTGCTGTCAGTGGCTCCCTGTCTTTCAAGATCCATCTTCAATGACATGTCCTCTTGAAGACATTCTAATTCTTACCTGGACATGACCTTTGGTGCCATTGAGTCTCATGGCTATTTACATCTGTAGAAAGACTCTTATCTTATCCTATCATCTATACGAGGTATTTTCATTTTTATTTCTTTTTTTTTTCCTGCTGACAGTAAGCTCTCTGAAAGCAGAGACTGTGTTTTGTCCCCAGAGATTACCACGATGCCCTGCAGAGCCTGTCAGCTATTCAGAAAATCCAGGGCCATCTGTGGGTTATTTTTTTTTTTAAGATTTTATTTATTTGACAGAGAGAGACACAGAGAGAGAGGGAACACAAGCAGGGAGAGTGGGAGGGGGAGAAGCAGGCTTCCCGCGGAGTGGGGAGCCCAATGTGAGGCTCGATCCCAGGACCCTGGGATCATGACCTGAGCCGAAGGCAGATGCTTAACAACTGAGCCACCCAGGTGCCCCTATTTTTGGTTTTTTGTTGTTGTTGTTGTTTTTTTTTTTTTTTGAGGCCCTCAGTATATTAAAAACTGAAGAAATGGCAGGGTGACAAAATTGTGGTATATTTTAAATGTTATATTAGACAAGTGGATGCAATTAAAACACATACATTCAAAGAATAATCCCCAAAGGAATTGTGGTATAAGATTTCTAAAAAACTGAACTCATAGTATGCTTAAGTTGATGTAGCCTGGTAACTGGACACGAGTTCAGCGTTGACCGGTGACTCTTCTTTCTGTCTTGTCAGTATGTGTGGAACTGTGTATCACTGGAGGCCTGGGCCTAAGGACCCTCTGACTTTTTGTGTGAGAGGCCCTCACACATGGTGGATACCCAATAAATATTTACTGAAGTGAGTTAAATTTAATTATGTGACCAAAAGGTGCTGTATATAAATATAATGCATTAATTCCTATTTTTTAATTTGGTCAGAATATTATTAAAAAATAAGATCGAAAGTTAATATTAACTTCTAATGTAATGTCTATAATTTAACTTTTACTTGTTTTACACTTGTCAGATCAAAGAACTAGACACCGGGGAGGAGAAAAAGTACTCATTCTTACTGACTGGCTGACTGCATATTTCCCTGTACTATGTATGAGACACATAATGAGAATTATAGTCTCTGTGACTCTTCTGACTAAGTAACAAGGACTTGATGAGAATCAGCCTAATTTTTTTCTGGAATCTAGGCTAGGGATGAAAAATAATGAAGATTCCAAAAATATTTGGAATTCATTGCCACAGGGGTTAAAGTTGATATCAATACTAAATAATTATCTGCTATTAGTATAGCTTAAATTTGCCTGGTTTAGAGGTATTCCCACGGAGGTACGTAAATACCTGAACTGGTATCTCTGTTATCCTCCTCTAATACACTGCATAGAAATCAGGCCTGCCTGAAGGCATGGACTCATTATTAGAATTACCATTGTTTACTTTTTGAAATGTGTCTACTTAGGTATTCATTTCTGATGTAATCTCATTTTCTTAGACCTAGTTGGTAGAATGATGTGTTTCAGGTCCTTCTTTGCTATATTAATATAAGCTCAATCTTAAAATTATTTTATAATGAAAAGGAGAAGAAATAAAGAGGACCCAGTTACTTGTGATAATTCAGTAATAAGAAAGAAAATTTGGTTACTTAAACATCAGGTATCAACCTTTTCTCTATTCCCATACTCCTGAGGGATTTGACGTATTCCTACAGTATCAGTGGTTCAAGGAGCAGGGGTAGAGATGGATCAGGAACCAAGGAGTAGTGAAGTTAGAATTAATTAATTTATACAATATAGGTGATTCTGAAGTGTCCTCCACAAGAATCATTCCTAAGAGGTAGATAATTAGATGCATGAAAACTGGAAGATAAGATTATTTGTCAAGTTTATTGATTGTCTGAAATATATTAATTTATTTACACTTATTTAAACTTTATTATACATTAAAAACATTAAAAAATCTGTAATAGCACTAAAGGTTTTTCAGTGACTGGAAGGAAAATGCTATATAAATAACCCATACCCATATGTCTTTCATATCCTCATTTTTTACCTATAAATTTTTAAATTTATCAAGAGTTAAAAGTATGTTGTTACGGGTGACTGGGTGGCTCAGTTGGTTAAGTAGCTGTGTTTGGCTGAGGTCATGATTCCAGGGTCCTGGGATCACGTCCCACGTCGGGCTCCCTGCTCGGTGGGGAGCCTGCTTCTCCCTCTCCCACTGCCTGCTGCTCCCCCTGCTTGTGTGCTCTCTCTCTCTCTCTCTCTCTCTCTCCCCCCTGTCAAATAAATAAAATCTTTTTTTTAAAGCATTTTGTTAACCTACAATTTGTTTTTAAGTGTAGCACATGAAAATGTTTAAAATAAAATGCAGTATAACTTAAGAAAACTATTAATATGCAAATGTTATCAATGTAGAATTTTACAGAAAAAAAGGAAGATAGTTTTATAAAACCCAAGGACAAACAACAGTTTGCATATGCAGAAATATGCCTGAAGAGTGGCTCTCATAATGACTTAATGACCAGCACTTTCTAGTTAACTAGAAAGTACATATATATGGCTAACAGGCATTCGAAAATATGTATCTATATGTGCGCAAAATTCTAAATTATATAGCTGTGAAACATGCAAGGCAATCCGAACCATTCCAAAGATTACAAAAAGAATTTAAAATTTCTTATTTTTAAAAACTGTAAGCTTAAATATTTCTGTGCAATGTTACAAAACAAAACCCTGTCTATGTCCTTATGTACAGATAACATGGAATTCCATGCTCAAGTGCAAAAAACTGCCATTACTCTCCACACCCATAACCCAGTCTTTACCCTTTCTGTCATTCACAGGCCCTACAATACTGGTTTGAGCTCTGGCCTGAATTTCTGGGTGAGAGGTGCCCCATCAACTGGGAAGGGCAAGGAGAGGGTATTTTCCTTAATTCTCTCTTTACTTCCCCTTTGTTCTGTAGGATGGACTTCTTGGGCCTTAAAGGAACAACCACACAGAATCTTTTTTGCTAAATGCCCAAAATCTGTGTGATGTTAAGAGGCCAGTAGCATTTTCCAGTTTAAATTATTTCACTGGCATTACACAGTAAAAACTTAAAAAAAATTCTTTTCTCGGTTAAGAGCTCTTGCTAAAAATATAAAGGAAATTAATTCTACAATTGCCTATTCTCAATGATTTGGGTTCACTGCATGACATTTTACCCCACAACAATGTAGTGGAGGAGAATGATCTTGGGATCGGCTAGATCTAATCCAGGACAACCTGTACTCGACATAAAGCTATAGATAAGTATGTTAAAGATTCTTTTGAGACCTCTTTTCTTCAAGAGTAAAACGGTATAATAATAATTATCATAAGGATACTGAGAGAGTTAAATGAGAGAAAAACACGTAAAAGGCTTACGCGTTAGGGACTCCATACTAATTAATTTCCTGCATTTAGTTAATCCTGGGTATACAAGTGGGTTTGATTCAGATTGGAAAACAAGCCAGGTACAATCACGGGAGGAACAAAGATGCACGTGCCTCAATGTCTTCTAATATTAGTGGTTCCACAAAGAAAAATACTGTTTTTAAAACATGTGTTACTACACATTTTCCAACAGAGATGTCAAAGCTATGGCTGAACAATTATTTCCAGAATACTTTTTTTGAGGGAAATGTGACAGTTCTTTGTCAATTCATAGTAATCCATGGAAACATTTGAAGCCAGAAATCAGGGACGCCTGGGTGGCTCAGTTGGTTAAGCATCTGCCTTTGGCTCAGGTCATGATCCCAGGGTCCTGGGATTGAGTCCTACACCAGGCTCCTTGCTCAGCGGGGAGCCTGCTTCTCCCTCTGCCTGCCGCTCCCCCTGCTTGTGCTCTCTCTCTCTCTCTCTCTCTCTGTGTCAAATAAATAAATGAAGTCTTAAAAAAAATAAAGCTGAAAATCAGTAACAGTAACTATAGTATAGGAGTGAGAGAGTGGAGTGAGTGGAGAGGTAGAAAGGGAATTACACAAATTGAATACAATTATTTAAGTAAAATATTTTCCTAGAGAAAATAGAGACTAGACCCTTGAAGTTGCATGCTTTAATCCATTTTTTTTTTAAATCCAAATGTTTTTTACACAATACAAAGGGAGTAAAAATGTGTTATCATCCTGTGGCCAAATTCACTTTAATTTTTAAGTCATACAATTTTTATAGTGAGTAGCTAATATTACCTTGAAACTTTGGCATGATCGATGAATTCCATCTTCTTAATAATAGCTATAGATTATTGAATAATTTCAGACCAGTTTGATGGTGCTGAGTTGACAAGGGAACATGAGGATTTTATTTTTCTTGTGAACTTCCATGCGATCAAGAAATTTAGTAGGGCTTTGTTTAGTTTTGATTTATTTTATTTTATTTTATTTTTTAAAGATTTTATTTATTTATTTGAGAGAGAGAGAATGAGAGATAGAGAGCATGAGAGGGAAGAGGGTCAGAGGGAGAAGCAGACTCCCTGCTGAGCAGGGAGCCTGATGTGGGACTCGATCCCGGGACTCCGGATCATGACCTGAGCCGAAGGCAGTCGCTTAACCAACTGAGCCACCCAGGCGCCCAGTTTTGATTTATTTTAAAGAAATATTCATTGCTCCTGTTTTTTACATGATTTATTTCCCACTGGGGGGTGGGAAGTTTTTTTAAGGTCGTAGAGTAACTGAATCTGAAGCCAATTTTCCAGACTTGTGAAGTTTTATGTTCTAAGACCCAGATCCTGTGGTCACCCTTGCAAAAGAAATAATTGAGAATTATAAATGTGAAGAGTATTAACTTTGAAAATGCTAAATATGAGATAAAAGGATCTGACTGGGCTTGACATATTATTATTAAATATTATTTTTAAAAATATTTATTTATCTTTTTAGAAAGAGAGAGTGAGTGAGTGTGAGTGGGGGGAGGGGCAGAGGGAGAGAATCTTCAAGCAGACTCCCCACTGAGCACGAAGCTGGAAGTGAGGCTCCATCTCAGGACCTGTGAGATCATGACTGAGCCAAAACCAAGAGTTGGACACTTAACCAACTGAGCCACCTAGGCGACCCTATTAAATATTACTAATGTTCGAATTGTTAATAATTTGTTGTTACATGGAAAATGTACCACAGATCAGTAAAAACATTTTCCTTAGCTTTTAAATACAAATTTAAATTTTTATATTAAAACAGTTTTAGATTTACAGAAAAATTATGAAGGTACTACAGAGAGGTCCTGTATACCCCACACTCGGTTGCTACTATTATTAACATCCTACGTTAGTATGGTACATTTGTCACACTCAATGAACAAATATCGATACGTTATTATTAACTGAAGTCCATACTTTATTCGAATTTCCCCAGTTTTTCCCAATGATCTTTTTCTGCTCCAAGTTCCCATCCAGATAACACACTATATTTACTTCTCTTGTCTCCTTAGGCTCCTCTTGGCTGTTAGAGCTTCTCAGATTTTCCTTATTTTTGATGACTTTGAGAGTTTGGGATTTGTTTGTTTTCTTTTCTGTGATTAAACCAGGGTTATGAATTTTTTGGAGGAGGACCACAAAGGTAAAGTGCCATTTTCATCGCATGATATCAAGGGTATATACTATCAACATGACCTATCACTGTTGATGTTGACCTTGATCGCCTGACTGAGAGTGTTTGTCACGTTCCTTCTTAGTAAAGTTACTCTTTCTCCCCTCTGTACTTGCTCTTTGGGAGGAAGTCATCATGTACCGTCCACAAGTAAAAGGAGTAAAGAGTTGAGCTCCACTTCCTTGAGAGTGAAGTATCTTCATAAATTATTTGGAATTCTTCTGTACAGGAAATTTGTCTATTCTCCCCTGTTAATTTATTCAATTATTTATTTATGTCAGCATGGACTTGTGGATATTTATTTTATACTTGGGTTATAATTCAATTGGTTTATAATTATTTTATTGACAGACTGTCCTAGCTTTGACCATTGGGGAGCTTTTTCATCTTATGTCCCTTTGAAATACCCTCCATCATAAGGATACTGAAATACCCTCCATCATTGTGATTTTGTTGTTGTTATTTACTTATTTATTTATTTATTTATTTATTTATTTAAGCACCTCCTTTCTGGCACTACAAGATGCTCCACACTCATCTTGTACATTTCCTGCCTCAGTCCTAAAAGGAATTCTGGTTTCTCTTACTAAGGAATAGTATTACAAGTCAAGATCTGGGTGCTAGGGTATGTTGGTTGCTACTGAGATGTCCTTGCTTCTAGGCTGTCTCAGCTGACAGAGCAAGAAAATATATGCATGTATACTCACTTTATGTATACACACATCTATAAATATTACTGTATGTAAGCATCTGTATCTTTATTAAGCTAAACATGAGTTTGCACTGCTGTCTCTAATTCTAATTCATTACCACATGGATCATTCTAACCTCTTCCCCTTGCTTATCTGTAACTTCCCACTCCAACAGTGAGACACCTGACTTCCACCATCCACTATCTGTTTACTTAATTTTTCATTTCCATTATATGTGCATAGTGTTTTCAGAATTGTTTATCGGTACCCCGTGGGAAACAACTTTATCAGCCAGAGGTGTGCTTTATGTTGGCCCTTCTACTGTTAGTTTTATGTACTCTACTCATTTCCAAAGTTCCTGAGTCCAGAGCCTTTTCCTCCCATTCCTTCCAGTGAGATTGTTTCCTATATTTGTAATATATTTAGATTCTCTTGTCACAGTCTGCATTCCATCCTGGAATTCCTCCCCATCCCCCATTTCCTAAATGATTTTTTTTTGAATGCACATACTGAATAGTTTCACTACCCTAAAAATATTCCTTTTGCTTTACCTATTGTTAACCTTAAAATAAAACTGTCAGTTATTTTACCAGTAAAATGGGTTTATCCAGGAATAATAGAGAATTGCAATTCAGGACCTATAGGCTATGGCAAAAGCATATGCAAATCTGGAGTCCTCTTTTATAGAGGAAAGGCTGAGGTAGGAGGGAGCAGGGGGGAGTTGGGAGGGGCTCTTATAGACAAAAAGTCCATTGGAGTCAACTGGGAGTTCCAAGTTTAGTGGCTTTTCATTGGCTGTGTTTTGATAGTCTCTCATTGGCTGGTCTGTTGCTGGACAAAGAGAAAATCTTTCTTCTTCCTGATGGGGTATAGACTTCTTCCTGTGAGGAATGGCAAGATAGGTCTCTTCCTGTTTGGGTCTGCAATTAAAGAGGAGTGTTAAGGACATGAGAGCTCCCCCTTCTGACCTCCCCACTCCATTTTAAGTGAAGTTTCATTTTATTAATTTTCACACTGTTTAACCCTCACCCTCCTCATCCCAAACTCCTGGCAACCACTGATCTATTCGTCTCTATATAGTTGTGCTTTTTCCAAGATATGTGTAATTGAAATCATACAGTATGTAGGCTTTTCACATTGGCTTTTTTCACTAGCAATATGCATTTACGTTCATCCATGTCTTTTTTTGGCTTAATAGTTCGTTCCTTTTTGGGGTGCCTGGGTGACTCAGTCGGTTGAGCATCAGACTCTTGATTCTGGCTCAGGTCATTATCTCACTGAGATCAGGCCCCCATGATGCTCCGCATTCAGTGGGGAGTCAGCTGGAGATTTTCTCTCTCCCCCTCTCTGTGCCCCTCCCCCCACCGCACGCGCGCGCGCTCTCTCTCTCTCTCTCTCTCAAATAAATCTTTATTTTTCTAAATCTTTTTTTAAGATTTTATTTATTTATTTAAGAGAGAGAAGGAATGAGAGAGAGAGAGCATGAGGGGGGAGGGTCAGAGGGAGAAGCCGACTCTCAGGGAGCAGGGAGCCCCATGTGGAACTCAATTCCAGGACTCCAGGATCATGACCTGAGCCGGAAGGCAGTCGCTTAACCAACTGAGCCACCCAGGTACCCAATAAATAAGTCTTTAAAAAAATAGTTCATTCCTTTTCATTACTGAGTAGTATCCCATTTTGTAGATGTACCACAGTTTATTTATCCATTCATTGATTGAAGTATACTTGTTTACTTCCAGGTTTTGGCAATTGTGAATAAAACTACTGTAAACATTTGCATGGAGCTTTTTGTGTAGACTGAAGTTTTCCAATCAGTTGGATAAATACCTCAAAGTGTGATTACTAGGTTATATAGTAAGTCTATATTTAGCTTTGTAAGACACTGCCAAATGGCATTCCAAAGTATCTATATCATTTTGCATTCCCACCAGCAAGCCTCACCAGTGATTGGGATTGTCGGTTTTTTGGATTTTAGCCATTCTAAAGGGTGAGCAGTGGTATCTTATGGTTGTTTTCATTTGCAATTCCCTATGACAAATGATGATGAGCATCTTTTCATATGCTTATTGGCCATCTGTATATCTTCTTTGGTGTAGTATCTGCTCAGATGTTTGGCTTATTTTTTAAATTGGGTTGTTTTCTTATTGTTGAGTTTTATTTTCTCTTTTTTTTTTGAAGGAACTAAATAAACAAAAACTGAAACTGGTTGAGGAGATGTGCATTTAAAAAGTCATAAAGAATTATCCCGTACACATTTCTTTCTTTCTTGTAAAAAAAAGAATTGTGGAAGGACCAGTTTAGCTTTCAGTAAATCACTAATGTGAGGGTGTGAAATTTGAAACACACACACACACACACACACACACACACCCCATTTATTGAGCACTTATTCTGTGTCAAGCAATGCATTAAATTTTTTCCTTATAGGAATTCATTTAATTCTTACATACATACATACATACATATCATACATAATAACCCCATGTAATGGAAATTCTTGCTTCCCCCATCTTACAAATGAAGAAATCTCAGCTTCCAGTGGAAGAGTTCTAACACGCTGTGCTAGGCTACGTGATAGAAAATAAATTTTAAAATGAGATAATCTAAGGCTTGTTTTCTTACACAGCCAAATGAAAGTATATTTTAAAATTACATCTGAGTGAACATAGAAGCAGATTCCAGAAAACAGTCCATTTTTCTTGAATTACTCAGATTGTTACAAGCCTCAGATTGATTCGGGTTTGTGTGAGCATCAGGGTGACTGAATAGAGGTCTACACTTTTTCTCAGATCTTTAAATCTAAATTTATTTTGCAACATTTTTTTAAATCCTCACTTTCTTGAAAGCAAGCAAGATATAATGTTAATAATCAAATAGGCTGTTATTCCCTACCCTGTTTTGGGCCAGATAATTTCCAAGACTCATTTGCTTTATTATTTAATAGGTATTAACAAAAAGAATTCCTAAAGACAAGTAGGATCATAACCAAAGTGGGTTTTGAAAACGAGAGCACCACAGTTGCAGCTGGGGGCTGGCTCTGAGCCCGGCGATGAGCCTGCAGGGTCGGACTGGGTGTTCCGTCTGGCCTGGCTGTCCTCCAGGGAGCTGTCAGTTGCCGGGTTCCCACAGTGCCAAGCACTAGCAGGTGCAGAAAGGTTCAAGGTTTCTGTTCCCCGTAGTGTTGAGGGCATGCAGGCTGTCTGACAGTAAACAAGACGAGTACCCCGTGGGCCCTGAGGGGCATGAGGAGTGGAGCTCCTGCTTTGCTTTGGGGGCTTGACATTGGCATTGACAGGTGTGTGAGAACCCTCTACTGCTCCTCACAGGCCTCTCCCTGGCTTCTGAGAGGAGTGAGGGGTATGCACAATCTTCTGGAGAAACAGAGGACTGGGACACTCCCATTTTGGAGGCTTTCAGTGTTTGTTTGTTTGTTTTAAGGGAAAAATTGCCAAGATAGAGTTTTAAAAATTGTGTTTTATTTTATATGTTTGTGTTTTAAAAATTAATGCTCCTAACATGCAAAAAATGAAATGTGGTATACTGTGCACTTACACAAGATATATAAAGAGCTACGTAAAACTCCGAGGCTTTATCAGAATAGTATCTTCTAAGGAACTACTGGTGGCGGGAGGTGATTATGGGGCAAATGTTTAAAGTTACCTGATGGAAGGATTTTTCTTCTACTCCTCACAGGGTATCTTTGTGACTAGACATAATGATCTCTGGGACGATTTTGTTTTCTGTCCCCAAACCAGGAATGGGGAAAGAATGCAGTCCTGCAGTGGGGGTAAAAGAAAGGAAGGTGAAAGCGATTTAGGGATTTACTGTAGATTTTGCAGGGCCGACGAGAATCCAGAATAAATGAAAGAAACATTGATGCTTGTCATGTAAACCTCTGGGCTCTGGCAACTAATGCTTTGCTTTGTCAGTTTGAGTAGCACTTTAAGCTCCAAAAAGCACTTTGAAAGTTGTAGCAGAATTCTGTCTTGTTCACTTTTCCCCTTTCCTGGCAAAAAGCTGGAGCACTATAGGCTTTCCAAAAACATTTGTGGAATGGAGTCGGAAAGCCATTTTATTCGCAGGGTGCATTCCTTTTGTTTGTTCTGCAAAAATATTTGAAGTGTTTAGAAATTCATGGCATAAAATGATAATGACATATATCTATATCTCTCCAAGCTTTTATACAATGCTCATGCAAATATATATATATATATATATATAAACTTGTATGTCTCTTTTCACCCACTTCTTGGGACACAAGCAAGGTCACATGTCTTTTTAACTTTTGAATGTTGAAGTTAGCAAGAAGTCTAGAAATTTTTTTCCTAAGTTGGACTTTTGAAGTTTCTTCAGCAGTTTTGAAAGCCTACCCAGCATCCCATGCTGGGTATGTACACAAGGCAGCCTTCCAGTTTCATCTGCAAAGTGGCCCATCTTCCACCAAGCGGTAAGCATTGGCATTAAACTTTTTCTCTCATGGTATGTCAAGTCTTCCTCGGGCACCCTTGACATGCATATTTGAACATTGCAGTCAGGGTCATCTCCACTCATGAAATAGTTTCTAACTATGTTGAATCTCAAAAGAAAACGAGAAGAAAAGGTTTTCTTCAGTCCTTCCCGCCCCATGGATACCTACCTACTTTACATTCCTATAATGAATAGTCCTCTCAATGGATTCTGAAGAAATGAAGAAAAAAAAGGAAAAAACAAAACAGAAAACCCCTTTGTGATAAGTACCCATTTTTCAGCTAACCAGAGAAACAAATGGACAAACTGTAAAAGGCAGCTCCTCTTAAACAAAACAATCCTCTATGGTCCAGTTATACACGCAGCATGGTGATTAAGTGCTCAGCTCTGGAGCTTCATTCAAATTCTGGCTCTATTTCTTGAATTGGTGCTTGGCATTTAACTTTCTATACCTCAGTTTCTTCATCTGTGAAGTGGAATGACAATGATAATCAAATATGCCAACTTTTTCTGAGTTATGTAATATAATTTATGCTGCAAACTGGTATGTAAAACCTGTATTTTTTTTCCTTGCAAAACCAGGATCACGCTAAGCTTAATTTGCTATTATAAAAAATTACCATTTTTTTATTTTTAGGTAAAACCTTGTGACAGTCACATTTGTTTAGAGGAAAACTATGACACATACTTGTCAATTTGATTTTCTTTAGCTAGCATGATATGCTTTGTTCCAAAAACGATTTACAGTTTTTATACCTTTAAGCATAATTTTTTGCACGTGTAAATAAGAGTTCCAAATGCCATAGTTTCATCAGTGCTGGTTCTCAACAGCCTTTGAAATGAAGAGGTTCCAGTCACTCTGGGAGACACGGAGATGTAGGCTGTGGAGGCCAATGAGCCATAGTCACAGAACCAGGAATTGGTTGTCCTTCTGGCCCTGTGGATTAATCACCATAGTTTCACCCACCGCATTGAACTTGAAGATCAATGAATGACCAGCATAGTGTCCTAAAAGAATAAGATCTCACAGACTCTGTCTATGTAGGCTAAGTTAAAGCAAATCAGAGCCTGGGGGTTTTCAAGTTATGGTTTCCCCGGGCTGAACAAGAACTCCCTTGAATAATTGACTTCATGTTGTATCCTTGGCGTTAGTCATGAATCGGCATAAGAAATGATCATAAAATAAATGTTTCTGAAAAAAATTATAGCTAAAAATGCCATCTGTGATATCAGTCAGTGACAATTCTACAAGCCTTTCAATGGCAAACTCTTCCAAAATTGGGGTGGAGAGAGGATGGCTTTTATTTCCAGGTGAACTTGCATATTAATTTCTATCAAATATCAGACAATGGGAATAATAAAACCTGTTGGGCTTTGAGGGTCAAGACATTCACAATTACTCTTAGTTCCTAGGTGCATTAGCCGTCTCCCACCGAGTCTCTCTTATTCTTCATTTCACATATCTTCTTTATTTACATGTTGTTATTATAAGTTATCTATTTGGGGAAAATAGTTATAAGTAACTATACCCCACTGCCTTTCTAAATGTGACTCTTCTATGTAGCATATGAGTTAGTATAGAATTCACCTGAAGAAACAAAACTACCACTTTTCTTCCTAGAGTCCATATATATAAGACCACAGTTTTAATGCTATAGACAGCATCTGGCTTTCAGCCTGATGTTGCTAGAGAAAATTTAATCTGGTCTTATAAATTCTCTTGTTTCTAAAAAAGCTTCCGCAGGAAAATGAAAAGAGAACCAGCATAAATAATGAAACATGTCATGAATGACAGTTTTAGAAAAGCCCAGAATTATTAGCTTTTATATTCATGACAAAATTGTATCATTCAAAATATTGTTCATAATTGTTCCAGTTTATTAACAGCACCAATAAGTTCTCATTTTGTGCAGATTGAGGATCTTTAAGATTTCCTTTATGAGGAAGTGCCTTTAATTTACAGAAGACCCACCAGGGTGCCAGATTCCACCTGGACACAGTAGTTAAGAATATAACACTGGTGATGAGCTGAAAATTTGAGGAACTGAAAAACAGAGCTTCAAATGTCATTTCAGTGCAAAAGGAGTGAGGACTTCCACCATATAAAAACCTAACTCTGCCTCTAAATCAAAATTATCTTATAGTTGGGAGGGTACCTGAATTTCCCTGTATTCATCTAGTCTAAATACAAGCAAATAACTTCAGAGGGAATGAGAGAATCTAATGTTCCTGAGAATTCCGATAGCCTTAGGGAGTTCAGTTTTCTGCAGCATTTTCTTTTGCAATGCTATACTGATTTCTGATTTATCACCAGTGATATGTAACAATAATTTCTAAAATTCATTGAGTGCTTATTCAGTTTGAAACCCTTTATGTCTGTTACATGCATCATATTTAAGTAATTTCATCCAATGATTCTCAACCAGGGGCAATTTTGCCCTCCCCGCCCTCCAGGGGTTTAGGCAATCTCTGGAGACGGTTTCTCTTGTCACAACTTGGGTGGTGGGGGGAGGCTGGTTTCACAGGCAGTCAGTGGGTAGAAGCTAGATGCTGCTAAACATTCTATAATGCACAGGACGGTTCCCTAATCAGTGAATTACCTAGCCCCAAATGTCAATAGCGCTGAGGTAGAAAGAACGTGACTTAATCCATTCAACAACCGGGTAAGCTGGGTATTTTTATTATTTTTTGTTATTAAAATATATTTGACATGTAACATTGTGTAAATGTAAGGAGTACAGAATGTTAATGTGACACACTCGTATTGTAAGATCAGTGCCACTGCAGCGATAATTAATACTTCTATCACCTTACCTAATTATTCTTTCTAGTAGTTGGAATAATTAAATTCTAGTCTCGTAGCAAGTTTGATGATTACAGTACAATATTGTTGTCTCGATTCACTGTGCTGTGCATGAGGTAGGTATTATTAACCTCATTTTCAGGGAAGAGAACTGACAGCGGAAATGTGACCACATAGCCAAAAAAGTAGTGGTGCCAGGACTGAAAATTTAGCTCTTTATTTTCTCAAAGACCAAGCTCTTTCGATTATGCTGTGCTACCATCTTCAGAGAATTTTGACGGTCACTGGTAGAGTCTGAGCTTTGAAGAGTGGAGATCCTGCCTTATTCTGTATACTTGCCTGAGCAATGAGCTCTTGCCTGTGAAAAGATTAATGTTAATCATTCATCTCTTGAGCATCTTCAGATTTCCCCTTGAGGATGACATTTCAACTCTTAGGTCAGTAAGCCCAAGAGAAAATTGTTATTTGATTGCATATACTGTGTTACTAAACAAAAGATGAGTAAAAGGAAAACAGAAGACACATTTCCTGTCTCCAAGGAGGTTGTGGGGCAAAAAGGGTTATGTGTGTATATAAATAAAAGTATGTGTTATGTGTGTTTATAAACAGAATTGTCAGATCAAACATCATGTTGAAAGCCGTAAAAGTAAATGATCATCTGGCCTCCTCATGTACCAGGACACCTCTATCCGGGTCTGAAACGTCTTTGTAAGACTGTGATGTGTATTTACATGCTTGGTCATCATTGCAGCATGCTGTGAAGAGCTTTGGCTACCCTTGCCCTTCCAGCTTAGGTAAGTTTATAAGCAGAACCAGCCTAGGCCCGCGAAGCTAACAAGGCCTTGCCTTTCCCTTTTTTTGAAGAGCTTTTCTTCCTGATGGGGGCGACTTTTTCCTTCTTCCTTTTACTTGGGCAGTTTTCAGTGCACTCACGGCCACTACCTATTTATCACTATTAAATCCCGTTCTCAGGAAAGAATCTAAGGAACACTCAAATGAGATTGAACATAATGGTTAAGTATAGTGAAATTTCACTCTGGTGATGTCTAATGGTGGGGCTTCAGCCATCATCTGGCAGAGTGAGTAACGTATGACAGGAAGGTTATCTCATAATGTTTCATTTATTGAGATCATTTGTAGGAAGCAAATGACAGATTGCTGAACACATAGTAGGTACTAATAAATGTTGGCTTCCTTTTCTTCTCTTCATCTTTTTAAAATTAATTAAAAAATATTTTATTTATTTATTAGAGAAAGAGTACAAGAGGGGGGGGAGGGGGGGGGAGGGAGAAGGGCAAAGAGAGAGGGAGAAGCAGACTCCCCACTGAACCAGGAGCCTGACTGGGGGAGGGGGGTCCCCGGAATCATGACCTGAGCCGAAGGCAGATGCTTAACCAACTGAGCCACCTAGGTGGCCCTTATTAATTATTTAAAAGTAATTTCCACACCCAACATGGGGCTCAAACTCACTACCCTGAGATCAAGAGTCACATGATCCTATTGAGCCAGCCAGGCACCCCTCTTTTTGTTTCTTCTTAACATACCTTTAAAATGATGCCGCACAATTTGTACACCAATGTTCATAGTAGTGTCATGATAGCTAAAACCCAAGTGTCCACCAATGGATGAATCGATAAACAAAATGTGATATATACATACAATGTAATATTGTTTAGCCTTAACAAGAAAGAAATTCCGCAATATGCTACAACATGGATAAATCTCAAGGACATTATGCTAAGTGAAATAAGCTAGTCACAAAAAGACAAATACTGTATGATTCTACTTATAGGGGGTACTTAAAGAAGTCAAAATCATAAAGATAAGAAAGTATAATGTGGTTGCCAGGGGCTGGGGGGAGGGGAGAGTGGGGTATAGTGGGGTATAGTGTTTCAGCTTTACAAGATAAAAAGAGTTGTAGGGATGGATGGTAGTGATGGTTGCACAAAAATGTGAGTGGATTACCACTGAACTATACATTTAAAAAATGGTTTTAGATTGTAAATTTGATGTTATATATACACATTTTCCCACAAAACAAAAAATGCCTACAAATGGCTACCTAATCTTTTTTTTTTCTAAGATTTTTTATTTTTAACTAATCTCTATACCCAGCATGGGCCTTAAATTAGAACCCCCAAGATCAAGAGTTGCATGCCTCACCAACTGAGCCAGCCAGGCAGGTGCCCCGGTCACCTAATCTTCTAAATTGAATGTCATTTCTGCTTAAAACAATAGGAAATCTGTAGGGGAAGTATGTGTAGTGGTTACACGCTTGGGCTCCGGCAACACAATGTTTAGGTTCAAATCTGTTTTCTCTGTAATTATATACTGTGCAACTTGCTTGGGAAAATTGCTAACCTTTTTGTACCTTAGCTTCTTCACCTGTAATATATGGTTAATGAAGAAGATACCTGTCCCATGAAAGTGTTATAAGTATTGAAAAAGACAAACCATGCCATGTATTTGGCACCGCACTTGGCACATATATATATACAGTAAGGGCTCAACAAATACAAGCTATTATAATAAAACTTTATGAGTTGATATTTAAGCAGCTTGGAGAGAAGAGCTGCACATTTTCTTACTACCTCTTTCCATTCTCATCCTGGCCATTGATTTCTTTCCTATTCCTGACATCTTGAAGCCACATTTAGGATTTCAGTCGTGACCTTCAGCCACATTTGGACACTTTCCTGGAGCATAAGTCTACATTCCCTCATTAGGTATGTACCTAGAAGCAAATTTAGAGTATCATGTTTCAGTTCATTTGTTCATATCTGTTAACAGTGTTAATGTTCTGAATAATAGTGAAATCTTACTTATGTCCAGAACAAATTTGGGTTGTAATCTTTTATGATAAAAATCTGGGGTCTTCCTATATGTATGTGTGTATGCATGCTTAAAATGGAATATCATAATTGAATGTCTTTTATTAAAAATATAAAACTCCAGTAGCTACTTGGTTTGTAGATTTTTGCTTTCTTATCTCAATCCTGAACAGGTCTAACAGTTATAATTTCATGAAACCAATATGAGGAGAGAAAAACTGGGTTGGTGTATAAGTTATGGTATATAATAATACGGGAGGGATGATTTGATTAGAAGCAGTGTCACACACCGGTAGGAGTCATGGTTTAGAATTAGACCAAGTTTGAATCTTAGCTCTACCATTACAGATAGTTACCTAACTTCTCTTATCAGTTTCCTTAACCAAAAATTGGGGAAAATAACACCTGTTTACATGGTTGTTATAAGGTTTGCCTGAGATGATGCCTGGCAAATAGTAAGAACTCAAGAAATAGTCACTATTTCATTTATTCTTTCCAGAGGAAGGAGATGGATTGACAAATACTTGGGGTCTTTTCAAACCATAGCACTTGGTCAGCTTCTGGGTTCTGTGGAACTTAATTGTTAATCCCTTTATTATCACTTGCTCTTTGGTAACAAAGAGGAACTGATTGCTAATTCATTTCAAAATGTGTGTACTATATTGGATGGGTCACACTAGCAGTTATAAAGCAAACAATAGAGTGGGGGTGGGGAAGTGGATGGAGTGAGTTCAATCACATACCTGGGAAAAGTCAATAATGAAGACCAAGAGAGCCTTAATGTGTATGTCATACTGGAGAGAGGAAAACATGGGCACAGGATTTGAAGCAGGGATCATGAGTTAGAAATGCTGAAGTTCTTTCTTGGTATCTAACTCCATACATTTTGGTTTATATCTTTGCTCCTATTTTCTCTACTGTTAAAATTTAGCATAATGGAAGTTAAATGTTTATACAACCCACATTAAGATGGAAAAAAAGGTAACATTAAATTCAAAGTGGAGCTATAAAAACCTGCTGAGTGCGTTCATTAATTTAAATGCGTATTCCTTTCTATTATTGTGAAATGCACGTTTTATTTGTACTGTATTTGGGTGACCACAAATCAACAATAAGGTAATTTACAAGTAAACACCCTTTCCTTAGTTGTAGAGGCAGTAATCAGAACAAAATGTTTACTTTCATTTGCATTTTTCAATTTTAATTCAACGTGCCCTTGCTTTTACACAATAGGATTCAGGAATTAAAGTCTTGGCTCTTTAAAAGCCATCAGGCAGGCGCACAAGCACCAAAACCTAGGGGAAGTTAAGGCGCCCACACCTGGGAAAGCTTAGATGCCCTCAGAGAGTCGAAGATAGAAGATGGCGTTTCTCTGAGTCAGGTCGGGGTTAACACGCTACCTTGCCTTCAAAGACTGGATTGCTTTCGGTGTATTAGTCAAGATGTTTTGCTGACCGAGACTAGGAAATCTATAGGAGGGCGGGTTAGTTTACACACTGTCGACTTGTCATCTTAGTCGCTAACACAAAAGCCTTCCTTCAGAACGCAAGCCGGGCAGAAAACTTAAGACGGTGAACAAATCCTGAGCGCGTACAGGACAAAGCAATTACCACCTTACACGATTTCCCCCCACGACTGCGTCTCGCAAGTGTCTGAGCTGCACTCAGCTCACCTAAGCCTGAAACTAACAAAGCTTGGTTCTTCCCTCCCGACACTCAAAGGAAGCGCTAAGGTGAACAAAGCAGACGCTGCCGCCGAACTTTCCGGGTCTCTAAGGCTGCATTTTGATACAGGATAGACAGATTTTCGTTCCCCCTTCAAAATGCACCTTGCAAACGGAACGCGAACCCGGCTAGGCTCTCGGAAGAAGGGTGAGCAAGAAGGCTCAGAAGTTGGCGGCCTCGTGCCCTGCGTCCGCGGAACCCGGCGCGGAGGAGGGTCCAGGAGGCTGCCCCCGGGCTGGTTCTGCTCCTGCTGAGCATCGGACGCAGGACCGGGAGAGCGGTCGCCACTGTCTCCGACCTGCGGGCTGGGTGGGGGCTGGACGGTAGGATCGCGCGCGTGGAAGGAACGCGCGCGAGGGAGGAAAGCTGGGAGTCAGAATGGGGAGAGGGAGACGCGGGGCAGCCAGAGAGCTAAGGAGGCGAGAAGAACGAGCGGTCAGGGTGCACAGAGGGTGGAGAAAGCCGCTAGGGCAAGTTGGGGGCTGGACCAGGCAGCGCCCAGCTTTTGACCTGGGCAGTGGAGGCGGGGGAAGGAGCTAAAGGAAAGGGGAGGTGGGGGGGGTGGGGGGGGGGGTTGGAAGCAAATGACATCACAGCAGGTCAGAGAAAAAGGGGCGAGCAGCCTGCGCTAGAGGAGTAGGGCGTTTGGCATTTGGAGCTCGAGCCCAGCCTGCCCCGGCAGGGACCCCGACGCCCGCAGAGACCATGCAGAGGTCGCCTCTGGAAAAGGCCAGCGTCCTCTCCAAACTTTTTTTCAGGTGAGGGGGTGTCCTGCCGAGTTTTGGAAGGACACGTGCCCACGAAAGAAGAGGGCGTGTGTATGGGCTGGGTTTTGGGGAAAGAGGAATATATATATATATATTTTTTAAGATGCGCTATCATTCATTGTTATGGAAGAGAATGTGGATTTTGTGAACAAAATAGAAAACGTGAAGAAGAGATTAAAGAATAAACTGAAGCCAGTTGTTTGGATAGAGAGCTTTAGCTTAATTTTGAAGTCTGAACTACTTGCAACTGAAAGTTGCACTCTGCAGACCGAAATGTGCTACTGTGCAAGTGTTTTCTTCCATTTTTCTAAGAAATTAGTGAATGAAAAACTTGATAATAAATACTTCAGTTTGGCCCCTTGTTTCTCCCCACTTCATGCCTTGGAAACTTAGATGTCTTTTGGCATACTATTCCAAGTGCCATGTTTGCATGTCGTAGGTGCTCAGAAAACACTTGTTGACTGAATATATTGAACTTTGTTAAGGAGAGAGGAGTGAAGTGGGTAATATGAGTTTAAATGAGGTTTTTATTATTATGATACTGAGTAAATCAAGTATATGCCACCATTCCATTATTCTTTTAAGGATGAAAGCAAATCCTTTGAAATATCTATCTTAAAAAAGCCAATTCTACAAGTTAAACTTTTTTTTTTTTCAAGGGAGGGGGTAGGGGCAGAGGGAGATGGAGAGGGAATAATCCCAAGCAGGGCAACCCCAGGCTCCATCCCAGACCCTGAGATCATGTTGACCTGAGCCGAAATCAAGAGTCCAGTGCTCAACCCATTGAGCCACCCAGGCGCCCCTACAAGTTATACATTTTTTACAAGGGGGTGGGGGAATCAGAATTATCGTGGAAATGTGAAGCTATAGGACTGGATACTGAAGTTATACACAACTGACATGTAATAAATTATACTCTTATCCTACTTTGCATGTGATGAGTCATAAAAGCTTGCAAACTTCATCTAAGTATGTTTTTAAAAATGGATTCTAAGTTCCGAGTTTTAGGCCAAGTGTAATTAGATGTAGCATTTTAAATTTGAAGTGTTTTTTAGATACTGTATCTACTTTGTTCCTGTTATATTATGTGAATGAATGAATAGGTACAACTCTGTCATGGAATATTACTTGACTCATAATTATCCAATGAATCAGCACACTTAGGTATCAGAAAAGCCAAATATAAATATACCCATATGTGTGTGGGGGGAAGGGACTTTCATATCTTTCTATATTTTATTCTCTGCATGTGCAGTAAGTGTGGAACTCAGGTGCTAAGGAATGACCATTGACCATTGGAGGAAAGTTCCTCCCTGTGGATAAGAGAAGGGCTTTACTCTTTGGAATTACCTTCTGTATTTGTGTTTCAGCACCTTTTGTTACCCCATCTATAAAAATTGGATTATCTGTTCATTTACAGATGTAAATGTTCTTTTACATCTGTTCATTTCCTACCACTTACAAAATCAGAATGCTAATTGGCATAAATTGTAGACTTTTTAGTAGAGCACATTGAGGAACATAAGTGCCAATCAGTCTAAAAATGCAGTTTTCAGAAAAATGAATATTGTAGGCTTATTTCTAAGTACTAAGGAACTTTTAATTAGCACATTGTTGATTTAAATTAGATGACTGTTGATCTATCAAAATATTTTTTTAACAGATCACCTGATAAATTTTAGTAGAGTAAAAAAAATGCTTTGCGGTTGATTTGTTTAAAAAAATGTAATAGTTACTAAGTTTGTTAGGAGTATACTCATTCCCGTTCTCCAAACTATTTCATAATAAATTGCTCTAAGAAGAGGTGTATTTTTAAAAGTTAGGTTTCTACTATTTATGGGAACTGACAATCACCTAAAATAGCAGTGATTATAAACTTTCTTTTTGTTTTTAATTCTCAAAGGGTAAGAAATTTTTTTTCTGCATTGGGTCAGAAATTTATTTTCTGCATTGACCGCTACTGCTTTGTGGTCAAGGGTGTTAGGCTTTGGATTCAGACTGTTTTGATTCAGGTTGTTTAGATTCAGCTGTGTGACCTAAGGCAAGTCCCTTAACATCTCTGTGTTTGTGTGACTTGATCTTTAAAACTTGAGACTGGGGTGCCTGTGTGGCTCAGTCAGTCAAGCATCTGTCTTCAGCTCAGGTCATGATCCCAGGGTCATGGGATCAAGCCCCGCATGGGGCTCCCTGCTCAGCAGGAAGCCTGCTTCTCCCTCTGCCTGCCACTCTTGTTTGTGTTCTCTCTCAGTCAAATAAATAAAATCTTAAAAATAAATTAAAAAAACTCGAGACTAATAGGACCTATGTCATAGGGGTTAATTTGTTGAGAAAATGCATGTAAAGTGGTTAGCCCAGTAAATGTTAGCTAGTGTTATTATCATATTTTAACATTCATTACAATACCAAATTCTTTATTTATATAAGATCCTCAATTCATCTTTGTTGAATATAATTTTGTGACTATCAGTCTGTAAGAATGGGCCTAGGTGAGAATTTAATTTAGGTAAAATCTCATCTAGCATGGCCTTACTAGATAAACAGGAAAAAAGTCATATGCTTATATCATATGCTGTTAAATACTTTAGAATTTAACTTTCTGAATATGATCCCTTCAGTTTCAGAGTCATCAAAGAGTAAAGCTATTATGGTCTGGGTTATAGATTATATTAAATCTCTCATTGTTTTGTTTAGGTTTTATTGGAAAAGCTAATAAAGTTTGGGATAATTTTAAGTACTTTCTTAATTTTGCATGGGCTTCACATCAAGTACAGAATTTGAAAGACATCTGAAGTCTTGAATACCTTGAATTTTAGTCATGGCATCCACACCAGGAGTCTAGATCAATGCTTGAAGAATTGTCAGAGCCCCATAGAATCCAAATGCCACAGATTCTTACAAACCTGGATGGGGTTCCTGATAAACTCCACAGAGAAGCCTCGAATAAGATCAAAGAGAAATACAGTAATATTAGGATCTAAGGCCAAGAATTGCATAAGTCTCAGCTTAATAATAAGATCATTTAAGATACTTTTATAAGTACTAAATCACTTAAGATACTTTTTTTAAAAAAAGATTTTATTTATTTATTTGTCAGAGAGAGAGAGAGCACAAGCAGGGGGAGTGGCAGGCAGAGGGAGAAGCAGGCTCCCCGCTGAACAAGGAGCCTGAAGTGGGGCTCCATCCCAGGACCCTGGGATCATGACATAAGCCAATGGCAGTCCCTTAAGTGACTGAGCCACCCAGGCATCCCTAAGATACTTTTGTAACTACTAAACACAAAATAATGAGAGGTTTTTTTTTTTTTTAACAAACTAGAATTTATGTATTAGAATGTGTGTGGTGCATCAAAATAGCTATCAATGAAAACCAAACTCTCATTCTAAACATTCTGCCTTTGATCAAAATATTTTTGGATTCTTTTTATGAAATTACCTTTAAAAATAGTATGTAAGTTTCCTCTCATGGGTATATTAGTATCTTCATTACTTTTTAGCTGTTATTTTTACTCATAACTTGCATTAGATTATTAGTCCTATTACCCAGACTGGTCACTTGCACTTGCTCCTAAAT
Source organism: Callorhinus ursinus (assembly GCF_003265705.2). Lineage (NCBI taxonomy): Eukaryota > Metazoa > Chordata > Mammalia > Carnivora > Otariidae > Callorhinus > Callorhinus ursinus. Next base: position 59,094,296 of record NW_027397074.1, read on the forward strand.
GACTTTTGGATTGTATCTTGAAATCAAATCCACCCTGAAAGTGTAAAGATTCTTCATCATAATTTGCTTTGTTAACAGCCAAATGCCACTTAAGTTTAGGTATTATCATTCAAAAAAATGTATTGCAAGCTTTAGACGTTTCCTAATGAAGAGAAACATAAGTGCTTTTTTTTTTCTTTTAGAATATAAGTGCTTTGAGCAACAGAAGCATAATTACAATAGGTTTATAATGAAAGAACCATAAAGATCACAGTTTTGAAGAGGACCATACTTGTTTGATTATATAAATTATGGCACATTGTAAAAAAATCTGTTACAGTGGTTTTATATTTACATTTCACTACTTGTTTGTAAGGCATGAGGAAATCTAAAATTATGGCAGAGTCATAAATATTTTTGCAGTTTGTTGGCGGGCATTCATAGAACCACTGCAGAGAAAGACCAGTTGGCCACTCAAACAAGGATCTAGTCCTATCCTGATCAATACACATGCATTATCTCAGGTTTGTCTCTCAGCCAAAGCTGAACCTCTCCCAATCAAAAGAAATAGATGCATGAAACAAAAAGCCAACATGAGATGCACAATTATCTTGAAATGTCCAGGTGCCAAGGGGGCCTGAACCGTGAGTCCATCTAGTCAGTAAGTGCGCAAATGTCATCCAGTGAGGACAACCCAGGGTTTCCTTATACTCACTCGGCTTTGTCTCCTGGAGGAATTGAAGGAGACCACTTTTGGAACAGACACCCCTTTCTCTTGGACAGTGTTGCCTGAACGCTGACAAATGTTGACTCCCTACACCAGTCCCTGACTATCCCTTTCTATCCATCCACCTTTTGCTGATCATGTTTATTTTATTTTTTTAAAGATTGTATTTATTGATTTGGCAGAGAGAGAGAAAGCAAAAGCAGGAGAACAGTAGAGGGAGAGGGAGAAGCAGGGCACCCACTGAGCAGGGAGCCCAATGCGGGGCTCAATCCCAGGACCCTGGGATCGTGACCTGAGCTGAAGGCAGACACTTAACCATCTGAGCCACCCAGGCGCCCCACTGATCATGTTTTATGATACAGTTCAGATTTTCCAACCTGGGATGTGTCGATCTTGATTGGTTTAACTTTCAGAATTCTAAAATTATCTCTTTTGCATGATATGACTGAAATTGAAATTATATATACATATATAAAATATATGTTTATATACATATATAAGATATATGTATATATAATTAAATTCCTTTTAGTTAATTTTCTAGTTTAAAAAATTCCTCCTTGGTTTTTTTTTTTTAAGATTTATTTATTATTTATTTTGAGAGAGTGAGAATGAGAGAGAGAGAGAGTACATGAGAGGGGGGAGGGTCAGAAGGAGAAGCAGACTCCCCGCCGAGCAGGGAGCCGGATGTGGGACTCGATCCCGGGACTCCAGGATCATGACCTGAGCTGAAGGCAGTTGCTTAACCAACTGAGCCACCCAGGCGCCCTCCTCCTTGGTTTTGAAGTGTATTTCAATAGTTCAAATTATTACTTACTTGACAGTACAGGAGTATTCTTAGATACTTAAAAACGCATAGCAGATGGTTTAGCTTTAACGTTCAATTCTTTGTTGAACAGAGAAGTGGAATCTGTTTTTCTTAACTCCTTCATCAATATTTTATGTATCATGTGACAATCAGAATATCCCTCGGAGCCAACTGATACACTAGGGAAATCATGGTTTTCCAGTTTTCTGTTTATGTTTTGTGGGAGGAAGTAGGACTTAGTATGATAACATTCAATGCATAAATGTTCAAACTTGTTTAAAAGGCCCTTAAATGAGCACCACTATAAGATGTATTATTATTGTTAGTGTTGTTTCACAGGAACCTGTAATTTCAGTGTGATACAGCTACAATATAAATATAGGATTGCAAAACCATCAGGGAAGGGTGTTAATTAACCATTTAGCATGCAGCTATATGTTGTTTGTCAAAATTTTTAAAAAACACCTCTGACTCAGCAGCAATTTGGGCAATTTTGATTCCACGGATTCCTGACACATCGGTGTAGAGCACGTCCCTGGAACCAAATCCCGAAGCTGCAATGAGGTCAAGAGGGGAAAACAGATTCTGATGGAGGTCTGGCTGTGGACCCTGATTGAGGGTGTACTGTATCCAGTACGTTAAGTACCTTATCATCGAGCAAAACATTACCATTTCAGGTGCTTCTCACCAGCTCCAGAAGAATTTACCTGGTAGTTGTTTGAGAGGAAAATTAGCATTACAAAGTGGCTTTACTATTGAGCTCTGTGTCAGCCAGGAGCTTAGGCTTCTTTTAGCAAGAAACCTGTAAAAATTCAATTAAATTGCTTGGTGTAGAGAATGAATATATTTCTTATAGAGCTCTGAAAGATCTGGCTTTCATGGCTGTTTCCAAGTGGCAAGGCTTGTCAAGTTTGCTATTCTCTTTGCAGCTCCATTAGCTTATTACTGTCTTTTAACGTCAATGACGATTTCAAATTGTAAAGCCCTGGATGTCAGGGCCTTCTATGACTCGTTAAATATAGTATTCAGACCACAGCAACACCCCTGGATGGTTTAATAAATATTTCTTTGTGATGATAATGATTCCATGGTGATCAACCTGAGAGGCTTCTAGATATTGTAGATTGATGACATTCAACAGTTTTGTAATGCACCATCGTTCTGATAAAAAGGGATCAACACAAGCAGGGCCATGGACAGATTTTTATTGCTCGGAACAATTATTCTGTCAAATTTTTCTTGTGTCCCTTATGGCCAGGTCTTAGCCTTTCTGGGGAAGCCTGCTTACTATTTCCTCACTTATGGGATAAGGAAATGATTTAAAGGTTTCTGCTAAGTCCTTATTGTTAGGATTCTCAGCCCTGAAACTGGGCTTTAGTCTGATATAATCAGAGAAGTCTCCCAGAGGTTGCTTCAAGGAGCTGAATCAGAGCAGTACTTCCTTTGTAGGTAATGATTCAGGGCAGCTTAGAGGGTGCACTAATTCATTCATTTCACCACCTTCTGTATTCTACGCAGGGCATTAATAAGGTTGAGATGGACAAGAAAGAAATTGGTGTTGCCTTTGCGGAATGAATTCTCTGAAACCCAGAGTCACAAGGCTTTGTAAAAACATTCCCTGGGGCATCCAATCCAGTCTAAGGCTGGTCAAGGAAGGCTTACTGGAGAAGTGACTCCTGAGTTGACACCTAAAGGAGATGGTTCAGAGAGGGTGGGGATGGGTTAGGAAAAATGTAAACATGGAAGCAGCCGACTTTGTATAGGACTGGCTGCAAGAGGGACCATGACACCTTCAAAGAATTCAGAGACATTCCCTGTGACTGGAGCATATGATGTGTGACAGATTTGTGGGAGATGGGTCTGAGACTCTAGCCAGGGCCTGATTGTAAGGGGGTTGGTGAGCTTTGTTTGGGCTTTATCATATTGGAAGTAAAAAGCCCTGGATGTCAAGCAGAGGAGAGACAACAACCAGTTTAAAGCTGTTGCAGTTTTGCCAAGGAAATGGAGAGCTGTAGGGATAGAAAGATGGTTTTGAAAGGGATTTGGTGGGGGGATGTGCCTGGCTGGCTCAGTTGGTAGAGCGTATGACTCTTGATTTTAGGGTCGTGAGTTCTAGCCGCATGTTTGGTGTAGAGATTACATAAAAATAAAAAATCTTAAAAAAAAAGAGAAAGACATTTGGGAGTGGGAGTGGTCTTGGCAATTGATTAGATGTGGAAGGTAAAGGAGAGAGAAGCATCAAGGGTAATGTCTGGATGTGCTGACTTGGATAATGGGGGGATGATGGTGAAGTGTGCTGGGTGAGGAGATTGGGAGAAGGCTTGGGGGTGAGGGTGGAGGCCTAGTGGACCCTCTGCTTCTCTTTAAGGTTAAAAAAGGAAATGATGCATATGGCTCAAGGCCAGGCAGTACTATACTTGAAAATATAGTAAAGTGATTTCCAGCTTGAGGTAAGAGAAATTAAGACATCTGAGGTGACAGTCAGGATTATAAATACTGCCCTCCCACTGTCCAGTGAAGTCCAGGGCGGTGTCCAGGGGAGGATTTAAAGTGGCTCCTTGTTTGGCTTTTTTGTGCTATGGAGTCACCTTGAGAGTGCCAGGAATCAGCAGCTGCATTCTAGGACTGGCACAAGGTAAGATCGACTTAGAAATTCTACCCTCCCCCCCTCCAAACCCACTGACTCAGGTGGGGTCTGAAGTGCCCCCAACTCACTGGAACTTTACTTCTTTCACAGTGGTTTTTACGTATCCGATTTCTATGATCATAGACATGCCGGGAGGTATGAAAATCGGCCGGGGCTGCAGGTCCTGTCTGCAGTGACTGAGTAAATAAGAGCATGCCTACTAGCATGAAATATTTTGTGTGTGCATTAATGAAAGAGTCTCATTACTCTGGAAAAGATTAGGTATCATTGTTTCGTGTTCAAACTTTGAGCCCGTTAAAACACACAGTGCTCTCTTTCTTAGCACTGCCTACTGAGCTTCCACCCGATGTCACCCCACACCCCCTCCCAAATGCCTAATGATTTTCTTAACTTGAACTTCTTAATTTGAAAGACAGACCCACAGATTTCATCTGGTACCAGTCAGGTCAATCTGTGAGAATGAAGCCGAAAAGGCAGAATCCCAGAGGTTGGGCAGCTGTGTTTAGAGGAAGTTCAAGGCCAGAGTTTGGAGCCCAGTGTTGGTTGTGGGAGCAACAAGAGAATGAATCTCCTGCTAGTGGGGGTTACCAGTCCTACTTCTAGAGGCAGCATCCTGGAGAAACTTTATAGGAAGCTCTCTTTGCACATTTTGTTTATTTTAAACATCCCTGTGAGCTCTGGAAAACAGAGCTAACAAAGCTTTACTTTCTCAACCCAGGTTCATTGCTATACTCTATTATTTATTTATTTATTTAAAGTAGGCTCTACGCCTAATGAGGAGCCCAATGCAGGGCCCAATGCGGGGCTTGAACTCACAGCCCTGAGATGGAGACCTGGGCCAAAATCAAGAGTCGGACACTTAACCGATGGAACCACCCAGGTGCCCCAAGTTCATTGCTATACTTTAGATCAGAGTTTAGCAAACTTTTCCTATAAAGAGCCAGATAGTAAATATTTTCAATGCTGTGGGTCATGTGGTTTCTGCCATTGTAGGAAAGCAGCCAGAGACAATATGCAAACAAATGGGCGTGGCTGTGTTCCAATAAAGCTTCATTTACGGGCACTGAAATTTGAATTTCATATAGTTTTCACATACAGTTTTCAACAAACATTAGGTATTGACAGAAATCAGTCACAAAATATTCTTTTTTAAAAAGTGTATTGCAAGAAGCGTCAAAATATACAGCTTTAAAATTACTTAAAGATCTAGAAGAAATTTTCAAGGCTCATAGGTAATTCACATCATTGTTATTCAGTAATTGAGTAATTTTAAAAGGAAGTCAAACACAAATTTTAAAAGGAAGTGAAGCAAAATGGACTTTTCCGAAGAGGAAAATAGTAGCTAAACAGCTATTAGTTAATTTCTCAGAATAGTTTTGTCTCATAGGAACCTACTGACCATTTCTTCTTGACTTCCTGTTTGCATATGCATCTTTTGATGTGTCCTTCAAGGCAGAGGCTCTTATCCATTTTTTTGGTACCAAGCATCTGTCTGACTCCTTGGCCTAATAGGCCCTTAACATATACTTGTTCAATTAAATAAAACTTGACTAATTCAGTTTATGGACATACTTCTAAAATTTAATTTTTGATGGAAATGTAAACATTTACTTGTACATGTGTACCATAAACTTTGGTATTCGGAAGATAAAATGTCTAATTTTGAATAAAAATATTAGTTGTTTTTACCAAATCCATGTGTTCTGAAGTATAACATAAAATAGGAAAATTGGTTTCCTTTGCTTTCTTGTGTAATGTATGGGACTTTATAGGAAATTCCAGCTTAGTACACTATCATTTTTCTTCAGAAGATCAATGATAACCAACTTTGCCATAGATAGACTTTTCCCCTGAAATAGTTTTCTCTTCAAATCTCATGTTAGTCTTCAGGGTGCCTGATAGTTTAGTTTTAAATCAGGTTATTAAAATGATTATTTCCAAAATTTCTTCCTAAATGTATATACCACAATTTAGTCTTTAAAAAAAGAGGATCTTTAATTCATTTTAGTCTTGGATCTCTGAATACATTTTTTCAATAAAATAATAAGTAGGCTGATGAAATATTTATTACCAAAAGCACTGCTACCTTTCAACTCAAAGATAGGGTTGACTTCTAAAAGCTCACATTGCCTCTTTTCTACCCCTTTCACCAGATATCTAACAGGGTTACTCTCTTTTATCCAGAAAAGTCAGTGTATAGCTTGTATATATGCATTGGGAATGAAAGTGCACAATGCCAGTAAATCTCCCATGGGTTAATTTAATTATGGAGTCAACTGGGACCAACATCATTAAAACAGACCTTAGTTATTTACATAAGTCAGTTAATTCAGAGCATAAAATTTAAAAAGAGAGAGAGATAGAGAGAGAGAGAAGCAAACCAAGAATCAGACTCTTCATTATAGAGGACAAACTGATGGTTACCCAACGGGAGGTGGGTGGAGGGATGGGTTAAAAAGGTGATGGAGATTAAGGAGGGCACTTGTGATGAGCACTGGGTGTTGTATGTAAGTGATGAATCACTGTATTGTACACCTGAAATGAATATTACACAGTATTTTAACTAACTGGAATTTAAATCAAAACTTTAAAAAGTATATATATACCTATAATGAAATCCAAAATTGTATTCACATATTAAAGAGTTTATAAACTGATAAAATTAAAGATCCGAGGTAGCCATCCCAATAACATCAGAACTGAGTTTTATGTAATGGAATTTTATTAGAAAGACAATCACTTCAAAATGAACTCATTAATGTAAAAGTACTAACTTTAAAATGCATATGTGATTTTTAGTCATTCGTGAACACATACATGCATTTATTTAACATAAATATTGAGTGGTATGTTTCAGGAACATAGTACTTTGAAAACTTAGAACATATAGCAAAACTTACACATTCTAATTATTTTACTAGAATTTTTATGTTAATATTTTTAATGATGTAATTTTTTTCCCTTTGGAGCACACAGGCCATCATACATCCATAGATCTTTCCCTTGCCCCATTTAATGAAGGAAGCTTAAGTTCTTTATTGATTTATAAAATTGACTGAATAAAGATCATCTCACATAGTAAAATTAACTTGAAGTCAACAATATAATTCCTTGACAACAAAAATTGATGTTTTTTTAAAATTAAAAAAATATTTCCTATGAAATATAAACCATAAGGTGATTACATTTAGATATGTATATTGGAATTTTTTTAAAAGAGATTTTATTTATTTAAGAGAGAGAGCAAGAGAGCACAGCAGGGGGAGCAGCAGAAGGAGAGGTAGAAGCAGGCTCCCTGCAGGGAGCCCGATGCAGGGCTTGGGGCTTTGGGATCAGGACCTGAGCCACCCAGGCGCCTCTATATATCAGATTTAATCCTTGAACACAGTCTTTGGATCCCTTGAGATATTAATTTGGTAATTTGGCAGCCTTTTTGAACTCATGTAAAGCTTTGGTGATTCAATTGGGGTTTCTATGAAGATTTTATTAGGGCGCGTGCGCGCGCGAGCTTGTGTGGGGCAGGGAGGAGGAGCAGAGGGGGAAGGGAGAGGGAAAAGGAGAGAATCCTGAGCAGACTCTACACGGAACGCATAGCGCAATGTGGAGCTCAGTCTCAGAACCCTGAGATCATGACTTGAGCTAAACCACGAGTCAGAGGATGCTTAACCCACTGAGCCACCTGGGAGCCCCTGATTCAATTGTTTTTGAAGCTGTTAAGGGTAGCAACCCAGCTTGTGTCTTTCCTAAGTCATACTCTGTCACTCTAGCCACTAATTACCGCAGAATAGAGTCAAATTCTGGGATTAGTAGATATGTTGAAAAAACAATGAGCCACCAAATCTGCTGCTTCTGGAAATTTGATCAAAGTTTAGTTATTCTGTTGAAAGAGAAATCTAGAAATAAGATAAAGAAATTCTTTAGGTAAATACATGTGCTCTGAAAATTAGGAGCCTCTTTATAATTAACAATATTTGTATAGCTTTAGGGAAGTGCTTCTCAAACTGGTCTGCCAAATACCTGCTTTAAAAAATATTGATATATTATTAAATGAATTGTTAATTAAATTAATGATCAAGTAAACTTAAGATACATATAGATATATAGAGATATATCTATATATATCTATCTCTATATATATCACACCAAATATGCAGATTCCTAGATCCCACTCCATCCTTACTAAGTCAAAATCTTTTGGAGAGGGCAACCACATTTTTCTCAACGTCCCAGGGAATTCTTTTTGTCTACTAAAATCTGGGAACCCTTAGGTCAGTCTTAAGAAAATGTGTTTAAATGGCCCAACTACTGCTTCTCAACCTTAGTAAAAGATTGGAAAACTACAGATTTGAGGACAAATGACAGGATTCCACCACATAATCATGAAATGGGGGATATGGAGGTGATTCCATCTTTTCCCAGCTCCGTGAACCTTCTCTCTCCCAACAGTCCTCTTTCCCAACCTTAGTGTCCAGGGAAGAGGATTTTGAATTTACTGACATTTTTTCAGTAAATTAACAATAGAAACCTAGATACAGTTTAATGTGCCACATAATTCAAAATTTCCTCTCACGTAGTTCTTGAAATCTGTACTTTGGTCTCCCACTATCTCCTAACATTTACTAAGCACTTTCCATGTACCAGGGATTGTCTATATTACCTTGGTGAATTCTTCAATTCCAGACAGATTCTACATCTAAGAAATATGTGGTTTAGAAAGATTATGAAGAGTTTATACAAGGACAAGCTAATTACTCTGAAGTCAAGATGTGTATTTATATTGATCTAAATCCAGACCTCTGCTCTTAACCAGTACATACACTTTCCAAAAGCCTAGAATGGAGTTGGTGAATTTTATAATTTCACTTCATTCTTACATAGATTTTCTTAATTTTCTTGTCTCTGAAATTTATTATCTTTGATACAAGCATTATAAATAATATCATTTAGGGGCACCTGGGTGGCTCAGTCGGTTAAGCATCGTGGGCTCAGATCATGATCCCAGGGTCCTGGGATCCAGCCCCGCATCAGGCTCCCTGCTCCGCGGGAAGCCTGCTTCTCCCTCTGCCACTCCCCCTGCTTGTGTTTCCTCTCTTGCCCTCTCTCTCTGTCAAATAAACGAAATCTTTAAAAATAAATGATATCATTTAAATAGGCTTTAGACTCTATTCTTCTTGGAAGTGCCAGAAACATGCCTTCCCACTTTGGTCCATGTGACAAGCTGCTTGGAGTTAGGGGGTGGGGGATGAAGAAGAAAGGATGGGGACAGGGGGGAAAGAGCATTGTCTTATCTTAGGTTATTGGGGTCTTTAAGAGTCTAAATGTCCCGTTTGGAGAATGAAAGATGTGGTCAGCCAAAAAGCATACCAGTAGCCAACCATTGTCACATGGGAACAGCTCAGTTGTATAAAACCAGACTGCACTTCTTCTTCTGATTTGTTCCATCCAGGTACTAGCCCCCAGCCTTCATTGTTTTTGTTTTCCAAATCCACCTTCCTGTCATTTTCCACTTCATCAAACCTACTGCTCCAGGCTTCCTGCCGTGTATTTGCATCCACTCTTCCCATTACCAACTTCAGCCCTGAGTTGTGTCCCAGGTTCAGTCACTTCAATGTTCCCCTCCCTACCACCTACCCTCATTGGGGTCCTGCTGGGATCATCCATTCCTAGATGTTCTTCATCATTTTTGTCTTCTGTTTACTCTTATTCTGTTTCTTGGGACTGAAGGAAGAGGCAGAGTCACCTGTCAGACTGTTCTTCAACTTGATGTTTGACACTTTGTATATGTAAGTCTCAGATTTTCCTAGTTGCACTGGTTTTCACAATTTTTTAAAAACAATAGTTTCATCAGTGAATCCCAGTTTCCAAATGAAATCTTCCATAGAACTGCAATATATACAAATAAAAGTGACTATATAAGACATTAACTATTCCATAAATACAAAGATATAGTTAATTTCTTGCTCCCAAATAAAGGCTGAAATGATTATGTAACATTTATGCACATTTTCTTGGTCCTGTATGTTTGCCTTTTCCACAATGTTATATTTCGAAATTGAGATGCCTCTTATAACTGATGTCAAAGGAAACTTGTCAGCCACCAGGCCCAGGGATGAATTATAGTATGGAAACTTAGCAATATATCGAAGGTATATATTCCTGTGACCTCAGTTGAATTATTTGTACTGGTTGCACCTCACAAGGTTGACTTTTAACTTAAATTTAGTTTCTTGCTTGAAATTTCTTGAGAAAGATTACTCTGGGAACTAGTTTAGAAAGAAACAGTTAATATTTAGTGTGAAGTTTGTCAGCCCAGACTCTGTAATTAAAGTAGAAGCTGCCCAAGCTCAGCACTTCACCGTGCCTTAAAATTATCCTGCCTGTCCTACAGGTGAATGTGTTATGAATGCAGCTTGTCACTGTAACCCTATTCATAGCTGTGAATAGCTAAGAGTGAGTCAAAAGAGTATTTTTGATCTGAATGTGAAGAAGGCTTAGAAGAAAACTTTAATTATGATACTAAAGAGAAAGGGGTAGGTAATTGCATGAGTAAGTGTATGATATTGAAAATTTCTTTTAAAAAACTGTATTTTTAATGTAATGTTTCTTTTTGGAAAGGCTAGTACTAAATTGATGGTGAGTTTTATAATCAATGTCACTGTATTAGGTGGTGTAAATATGATAAAGTATTGTAAAACCATGACGATACCTGATGTGACTTGTTAGCATTCCATGGAGATTGCACAATTCTGTTAGGCTGGGGTGAGACCTTGTGTGAGCAGGAATGCCAAAGATACGGTGGGTTGTTAACTGAGCTTGGCCCAGTGCATCCATAGGGACATACTCACTTCTTCAGTGTGGAAATAACCAATGACAGATGATAGTATTTTACAATATGTGCAAAGAGATATCAGGGGAACCTCTCCTCCATAGTGGGCACTAAGTGAGTTAACCTGACTGTCCAGGAACATGTTTGGATGAATCCAGTATGCTAAAATTTTCATACAATACATATGAGAATGTGTGATGTTTCTAATTCCTATTTTTAAAATAGTAAAACATGCTTAAAAATATTGACACCTCAAATCAAAATTTGGTGAGCTCCTTGAGGTATCTCTGGGGAACACCAGGGGGTGGGGCCCATAGTTTGAAAACCACTGAGCTAGTCTTCCCTCCCATATTGGTTGTCCTTGACCTTCTCTTGAGTTTCTTAGTTCACCTACTCTATACTCAGAGAAAATAGTCTCACATTCTACTTTGTGTCTAATCCTTATTGTCAACTCCTAGGTGGCAATATATAGTGGAAGAAGCATGTACTTTGGAATCAGACAAACCTGGCTGGAATCCTTATTATTATATATCCTATATATATTCTTATATATATAATTCTTTGTGACTTATTAACAGTGTGATATTGGGCAATTTACTTATCTTCCAATGATGATATTATGCTCATCAGTACAATCAGTTATCCTCATTTAACACAGCTCGGCATTATTATGATATCTAACATTCATTGAGTGTTTACTGTGTGTATTAGTCAGGGTCAGAGAGGTCAGAGAAACAGACCAATAGGATATACCTATATACATATGATTTATTCTAAGAATTGGATCACATGATAATGAAGGCTGGCAAGTGCAAAATCTGCAGGGTGGGCCGGCAGGCTGGGGACCCAGGAGAGCCGATGTTCCCATTTTATTCTGAAGGCAGTGCACTGGAGAATTCTCTCTTGCTTCAGGAGGCCAGCCTTTTGTTCTATTTAGGCATTCAACTGACTGTATGAGACCCACCTATATCATGGAGGGCAATCTGCTTTACCCAAAGTTCATGATTTAAATATAAATCTCATCCAAAAACACCCTCTAAGTGAACACATAAAACTAAGTACTTTCCATGTATTAAATGACAGCAATTAACGCTAGACATAGAGTAGTTCCTTAATAAATGGTAAAGACTGCCATCAGCATGATTATTGTAATTAATTTTTATCCATCTTCACCACCAGGCTCTAAGAAAATACTTCTCTAAGTTTAACCCTCCTCTTTTGTGAACTAGGCCCAGTGAATTCTCTGAATTATGGAGATCACATTCCCTGAAATTTCCTGCCCAATTCCACATCTGCAGCCTGTGCTTTGCCATTGTTTTTTTTTTTTTTTTTTTGCTTTTCTTTTTTTTTATTATGTTCAGTTAGCCACTGTATAATACATATTAGTTTTTGATGTAGTGTTCAACGATTCATTAGTTACATATAACACCCAGTGCTCATCACAACACGTGCCCTCCTTAAAACCCATCACTCTGTTACCCCCGCCATCTGCTTTATCTCCCACTTTTAACCTTATACTTCAGTCTTCAGAGTACCCCCTTTGTTCAGTTGTCCCTCTGCATGCACTGTCCTAACATGGAGTTTTTCTGTTGCTGGGGGCCAGTGTATTAGTTTGCTAGAGCTGCTGTAACAAAGCACCAAAACCTGGGTCATTTAAACCACAGACATTTATTGTCTTACAGTTCTGAATTCGAAAAGTCCGAGATCAAGGTGTCCGCAAGTTTGGTTTCTTCTGAGGCTGGGAGGAATCTGTCCTGTGCCTCTCTCCCAGCTTCTGGTGGTTTGCCGGCACTCTTGGCATTCTCTGACTTGAAGAGGCCTCACTTTGACCTGTGCCCTCATCTTCACCTGGCATTCTCTCCATGTCTCTGTCTCTATGTCCAAATCTCCTTTTTAAAATAAGGACACCAGTTGTATTGGGTTAGGGCCCATTCTAAATGAACTCATTTTTACATGATCACCTCTGTAAAGATCCTATCACCAAATAAGGCCACATTCTGGGGTATTGAGGGTTAGGATACCAGCATCACTTTTTTGGGGGGAACACAATTCAATTCCTAATAGTAACAGTGTTCAGAAACAGAATGAAATATGGAAGCAATTTGAAACTGTAAAGTATAATACACATAAGGAGTTACACTTGTTTATGAACCTTTTAAAAAGCTATGTATGTTTCATCTCATGTACAGAAATGACATGCAGATAATGCAGAAGATGTCAAGTGACATGATTGTCAAAGAGGGTAGAATAAAAGGGGCCATTTGCTCTTGGGTAGAATGAAGAATTACTTTCCATTTATAAAATGTTGGTACATCTCCATTAAGAATAAATAGAATGAAGGTCAGACATTTGGAAGAATGTTTTGGTAATGAAGGGTGTTAAATATGAAAATGTTTTATTGAGGGGAATTAAATAATCTTGGCTAGAAATGATTATTGGCTTTAAGTTATGACTCAGAAATGTTATTTAAGAATGTTCACTAAGCAAGCCCTAACATTTGAGGGTATAGCATACAAGGGTATAGACCCCTTGACATTTACACTGCATTTACCATAGACTTGAAAAAGTGTTGACTTTGTTTTTGGCTTTTAATACATTTGAACAGGAGTACTGGCTGAACAGCACATATATGCAATCATATCACTGTCCTCAGATGGGCTATAGACATCCCATCTTTGAGTTATTAGTTAATACATTAATTTATTCTGTTTGTTGTTGTCCTAAACCCTGGAGAAGACAATGGAGATATAAAGATTTATATGACATGTTGTTCAAGAAGTTAGTCTTATAAGGAAAATAAACTAGCAAAGTATAATGTGGTAACATTAGTTTAGCAATTTTGAAAATAATTGAGTGACAATTATGTGCTATATGATAGGTGGAGGGGATACAGCAGGAAAAGAAAAGATCTATAAGTTCTTTGCCCTTATGGAGCTGACAGTGCAGTATGTTTGGAGACAGGGGGGATTGTAGACAAGTAAACAGACAGTTTGTGGTTATGGCTCAGGTGGAGGAAGTGCGGGCAAGGATGGAGCACACAGGAAGAAAATTAAACCTGGATTGCAGAGAGGCTCACGCATACATAATTTATATGACACTATTTCCGTGCATTTCTTGGAAACATAGGTCAGATTTTATTGCAAGGGATTTATTGATTTTTCTTCAGGGTAAGTTGGCCCTAGTTGGTATTGGTACAAAACCAAAAAATGCCCTGCTAGGTGATGAGACTAGGAGAATCCTTTTAAAAATTCAGAGCCCCCTTATCACCAGTGGTTTCATCCAGTGGGAACTCCTGCAGAGTTCAAAAGGAAGAGAATCTGCCTCGATATTTCCTGGAAAGTTCATTTTCCTAAAGTGCATATGGAAGCAAGAGATCATGACATTTTAAGATCACAGTAATTCCTAAATGCCTATACAATGATTTTCACTAAACTATCATGACTTGTGTTATGATTTGTGTTTTCAGTGACCTGATTAGAAAGGTGACCATTTTGAACTCTTAAATTGCTTATTAGGATCAGTTAATAATTCAGTCATCTATTATTGTGTGTTTTACAGTTGGGGGTAAAAAAAGCTACTTGGGGTGTTTATGGACCTTTATTTACCCATATGTTTCTTATACAATAAAAGATGTAAATATTAAGTGAAGGGGATTTAAAGTTAGGCTCTTACTGTAGAGTTTTATTTCCTTGGTCAGCCTTGAACCACTGGCTGGCTCCATGCCTCTGTCAGGCTCCTTTTTTTCTGGGATTCACAGTGGGGCAAGGGTACTGCCACCTCTCCTCCTCCCTGAACCTCTTAGGAGTTTTATTGTCAGTGTCATCCCCCCCCCCAAATATCAAGGCTCCAAGAAAATGAGAAATAGCATTAGCATTGCTCCACAAACTTAGGAACAGGATCTGAAATTTAAATCTTGAGTCATGCAATGTGTTACTGAAGGGAGAAGAAAGAGAAAGGATATTAAATTTACCTTTCAATGCTATAATTTGCAATTTGCCTTCTAAGGGTGAAGTAATAGCAATAGAAGCATAAAACGGGTTAAAATGCCACCAATAACCAAATTCCACATATAGTTTGAAGATGGGAAATCATCTGAAGCTGGGAAGTCTGAATCCAATGCCCTGCTCCTATTTGAATCATTCTGAGAAGTAATCATGTGTGAGAGGACAGACAGCATAAATAAATTAAAGTGAAGTGAAGGTTAAGATAAATGAGAAAAATTCTAAAATGTGACTGACCATTTATCTGGTTAGATGATTTCAAGCAGAACCCTCGAGACTAACTTTATCATGACTGAATTTAAAAAATCATCAACTTTGTTTTCCTGATGCAGCATGTATCAGTGTTACCCTGGGAGTATTAGTTTTTAACGATCTTTATTTTAGAACGTTTCCAAGGTGGCCTCCAACCTCCATTTTATCATTCCATTTCTCAAGCAAAATAAACAAATGAATAGACATCTTTGAATAAACTGTGTTGGGTGGAACCACACTGTATTTTATTTTTTTTAATTTTGGGAAAAGTTTCGTCAAGGCAGTAAGTAGCAAGCATATTTCAGAGAAGATTTGATAAGTAGTGATACTTGTTGTGCACATAGTGAGTGATCATTAAGTGATTTGGGTTTTGAAGGTCGTGACGGTTAGCTTCTGCTTTGCCTATGGAGGCTCAGCCCCCTGACTCCACAAGGGGATTACTGTCCCCGGGAGAGGCATATCATCTCCCCACTGTGAGAGACACTTTAACAGAGAAAAATCAAGTACCTTTGATTCCAGATGTTGAGTTAATTCTAGAATGAAAACCAGGGCTTGGAAAGGTTGTGGATATTTTATTGCTGAAGAATGCAGAAGCCCATCAGAGACTGTTTACTTAGGGTCCTAGTCATGGTGTCGGAACAAAGAGCTTCTATAAAGGATTCAGGCTTCTAGAAAAAGGGAGGGAATACCAGGTAAATGGTATAGTTATAAAACAAATACCACCAAAGTTAAATCAGTATATGATGTGGGTGATATCCTTAATGTATCATTCATGTGAAGTAGGTTTTTTTCCTACCTTAGAGAGAAGAAGAGACAGAACTTGTTCTCCTTCTTTGCCTCTCAGCTCGCACTGGGCATGCTCAGAACCGCCGCTCCACTCCGTTCTCCAGAATGCGATTGTCTAAAATAACAGTAAGAGTGCTGAGGTTCTGACAGTCACACAAGTTTCTCTCTGTCAGCTTTTACAAATGCCAGCCAGTAACCCAGTGGCATTTCTACCGTCAAATCTTAAGGCCAATCCATTTCCCCGCTTCCTTATTTTCTTGGTTTCAAATATATTTCTTATTGCCAATGGAAATAAAACCCAGAAATTGGAGAGCGATGGTGTCACTTGTCTTTCTTGGTTAGTAAAGAGCTCCTAAAAGTGAACTTATATAGGATGCAGCAATTTTATGGCGCAGTTAATCAACCTATCTTTCTAGTCAGTTGTTCCAGCTACAGTAAATTTGGTGGCTTTTGTTGGTGGCTTCATGCCCAGATAGAATAAAAAGCAAACAAAAATCATGGAATACCACTCTGAGGCTGCCTTTCAAAAGTACATGGGCATAGGCTATGAATCACAATGCTCTGTTTCTTCTCTGTTATCGTTCAAGATGGGTGGGAATTTTTGTACCATTGCTTGTTGTCTCAATTGATTGAACCCCTGAAATCCAGTGAGTTAGGTTGAGCGGGTACAAGTGGTTTTTTGTCAATGGTACCCATTCCTCAGTTTCTTTACGCTTTTATCGCCATGGTCACTTTTTCTGTATTTATAGTAGTTTCAGCTGTGAAGCACCTTGCTTCTGGGGGATAGGAAATAAGCAATTTGCACCACTTACGGTGCATGTCACCAATCTTTAGATCCTTTCACGGGAAGGGTGTTAATCACTCGCGGTAGCCACCCACGCACTAACCTGTTTAAAAGGGCTTAGAGTGTCAAAGTCACTATAATAAGACTTTGCCTTTCAGGAGTTCTAGGGGTAAAAAATAAAATGGGGTAAAACTTTCCAAAATCGACACAATTTCTGTATGCTATTTGTCTTAATACCAACTTTATTGAGATATTATTCACATGCCAAACCCTTTACCCGTTTAAAACATTCAATTCAGTGGTTTTGGCAGATAGTGAAACTATCAATTTTAGAATACTTTCAGGGTGCCTGGGTGGCTCAACCGGTTAAGCGTCTGCCTTCGGCTCAGGTCATGGTCTCGGGGTCCTGGGATCGAGCCCCGCATTGGGCTCTCTGTTCAGCGGGGAGCCAGCTTCTCCTTCTCATCCTCTGTGCTTTCTCTCTCTCAAATAAGTAAATAAAATCTTTAAAAAAATTTTTTTAGAATACTTTCCTCACTCTGGAAGGAAACTCCATACCTATAAGCAGTCATTCCCCATCCCCTACCCTACCCCAGACAGCTGCGAATTTGTTTTCTGTCTCTATAGATTGACGGTTCTGGGCATTTCATGTAAGTGGAAACTTGTAGTTTTTGTGACTGACTTCTTCCACTTAGTGTGATGTTCTCAAGATATGTCCATGCTGCACTATGTGTCAGTACATCATTCTTTTTTATCACTGAGTAATATTCTAGTTGTAGGAATACCCATTTATCCATTCAGCAAATAATATTTGGATTATTTCTACTTTTTTGCCTGTTATAAAAAATGCTGCTATGAACATTTGTGTACAAGTTTTGGCACAGACATCCGTTTTCATTTCTCCTGGGCATGTACCAGCAAGTAGAATTGCTGGGTCAGAGGGTAACTTTATGTTTCATATTTCGCGAACCTTTCAGGCTATTTTTTCAAAGTGCCTGCATCATTTTACATTCCCACCGCAGGGGATGAAGGTTCTAATTTTTCCACATCTTTTCAACACTTATTATTGCCTGTCTTTTTTATGATAGCCAATCCTAGCGGCTGTGAGGTGGTATCTCATTGTGGTTTTTGATTTACATTTCCCCAATGGCTAATGAGCTTGAAAATCCTTTCATTTGCTTTTGTATATCTTTTTTTGGAGAAAAATCTATTCAAATCCTTTGCCCCTGACTAAATTGAGTTGTCTTTTTATTATTGAGTTATGAGAGTCCCTAAATACTTGAGATAAAACTCTTTTTATCAGATATATGATTTGCAAAAATTTTCTCCCATTCTTTGGGTTATTTTTCCACTTTCTTGACAGTGTCCTTTAAAGCATAAAAGTGTTTAATTTTTATGATGTTGTTTATCTTTTTTTTTTCTACTGTTCCTTGTGCCTTTGGTGTTATATCTAAGTGTATGCTGTTTTTTTTTTAATTTGTCCTAATATGGCACATTTGATACAAGTATAGGCTTTGGTATCACAGTCTTATTTTTTTTTTTTTTTTTTTTTTTAAGATTTTATTTATTTAATTGACAGAGAGAGAGGGAACACAAGCCGGGGAAGTGGGAGAGGGAGAAGCAGGCTTCCCGCGGAACGGGGAGCTCGATGCGGGGCTCGATCCCAGGACCCTGGGATCATGACCTGAGCCGAAGGCAGTCGCTTAACGAACTGAGCCACCCAGGCGCCCCCACAGTCTTATTTTTTTAATTATAACTCTTCTGTGGGCAAAAGCTGTTAAGCTCTCTCAGGCTCAGTTATTCATCTGTAAGAGGGAGATAATACTAGGACTTATGAATTGTTGTGGGGGTCAGATGAAATAATATATGTGAAATCCCTAGCATTTTACAGGGCTGTGGTAAAACTCTATTAATCTTAGCTGTTACTATTGTTATAATTTCAGTAATAATAAACTTTAGCACTCTGAAAATTAAACTGAAGCCAAGCGATTTTGTACATGAAGAAGCATGTAATAAGGTACATTTGTACTGCTTTATAGACAACATTGAATTTGGCCCCCATGAAAACCAGGTAAAGTAGTCATGGTAGTTGTTCTTTCCATCAGGAGCTGTAGCTGAGAGATCCAGAGCCTTTTCCAAGGTCACATGACTGGAAAATGATAGAGACAGGGTGAGAGCCTAGAGTGGTTTTTTCTTAAATTCACTGATTCATTTTCTTCAGTAACAGATTATAGTAGGAGTCAGGTGACTGGCATTTGTAGTCTTCATGATGAAGTAGTAGACAACCATATCAGGGGGGAAAAATAATTTTGTGGGAAATTAGCACTGATAGTGAACAGTATGTGAGAATCATGGAGTTAGAACACATTTGACTAGAGGGTTGCCTGGGTGGCTCAGTCAGTTAAGCATTGGTCTTCAGCTCAGATCATGATCCCAGGGTCCTGGGATTGAGCCCTGCTGTCCGGCTCCCTGCTCAGTGGGGAGCCTGCTTCTCCCTCTGCCTCTCCCCCTGCTTGTACTTGCTCTCTCTCTCTCTCTCTCTCTCTCTCTCTCTCAAATAAATAAAAATCTTTAAAAAAAACCCACATTTGACTAGAAAGTTTATGTTGGATAGCCATAACAAGTAATGGATTATAACTGTATGTTCCTTCTAATTAAAAAAGAACTTCCTCCTTATTTCCAAAGTTAGACATGCTCATAGTTAAACATTGGAGAATATAGATAAGCAAAAAAGAAAATATCTTTTCAGACATTTCCTTAATATGCATACATTCCTAATACACTTATATTTAGAAGCATCTTATAAAATGGGCAGATAGATTTTCTACTTAACCTCATGCTTCCTTAGGCATGAGGTTAAATTAATTTATATTAGGATGCCTGTATGGCTATAAATTCTGGACTTCCAGAAGATTTTTCAGAATTGGATCATTGTCTTTTGTTAAGCAGCAATTATCTTTCTAGATTGTCTAAAATTTATTGACTACATTTACTATACTGTTCACTCATCTAGAGAAAGAAAAAGAACTTCTACTGTTCTCCTGGTAAAATTAGACCCTCATGAATAATTAACTCTCAAACACAAAAATGGCTGATCTTTAGCAGAACATGTTCTTTCTAAAGGTTTTCAAGCTAACTCAAGTGGCTATTACTTATAAATTCACCATTTTATGGACAAGCAGCAAACACTGTTTAAACACATCTGGAATCAGAGAATGTAGACTCCCTGACCTGACCCTCACCCCAGAGCTATGACTTTGGGGTATACCTGTGAAGCCTATAAGATTTACACAGGACTTTTGAGGGCCAGATACCACTACTGTCTCAAGTGTTATTTTCACTAAAATTCACTGAGAAAAATACATCTATGAGATAATATTGAATCTAAGTTGATAAAACAACTGTGACATTTGAAGTATTATTTTATGATTTTTTTCTTTAAATCCTTATAAGGATGAGAATGACTTCTGGTCTCTAATCAGTCCTTCCCATCATAGCCATTTATCAAAAAACAAAAACAAACAAACAAAAGAAGCAACACCCCCCCAAAAAAAGCCCAAAGCAAAATGATAGCGCTTTGCTGCAGAAATTTGAGATTATCACAGTATGTTCAAGTGATTCCCCCTATTTCCTCTGCATTGAACTTGAACATTTCCTTCAATTAGGACTATCCAGATTATTTGGGCTAGTCCAAACTCAAGGTAAATAAGTTGGATGATGAGAATACCTCTGCTATATTTAAATTTGTGTACACAAAATAGAGTAATTTCTGCTTACTTCCTCAAGTCTTAATTATTTCATGCAAAAAGGAAAAAGGCTATTAGTCTTTGAGTGTATCAGTTTGTCAGCATTTGGGAGAAGTGTTGTGCAACCAGTACTTGTTGAATTTGCTCTTTTATTTCATTTGGCCAGTGAAAGAAAATGTATAGTGAAATACTGTGGAAGCATGATTGTTTTATACAGACAAAATCATTTTGAACTGAAAAGGTCTAACACCTGAACTTCATCTTAAATTCTAGCACTTGAAAATGTCAGATGTCTCTGTTGGATTAAAAAAGCCAAATGTCAAATGGGAAAATGATTATAAGCTCTAATTATATGGTTTTACGGGGATAGGTTTTGTGAAAACCAAGCCTTTAATAGTGGCGATGATTGAAAAATTATTTTCATTATAAGAAATTACAAGTCACTCTATGCAGAAATTGGAAGTATTGTCCTAAGAAATGAAATTAATTAAAAACAATTTCTTCTGTGTGTGTGTGTGTGTGTGTGTGTGTGTGTTTAAAAAAATGAAGTGATAGCATCTTTCCTCAATAAAACCTGAAGCCTCGGGGCGCCTGGGTGGCTCAGTTGGTTAAGCGACTGCCTTCGGCTCAGGTCATGATCCTGGAGTCCCTGGATCGAGTCCCGCATCGGGCTCCCCGCTCGGCGGGGAGTCTGCTTCTCCCTCTGACCCTCCCCCCTCTCATGTGCTCTCTCTCTCTCATTCTCTCTGTCTCAAATAAATAAATAAAATCTTAAAAAAAAAATAAAAATAAATTACTTTAAAAAAAATAAAAAAAATAAAACCTGAAGCCTCATATAGTTTTGTGAATACAATAGTTTATCTGGGATACTAGACCTTTGGAAACTGTCACAATTTCTAAGACCATTTTTAAAGTCCATTATCGCTACATAGTGACTGGTTATGAATGAAGAAGGATAAAATTAATTAGAGATGAGAGGAAGAGACGGTGGGAGCAAATTCGAAGAGGAGAAGGAACAGGGTTTATTGTTTTTGGTTGTTCCAGGCGTACCTGCCTTGCTTCATGAGCCACCTGATGCTCATTGATTCCCAATGAAAGAAATACGGAAGCAGAAATCCTGACCAGGAATTCCTAAATTCTATCCAAGTATGTTTAACCTACTCAGCATTATTCAAAAGGAGTGGTGGCTGGAGTTTTACAATGACTAATATTCCATAGAGTGTCTAAGTGTAGATATCTGGGGAATTTTTTGTTTTGTCTTTGTTTTTGCATTTCTAAGATTGGCTTGATGCAGGCATGGAGAGCTCATTGGAGCAGAAATTTCATTCAGTGTTATCAGTTATCAGAATACATTTTTTTTTTCTCTAGGGTAAGTCTGGTAATTGCTAGGCAGCCTAAGGTCAACAATTTTAGTTCTTCACTTTAAGCCAAGTTTCTATTTCAGGATACAAATATGGGTTTACTGTGGTAAACCTATCAGGAAACACCAAATTTTATTAATAATTGTAAATGGCTAACTTGAGTTTTAACATTACTGAATACGTTTAGTTTGATGATGCTGGGCTATGGAACTCTAGATAATCAAACCTATATATCAAGGTGTAATGTACATATTAGAATGGACACAAATTACACAGGGAAGCTTTTTATAGAGGCAGCCAACAAATTATATTACTTTAAAATGAGCTTGAGACTCATTCGTGGGAATGATCATCAGATATTAGATATGGACCAAAAGGTGTATGTTTATATATTTTTTTAAAGAGATGAAAAGATTTATTTTTTAATTTCCTGCAAATGTCTTCTGGTATTTGGAATTTACAGATAGTAAAATTCTGTTTATTTGTAAATTTGCTATCATATTTTAATCTCAAACATATTAACATGCAATGTTTGTTAATAGATGGAGTATATTTTCCTTTTTACTAGGCCTTCTGTAGATCCCTTCCTTTCTGTCTTCAATACCATTACCCTTGTCTCAAGTCTTTCAACCATCTGGTGGTTAGTGATCTTCTGCAGTTGGCCCTCTCTGGCTGAGCAGATTGTTAAATTTTCAGGAAGTTCGTGAGCTCGTTGTTAAGTACAACTAGTATTAAAATTAAATGATATAAACATATAATTAAATTATATTAAAACAAAGGTAATAAAAACTCAAAAGTTGTCACTACCTAATTTGACATTTTTTTATTATCTATGCTGTTGAGGTTATTTACCTTCATTGTAGCTGAAAGGTAAACATACTTTGTTATAATATGCAACTGTGTATCTCTTCCCAACTCTGTGTTCAGTGACTTCACATTTGGTAGCTTGAAACTGATCACAGTGGGAGTATTTATACCACAGAAATTGGCAAATGACTTAAGTCACTTTTTTTTTTTTCCTGGAGAAGGGCTGGGTAAAGATTGGCCTGCCTACCACCTGCACGTGGTCAGGTTTTGGGCTTCCTACATCTAGACTCTTATCTCTGTGAAGATTATTTTGTCTTATCCATACTAGTTAGAAACAATATACTTGAAAATAACTGAAAGAAAAGAAAAGAACTGGGGTATCCTGTCTAACTACTGACCATACTAACTTCACTAGTTTCCATCATAAATTGTTCTTTATTAGAGGGCAGATGTGTGTAACTGCTGTGGGGTGAGGAGACAGAACGTAGAGCTATGATCCCAACCCTCAAGTAATGATTCAGAAGTGATAATTAGGTCAACAAATTAATACAAACTATTCATTAATCCTTCAGCTATAGTCAATTCATTCAACAAATAGCTTCTTGTTGAAGACCATGTACTTACAAGAACAACACTGTATAAGGGTATTGATTGAGGGTCAATCTTCTTATCATTCATAGATCATTTTATATTTAAAGTGGTATTCAGTGCTTATAAATTCCTAGTATCTCGTTATTTGGGGCAGCTTTTTAAAAAAGATTATTTGAGAGAGAGAGAGCAGGGGGGGAGAGGGGCACGGGGAGAGGGAGAGGGAAACTCAAGCAGAGCCCAATGCCAGCCTTGATCTCATGACCATGAGATCAGCCCTGAGCCAAAACCAAGAGTCAGATGCTTAACCAACCGAGCCACCCAGGTGCCCCTGGGGCAGTTTTGTTTTTTAAAGAATACTTTTAATATAGAATGTGTAGTGGCTTGTTTTTTCCTCTGGGAAGGATTCTACTATCATTCCTGATCCTTTCTCTCAGTCACATTAGTTCAGAGGTATTGGTGTTTTATACAGATGTGTCCTATAAGATATGAAGCACTGATGTTTTTATAAGTTGGAATATTTTATTCTCATATTTATGCACCCAGCATTTCCCACCTGCCAGAAGATGTAAAACAGTATCAGATTCCAAATCTATATTGGAGAAATCAAGTGAATATTTACATCTGTCCCTTCTCTTTGTTTTAGCTGGACCGGACCAATTTTGACAAAAGGGTATAGACAGCGCCTGGAATTATCAGACATATACCAGATCTCTTCTGCTGATTCTGCTGACAATCTGTCTGAAAAATTGGAAAGGTATGTTCATGCACATTGTTCATTAGTTGAGGGGTGGAATTAATACTATTAATTATTAATACTCTAGATGATGGAGAGCTAACTTATTAGATGGCTTAATTCTCAAAATGGCGTATTTAAAATAGGAGCATTTTATTTTCTTGCTGGAGTCTTGACCAATTAAGAATTTAACAAGAAAGGTTGAAAGATTAACCATTTTCCTGATAAATGACTTTTTTTCTGAAAAATAATTCTAAGTTACCTGTCTTTAAAGAATGTTAAGTGGATTTTGTGAAGACTTGAAGTAGCATCTTTATGAAGCCAATTGTGTGTATTTGCCTCCAAAATCTTAATATGTGAATATGAATGTACATACTTGGAAATCTTAAGGTAATGGCTATTGGATATTGAAAAAAATGTAATTATTTCATATTTTCGAGTACATATTGAATGCTAGGTAATCTCCTCTCAGCTCTTGGAGGAAAGCATCATTACTTCCATCTTTCAGAGAGCAAACTGAGGCTTAGAGAGGTGATGGAATTTTCCAGCTAATGACTGACAGAGCTGTGATTCTAATGCAGATCTGCCCTTAATCACCTCCTCAGGATCAGTGCTTCCCATTGTGGACAAGTTCTCAGAGTTCCCTTTTCTAAGAGTGTTGGTTAGAACCCTTTTGATTGCCAGTGACAGAAACCCGATTAACTAGCTTAAATAAATAGAAGGAATTTGTTGGCTCCTGTAGCTTAACCTGTGTGAGGGGTGTAGGCAGAGAACTGGCCTCAGAGACTCAGTGGAACCAGAGACTCTGATGCCACTTGGTGGCATTTGCTTGTGCTGGTTTTATCCTTTCAGACCAGATTCCTCCATGCAGCGGTTCTCTAGAACTCAGCTCATTTCTTTACAAACCACAGAGAAAAGAGCCCTTTCTCCCTGGCCAAATGTGAAAAATCCCAGAGACTCTAGGGTCACACACTCATTCCTTAGACCAAAGGAAAAACAAACAAACAAAAAAGAAAAAGTAGCTACTAAATGATTGCCCCAAAATGAAAAAAGTTGAGACGTAATTTGTTTACCTTATTTTCATGAAACTCATTTCCCTTTAAAAAAATATTTTCAGGGGCGCCTGGGTGTCTCAGTCGTTGAGCGTCTGCCTTCAGCTCAGGTTATGATCCCGGGGTCCTGGGATCGAACCCCACATTGGGTTCCCTGCTCAGTAGGAAGCCTGCTTCTCCCTCTCCCACTCCCCTGCTTGTGTTCCCTCTCTCACTGTGTCTCTCTCTGTCAAATAAATAAATACAATCTAAAAATAAAATAAAATAAAATAAATATTTTCACGGCAAAGTAAGATATTCAGCCTTATTTTTCTTGATTTTATTCAAAGAATCAGGTTAGTGGGAATAATAGATTCGTATTTCCAAGATCAAGGACCAATTCCTGTTATTGAGCACGTACTGTGTGGAAATGCCATGAAAGCAAGGATATTTTGGTTGGTTTGGTTTGGTTTATTTATGATGTATCCCCCAGTGCCTAGAATAGGGTCTGGCATATAGTAGATGCTCAATAAATATTTGTGGAATGAACGATAATTGAATGTGAAATGACTAGTATTATGTAAAAACCTGTAATACTGTTGCAGAGATAAAATATATAAATATAATACATTGTAGGTATATCAGTAAGTTCACAATAAAATAGTAGATATTGAATACCTAAGTTCTGAACGGTTGCCGAGGGAAAGATTAATCAGAGAAGGGCTAGGTTAATAAAAGACTGTGTACTCCAGATAAATTTTTATTTGTGGCCAAATAGAAGACACCTGAATTTGTAGGATTATCTGGCCTAAGAATTTTTTCTCCTGTTTTTATTGTATCTCCCATATAAATTCAATTAAAAATATACCTATTTTTTTTCAATTCAACAACTCTGTGCCAGTAGAAGTCCATCAAATTCTTTCTTACAAAATTTTGTCTTTATTTTATATCTATTTTCACCCTATACATTTCTATTTTTAAAAAAATAAAAATTTTTAAATTATAATAAATAAAAAAATAAAATTGTTATTTAGAATTTATGGAAACATTTTGGAAGAGTGACACACCATTTATAGTACTTTGTACCTCTGCATCCTTGGAAAGTGACCCTGGCCTCACATTTCATAACTGCCTTATGACAAAGGTCCTTAGATGGTTACCACGTAGTTGAGGCACATTGGACCATTTGGCTCAGTTTGCAACATTGAACCCTTTACATTACCCGCCCTGCAAACTGCACATCCGTTCCACGAGAAGCTACAAAATTGATAAGTATAGAGCTTCTTCCTTTGTGATTTAGCTCAGTGTTTGGGATTCTTACTGGGTCTGTTATGATGCGGCTGAAACCACACCTCCTCCTCTTCTCTGCTCATTCCTTCTCTCAGGCTATACATTGTTCAAATCCCACCCATTAAAAGAAATTCTCCCACTTTGCCTTTCCCTCACGTTGCTGCCCCATTCTCCCCCACCCCCAACTTCTTTCATAGCTATTATTTCACTGCTTTCCTGATCTCTCCACTTCTTCACCTTTCCTTTACACCTCAGCTCCCTGAAATATGGTTTCCATGTCTACCGTGTTGCTAAAATGACTTTGACCAGGGTCACCAGAAGTCTCTTAATGTAAAATAAAATGGCCTCTTCCTACATGACTTCATGTTGACCACTTCTTCCTGCCTTGAAACCATTTCTTTGTTCTATGTATCACCTCTCCTGACTTTCTCAACTGACTCATTCTTTGAAAGAGAGGCTGAATCTGCCTCCAAATTTAGCTTCTTACCCTGTTGTGAGTCACTGAATTATATGGCCAGGAGCAAGTCCTGTGTAGGAGTGAAAGAGTAGAGAGGCATATAGATGGGATAGGGTAGTTGGGCATTGTAGATAGTAGGCTTCTTGGGACAGCCAGAGTCCGTGCCCAGAGAATGCCATGTTTGTCCTCACATCTCAGTTGTGTGTTTATCCTTTGGGGTAACTTAAAAACACCTCTGATAATCACAGATGAATAGTAATGGACATAGCTCTTAATTAAAGAACTCTTTACCGAGTTCTTGCCTGTGAAACTTTTCATCTCTGTACAGTTTAGTAATGAAGATCAGGGTAAGATTTAGAGACATATTTTAACCACTTGGGAAGAGAAAGGGCTTTCATTAACAGATAGAAGTGGCTCTAATGTAAACATAATACACTGATGAACTGACAGTTTTTAAAAGAAGATTCATTGGATACCACCATTCTTTCAGACTATGTGGTCTCTTTTCCTACCAGAAAATATGGAATTTGATTCTCTTCTAATTTCCCAAAGACTTTTACTCTAATAAATGACTTTAATCGTTGAAAATGAAGTTTGACAGTATTTGTATCATACCCCTACATTTAAAAACAGCCACCTAGACAAGTTTTTCTAATGTTAAATAACAGAAAAGTCCACCTGACTTTATGTTGGTTTTTTTTTTTTGACAGTTAAATTTTGTAAAATCTACTACAATTCTAAACAAGTCAAGATCAAAAGGTGAAGGGGGAAAAAAGTTAAATTTTTGTTTATTTGTCACTTTGTCCCAAGCACAGTAATGTATACTCATAAGAGCCATACTTTATTTGTCCACCTCTTGCATTGCTTTAAAGAAGCCCAGAACCTTCCTTTAATACATAACATCTGACCTTGTCATGAAGTCAACTTCCCGAAAATTGATATATGGGGATGCATCAAATTCTGCCAAATATCTGAGTGTTGGTGTTGGAAGGTCTCCACAAGGTTTTTTTGGTCTCTTCAGTCACTTGGGTTAATCTCCTTAGATGTCTTTGTGAGACTAAAACTCAAATATTTGCACATGCAACTTATTGGTCCCGCTTTTTATTCTTTTGCAGAGAATGGGACAGAGAGCTGGCATCAAAGAAAAACCCCAAACTCATTAATGCCCTCCGGCGATGCTTTTTCTGGAGATTTGTGTTCTATGGAATCTTATTATATTTAGGGGTAAGGATCTCATTTGTAAATTCATTATGGATAATAAGTATATTCATTATTATGATTTTATTAATCCAAATAAATTATACTCATTTTTATGACTAGGGTAATCTCGTGTTCAGATAAAAGGACTAATTCAACTCCAAATACAAAGAAACCACTAAAACTCTAGTAGAGACAAGTAAAAATGCACTAAGGTGTCCTGAAATGCAGGTGGCAATCTACAATTTAAAGTGGGTTCATAAATAAATAAATAAATAAATAGGTTCAGTAAAATAAATTTCTTTGAAGAGGTTTATTTTCTGTTATGATCCCAAATCATGTTATCTTACTAGTATATGAGATTGCTGATGATTTATTTTTCTGTATTTGACAGTAGAATTTCAAGATACAATGTCAGGAGAAGAATGAGGTCAAGTTTAGCCAATTATCTACATGGATATCTGTGATATTTTGAAATCATATCTGCATACTGAGTTTCAAGAAAAAATAGCAAAAATTTAAAATTTGGCAGCGAGGTACGGTTGTGATATATTTTCTCAGTTTCTTAACATCTCCATCAGTGAGAAGACAGCTCCAGGCCTGAAAGCCCCAGGCTTTCTGGTATTTAAGTGTAGTCTGGGATGTTTCCCAGCTGCTGTTAAATGTGACTCGGATCTATTATTTTTTTATATCACCAGAGCATCATTTCATATCCTTGGTTGTAACCTGTAAAAGGCAATGATGGGTTGAAAACTTATTTAGTCCTTAAGTGAAGGCTGTGTACAATATTTGCCTTGGTAGAAGTACCGTCTGGATTCATATGTATTGTATTCATACTGGTCTGCATGCATTGGAGAATTAGCAGCGCCGTAGTGTCTAGTGTCTCCCCAAAAGATGCCATTCAGGTAGCATGTTTTTAAGAGTTTGTAGTTTGTACAAACCAAGAAAAAAATGCATTTAAAAAATTTATCTTGACAAAGATGATCACATTTAGATCCAGAACGTTTTGTAATGCTCTTGACAATCACCTGGAAAAATTCTTCTGACTTTTGAAATTATCTGTCATCCATCTATCCATCCTTGCATCCACCCACATCTACCTACCTACCTACCTACCTATTTACCTACCTATCGTCCATCTAATCTTTCTACCTCTCTATTCCTATAGAAACCTGCAACAGTTTGGGGGTGAAAATATTTTGTTCGTAAGTATGAGTAAGGCAGCTCAAGAATTAATTATCTTTTAAGATGTCTTTGAGGTGATTTTTCTCACTGAGAGCACTCAGAACTTTGGGAAACAATTTTTTATCCATAGCATCTGGCTCTATTTGACTTAATTAAAAACTTTTGTTGGTTGTCTTAATGATTATACTGTATACATTTGAGTCAGTGTATAGAGGTACAATTCACTCTGGTCATACATAAGAATGCAACATTCTCAATGAGTTCTTGTTGGATTGAAGTGAATGATACTTCCAACACTTGTGATGTCATGACTGAGACTACGGCGGGACTGGCAGTCCTCACTCTCCCCTCAATCATGGTCTCCATCACATGCTGCTTCCATCGATTAACATAAGCACTACTGAGTAGAAGCAGGAAGAGAGGGCGCGTGATCCAGCACCTTTTATGCCCTGGCTTCTGAAATAATTTATCCAGCAGCATCGAAGTTTCATGCAAACAAAAGCACTTACCTAACTGTGAAAATTAAGATGATACATAAGCATAATTATCGATTTTTTTTCGATTGTGTGTACAAAACCACGACCGAATATAGTTTAATATTTATTGAGTATAATGTTTATTTTACTTAATCTATTCCAGGTTCAGCATTAAGCCCTTTATGCAGATTGTTTTATTTAATTCTTCTGGTAACTCCATGGAACAGATGTTATTATCTCCAATATACAGGAAAGGAAATTGAAACTCGGGGAAATTGTGAAACTTCCCAGAGTCACACATATGGTAAATTTTAGTGACAGGTCTCTTTAGCTCCAAAGTCTATGACCCTTCTGCAATATCAGATTATAATTGCCATCTCATTCTATTTGTAATGACTGTATTTAGCTACTCGATAGAATGGTGTCTCTGGTAACCAGTCTTAGGTCTGCCGGGTTTCTTTGCATCTTCTCAGGAGACCCAGGTTAACAGAAGCTGAAGGGTTGAGGATTCTTCCAGGGTCACCTCTGGGGCAAAGCTGCAGAAAGTTCACAGGAGGAAGCAGGATAGGGGGACCAAAGAGAATCGTCTCCCTCGCTTATACTCCAGAAGGAACTGTGGGAAACCCGCCCAAGGGCCAGTAGTGCTAGGGTCAAACTTATGAACAAAATTAAGGGGTAGAAGAATGGAGTGGGTGTGGAGAAGGACTTATTCTTAAACTTCTCAAGTCTTAAACCTATCCCAGCAAAAGGCATCTGAAAGGCTTTCCCATGGGTGGGAGTGAGGGATGAGGTGCTCTCCAGCCAACCTGAGCCCTGGGCTGCAGGTCTGGAACCATCGGCACGTTTGAAGGGCAGAGTTTATTTCTGCCAGCTCACCTGCGACTGATAATCATCAGAATATTGGTGAGAAGAAGGGCGGATGGGAAAAGCAGCTGAAACAGGTGTGGTGGGAAGGCATGGAGAGAAAAATTTACAATGGTAAATTTACATTTACCATTGGTCATGGTACAGGTGTGGCGAGGCTGAAGGTTTCTCAATCTTGTCACAGAGAAAAGGCCTCACTGAGGTTGTGAAGTTTTAATTAATTAATTAATTTTTAAAGATTTTATTTGTTTATTTGACAGAGAGAGACACAGTGAGAGAGGGAACACAAGCAGGGGGAGTGGGGGAGGGAGAAGCAGGCTTCCCGCTGAGCAGAGAGCCCGATCTGGGGTTCGATCCCAGGACCCTGGGACCATGACCTGAGCCGAAGGCAGACGCTTAAGGACTGAGCCACCCAGGCTCTCCAGTTGTGAAGTTTTAAGTAGTGAAAACATTGAAGATTTAAGTCTTAAAGAATTTAGATAACCATGTCGTCAGTAAGACGAATACAGCTTTTCAGGGTGCCTCATCTCAGGACTCCATATTTTTTGTCACTTACAGAAGAAAAGAAGGAAGAAAATGTAGCCATTCTTATAAGACCTCTGTCATTTTAAACAACTTATACCAATGCCTTAGTTTTGATGGTATTCTTTTTGGGCATTCTTTTTTTTCTCTGTGTGTATCAGCTTGGTAATTGTTAAAGTTCATGGAATGAGCGAGGATTCTTGAAATTGCTGTAACACTACTCTTGGTAAAAGGTGGACATGCTTTCAAAATGTCCTGTACATCCTTAGTCCCTCTGAATTAGGATAATTGTGATGTAAAGAGTGTTTGGTTGGTTTCAGGACTGGTAGAAAAAGTACTGTGAAATTTGCTTTTGACTGTGAAAGGTTAAGAAAAAAAGGAAATGCCATCATAAAGGAGCTTGTCTCTCTGCAATAGTTGCTGTAATTTTAAATCATATTAGTTATGGCCTCTCTTCATTAGCTATGTATTTGTTTTTTTTCCCTCCATCTGGCTCAGCAGCCAGATACAACATTATCTTTCACATTTAAGACTCCTAGCATAGAAGAGAAACAGGCTGTTGGAAAGCTGAGCATGAGAGTCAATTAAGGATAGTGAGAGGCAAGCCAAGTGGAGGGAGTTCTGTAAGCAGATTACTGAGAGAAGATGGTGATCCCTTCTTGAGTCCGAGGCAGCTCTGGGCATATTTCCATTACCAAGGTGAGATGTGTGTCAGTGCAACTTGGGTCAAACGCCTTTTATTCATTAAACCCCAAGAAGGTTAAGGACATAGAGTAGAAGTCCTAGTACTAATGTTGCTCGAGTTCCCAAGTCCCATGTCTGTATTGCAGATCTTTGTCCCTTATGTTTTGACAAAGACATTGAGTAGGGACTTGAATACAAGCCTACTGCTAAGGAAAAGAGAGTGTTTTGGGGAATTTTGCACACAGATAGTCCCTGGAGTAGGCTTTGACTTATGTATTTCCCTTTCACATGCTTGGCTACCTAGGGACAGCTAGCTCCAGCAAATCTCCTTCTAGATACCTGTTAGGTAGGACCCCTTTCTCATCTTCCTTCCCACCCCTACCTCTCCCCAAATGTAGCTCCCTCTCTAACCCCAGCAGTGACTTGTATGCTGTATTCCCTAAACTCACCCTATATCCTATTTCTACTCCCTAATAGAACCCCCATCTCTAAAACATACTTCCTTTTACTCTCTACCCGAATGAAGGCAATCTACACCTTCCCTCAGTTCCAACAGAGTTGGAAGTTCTTGGGGTTTAGATTTCTTTGAAATAAAAGGAATTTTTATATCACTCTTTAAAGTATCCAGTAGCCCCATGCCAGGTAATGTGATCTAATTGGTTTGGGATGGGCCCTGGGATACTAGTGTCCTCATCAAGGTCCCCAGGTGATTCTGATTCAGGTAGACAAGCACCATTATCACTGAATGCATCTGACCTTTGCTAGAATCTCAGGGGAGGGGTTGGGTAGCCCACACTGAGAGAACTTTTTAGTTTGATTTTGTTCTTAATGATAATATGGAAAAATTTAAAAACATATAAAAATAAATATTAACTCTTAATGACATAGAGCAGTGTTTCTCAAACTTTAATATGCATACCAGTGACCCAGGGATCTAGCTGAGCTACAGATTCTGATTTAGGAGGTTTCTGGTGAGACCCTAAAATTCTGCATTTCTAAAAGCTCCCAGGTGAAGGTTTTGCAGGGTTGTGGGAGAAGAGAAAGCCTAGGTCGAAGGAATAGTTATGAAAAGAGAAGTAGGCAGATTCATCGGGGCTGAGGAGCTCCTGAATAGAAGCGATGGGGGGAATCCCACTGAGATCAAAATGTAGCTAGAGGTATATTGGAAAGTCCCAAAGTAGCTTAACTAGTGTTAACTTTCCGTGTCTTCCTCCGGCACCCCTCCCAGGACTACTGGAGAGAAGCAGATGACAGGGTGCATGGAGAGGGCAAAGATACGGCTAAGAAGGACTCTGTTTTTCTTCCAAGAAGGCAGTAGGAGATGTTACCTCTTTTTCTGTAGAAACTTTGTTATACAGGTGGGTTGGGTTTTTATGTACCGTATTATTTGAATACTATTTGAACAGAACAGTGTTCTAAGAGCATTTAGCGGTATATGTACTTTTTAAAAAAAGATTTATTTATTTATTTGAGAGAGAGAGAGAGCGAGTCATGCAAATGCAGTGGGGAGGAGAAGAGGAAGCGAGAGAATCCAAGAATCTCAAGCCGACTCCCCACTGAGCAGAGAGCCCAACACAGGGCTTGATCTCACAACCTTGAGATCATGACCTGAGCCTACGTCAAGAGTCAGATGCTTAACCCACTGAGCCACCCAGGTGCCCCTAGTAGTGTATGTACTTTTTTTTTTAGATTTATTTATTTATTTGAGAGAGAGAGAGAGAGAACAGGAGTGGGAGGGGCAGAGGGAGAGAGAATCTCAAGCCGACTCCATGCTGAGCATGGAGCCTGATGTAGGGCTCGATCTAATGATACTGAGATCAGGACCTGAGCTGAAACCAAGAGTTGGAGGCTTAACCAACTGTACCACCAAGGCACCCTGCCTTGAAGGCTAATGTAGGAATCCAAAAGCATATCCAGTAGAATATTGTATCTAAGACAAAATTCATCTCCTGTTCTTTCATATGGAATTTTGGAAAAAACTGATGTGTAAATTAGGAATTGTTTGTGATCATATTTTTTAAAACTTACACTGGCTATGTGGGCATCCAGGCCTCCCACTCCTGGTAGGAATATGGTGCGTTTTTAGTGCTTGTAGCTAACCGGTGTCCAGTAGTGACTAATGAATAAAATATGGTGAAATAAAGTAAAATATATGTGATGCACTCAAATAGGTATTTTTTTTTCAAAAGTGGGATTTTTTTTTTCCCCTTAATTCCCCTAGGGCATGCTCATGCCTTATTGCCACAAGCTCGTTTTATGATCTAGGGGCAAAGCAGAGAACTTGTCTGGATCTCAGTTTCCTTGAATATATGGTGAAAGGGGCTGGAGTAAAGTGTTTGATCTCTATGATCTCTTCAACCTTTTAAATTATGTGTCCATGATATGGGTCCTAGAGAAGTAGCTGTCATCTTAAATCACAGTGATCTAAACTTATAACTTGATTTGCTGAGTTGATGTTGAACTAATCATAATCCTTGCACTGATGGTCAATTGAGAGAGAAACAGGTCGTGTTATAACTTTTCCATTTCAATTTATGGTTATGGGGGCGCCTGGGTGGCTCAGTTGGTTAAGCGACTGCCTTCGGCTCAGGTCATGATCCTGGAGTCCTGGGATCGAGTCCCACATCGGGCTCCCTGTTCAGCAGGGAGTCTGCTTCTCCCTCTGACCCTCTTCCCTCTCGTGATCTCTATCTCTCATTTTCTGTCTCTCTCAGATAAATAAATAAAATCTTAAAAAAATTCAATTTATGGTTATGAATGAGAAGAAGGCTTTGGGGTCAAATGTTTGGTTCAAAGCCTAGCTTTACCACTTAGTAGCTGTGTGACACTGGGCGAGTTATTCAAACTTGAATAGATCCCAGTACATAACCAGTGCTTCGTAAATGATAGCTATTACTGTATCTTTAAATAGAATATCTACCTACCTGCACAAATACTCATATCATTTGCATTTCCCTCTAAATGCTGTAAGCAATCTTAAGGCATCCATTTGATTTTTATAGGGCGCAGGAATATGTTTTCCTAGTGTTTAAAAATGATAGCTAGATTCTAAGGGTTACTTCAGAAATTAAAATTAATATTTTAACACATCTTCCATTATTACATTTTCTGGATTAAACCTACGATTCCTGCTATTCAACAAATCCAAGAACTTTTTCTTATAAAACATGAAGAATATAGCTTAGATTTCTAGTGAGGGCATTGCTGATAA
This sequence comes from Callorhinus ursinus, assembly GCF_003265705.2. Lineage (NCBI taxonomy): Eukaryota > Metazoa > Chordata > Mammalia > Carnivora > Otariidae > Callorhinus > Callorhinus ursinus. Next base: position 59,129,261 of record NW_027397074.1, read on the forward strand.
GTTAATGAGTCAATAAACCCTAAAAGGAAAATAGCAAAAGCAAAACATTTTGTATTAGGCATTGAATCTAAAAACACGATTCAGAGGTAGACAGAATCTCAATATTTTTTGAGATTCTATTCTTGGTGTGGTATACAAACATTTTTATAAAGACTACAAACAACTGTGGCAGTGAATAGGTGTTATTTTTTATGCTGAATATGGAAAAATTCTTCCTTTAGCACTTAGTATATAAAGCCAAAAATTACCATCAGGCTCTAGTGTATCAAGATAAACAAAAATTTGACACTCTTGTTTACCCTGTGAAAAGCAGAATCTTAAGCCTTTGTTTTGGTATATAAGCCAGTACTCTTTGTATCTTATGAAAAGTTATAGGTGTATATCTGCATGTATGTTTACTTTCTTTTATGTTTTTGTGTGCATGTTTTCTTTTTCTCATTTATTAATTATCGCAAGTTATATGCAATTTTCTATCCAAAATTGTATTTTTCTTTTAAGTATTTTTTTGTGACCATGAAAGTAATCAGATAATTACTGATAGATTGATGTCTATCCAGTTTTTTTTTCCCATGGGAATATCTACTTAATAGAGGGTGATCATTGCTTTATATAATGTGTTATAAATCTGCTTCTCTTCTTAATGTATTATGAATGCTTTTTCATGTCATTAGATGCTTTTCTACTTAGTCACCTTAATGTTTAATGAATCATGTGGCTGTACCATAATTTATCAGTTCCCCATTGTTAAATATTTATATTGCCTCTAATTTTTCATAATTATAAACAGTCCTTCAATGCACATCCCTTTAAAACCTAATTTTAGCAGATTTGCAGATTTTCAAATTGCTTTCCAGAAAAGATGTACTAATTTACTTTCTTGCTACTAAAGTGTGCAAATTCAGTCCTCACCAATAATAGGTATTATCACTTAAAAAATATTTCCAAATCACTCAGTGAGAAAGAGTATGTTATTATTTTTACTTGCATTACTTTTGTGAGTTTCCAGTGAATTTAAACAGTTTTTATATATTAATTAAGCATTTATATTTCTTTTTGTATATGCAACTGCCTTTTTGTGTTTTTTGGTCTATTTTTGTACTTATCTTTTTCTTTTTGATAAATGAGAAAATATTTTCCCCAGCCTATTGTTTCTAGTGAGTTTTTACCTTTTATTTTATTTTTTATTTTTATTTATTTTTTGACAGAGAGATACTCAGTGAGAGAGGGAACACAAGCAGGGGGAATGGGAGAGGGAGAAGCAGGCTTCCCACAGAGCAGGGAGCCTGATATGGGGCTTGATCCCAGGACCCTGGGACCATGACTTGAGCTGAAGGCAGATGCTTAACGACGGAGCCACCCAGGCACTGCTACCTTTTATTTTCTTAACAATTAGAAGTTTTAATTTTTAAAAATTTGCTGCCAAATCTATAAACCTTTTCCTTTGTTCTCTGCTTTTGTCATCCGACATTTTTAAAAGTCCTTCCTAACCAAATATTTTTGTTTCTACATGTAAATATCCAATCAATTTGGGATTTAATTTGGTGTATGTTTGAGATAGAAACCTAATTTTAAAAATGAGTATCCAGTTTCTTCATCATTTATTGCATAATCTATACCTTCTCCACTGAATTAAAATGCCATGTTATATATAAAATTATTACATGTACTTGGACCTGTTCACAGATAAATCTCTCTATTTCTTTGTCATGCCACATATTATAATAGCTGTATAATATGACTTAATATGCAGTAATGTAAACACTCTCACATTTTTCTTATCCCCCAAATGTTCTTGACTAGTTTCTAATTTTTCTTTTTTTTTTTTTTTAAAGATTTTATTTATTTATTTGACAGAGAGAGACTCAGCGAGAGAGGGAACACAAGCAGGGGGAGTGGGAGAGGGAGAAGCAGGCTTCCCACGGAGCAGGGAGCCCGATGCGGGACTCGATCCCAGGACTCTGGGATCATGACCTGAGCCGAAGGCAGACGCTTAACGACTGAGCCACCCACGCGCCCTAGTTTCTAATTTTTTCAAATGGAATTTAGAATCCTTTATGCATTGATTCAACAAATATTTGCTGGGTGGATATTCCGTGGTAGGTATTGTGCATCATGTTGGGACTGTTGTAGAAACTAAGACAGACAATCCCTGCTACTTTGGTGCTGAAAGTTCAGTTCCAAAGAATCTACTTGAAATTCTGATGAAGATTGCGTTAGTCTTACAAAATGGAGGAGAATGCTAATTTTCATAGTATTCGGTTTTTCTTTATAGCTAATTTTTAAGTCCTTAAGACTTTTATTTAAGATTTTAAACTATGTCTTAGGAATGTTTGTCAAATATATTTAAAGTATATATATATAAATTATTGGTATTTATAATGTCTCTTATATTACATCGATTGTTATATTAATGAGATACTTATTTAATATTATTATTTTTAAATAATATTTTATTTATTTATTTGAAAGAGAGACAGCAAGAGTGAGAGATGGAACACAAGCAGGGGGAGTGGGAGAGGGAGAAACAGGCTTCCCGCTGAGCAGGGAGCCCGGATGCGGAGCTTGATCCCAGGACTCTGGGATCATGACCTGAGCCAAAGGCAGCCGCTTAAAGACTGAGCCACCCAGGCGCACCTATAATGTCTTTTATTTATTACATCAATTGTTATGTTAATGAGATACTTATTTAATATTATGCTTGATATATAGAAATTTATTTTCTTAGTATAGTTATTTTTTAAACTTCTACCTATTAAACTCTTGATTTACTTAAATTTGTTCTATGGATAGTCCTATGCTGATAATGATACTTTTCACTTCTTTATAATAATTATACATTGATCATTTGTCTTGAGTTGTATCAACTAAAAGTTCTGGGAAAATGTTAAATTGTTCTAATAACCAGTATTCCTATTGTTTGTGTTTGCCTGACCCTAAAGGTAATGCTTCTAGAGTTTTATTACTTCGTTTATTAGTATTAATTAATTAGGTGCTGATTGTTGTCTTGAGGGAGAATTTCTCAGGTTGATGAAACATCTTTACATTCAAGTATATTTAGAACATATAGCAGAAACTGGTGTTGAAATTTTACCAGATTTCTTTACGGTTGTTTATTGAGATAATCATAGGTTCTTCTATAGTCTATTGGTACTCTATTAATTTCTCAGTATTGAGAAATCTTAACTTCTCAATATTTCTCAAATAATGTCCCAGTATTCCTGGGATAAAGGCATAAAATATATTTAAAACAACTTGAGATGATGATGATGGTGATGATTTTGCTGACCACATGTCATAGAAAATCATGTAACCTTAGAAGTTCATCAACTAATTATGTACTATTATCAGAAGAAACAACTGTGCTTTGGACTGAGAAGTGTAGTTTTTAAGGTAGCCTTGTAATTGCAAGCCTGAACAAAGTTTCTTGTTTTCACCTGAACTTTCTTTCATGGTCTAAGTATTGGGCAGACTTCCCTTTTTCTAGACGCATCTGGCTCTGTCCTGGGTATGCAGGTAGGACAGAAATGCCGAAAGGATTTAGACTCATCCACAGTGATGTTGAGCTTTGGTATGGAAGATCTTATGAAAGACCAGATATGCTCCCAGCAGGTCTTTTCAGCCTTCTTAAGTTTTCTCTGGGAGGCTGATCTAAATTGCGACTCAAGATTATTCCCACCAGGAATGCAATCACTTGCGTGGTTCTCTAACCTGACCCTCTCTACCCAGATAGTCTTCTGAACTCACACTATTCTGACCTGCAGCCCCCTGAGGAGAAAATGCCTATTGTGGTGGCAGGATGTGGGCCAGGACAATTGCCAAAGGAATCTCCAGCCTCTGTCAGGAGACTCCTCAGACTCAGATCATATAAACAAAGATGTTAGCACTGGAGGGGACCTTCAAGATCAGCTTGCCCCCACTTGGTTTATCAGTGAGGAAAATGTCCAGAGAAAGGAAGAGACTAATGTAACACAGATAGTACAGGTAATGTGGACAGGAACTTGGGTTTCATGACTCTGAAGTTCACTTTTGCAGTAGCTTGAAAATAGATATTCAGACTTCTTCTGTTATCTAAGTGAAACATTAAGTGAATTGCATCCTGATTTGTGTCATAAAATATGTAATAAACAAACATGTAATAAAACATGTAATCAAATTTTCAAATAAATTTATGTTACTCCTTATGACATTTGAGCCTCAGTCAGCTTCCACTATTTCATATGGTGGCAAATTGGGAAATTTCTTTAGTTTCAGAATAGTCCAAGCCATGAAGTATACAAAGCTTTCACATATCAAGAATAGAGGACTTTGTTTTTCCCAGTCATTTACAGGGATGATTTTTGTAAAGGACTGTAATTCATAGACCAAGCTGGTTACCATTGTTTTCCTTTCTAAAAAAAAAAAAAAAAAATCAGGTGCTATCTGTAAGTGGTTCCATTGTAAATATTAGAGAACATGCTGCTTCAAACAGATTAGGGAAATTACTTTGGGGGGGCGGTGGAGCACTGATTTTGTCCTTGAATGTTGGCAGTTCCATGTTGCAGTGAGGTTTATGTTGGTTTGTTGTTTGCAGATGATCCTATTATTGGCATTTTTCTCTACCAAAAATAAAGTACATTTTTTTTTTCTGTGAACATGTACCCTCCCAGAGTAGCATAACTGGTGTCTTTGTGGAATAGCCATTATTGTTCAAAGGATGAGTATGTCCTCTTTTGGTTGAGGCAAGATGACAACTAATTCAGTAATGGCAATGTGTAAGATAGATGCCTGAATCCGATTAAGACATATTTTACTTATTTTGTTAAAAACTGCAACTGAGGGGCACCTGGGTGGCTCAGTCGTTAGGCGTCTGCCTTCTGCTCGGGTCATGATCCCAGGGTCCTGGGATCGAGCCCCACATTGGGCTCCCTGCTTGGCGGGAAGCCTGCTTTCTCCCTCTCCCACTCCCCCTGTTTGTGTTCCTTCTCTCGCTGTGTCTCTCTGTCAAATAAATAAATCTTAAAACAAAAAACTGCAACTGAATAACCACTCAGCAAGTAGGTCTGTTGTGATAGAGATGGCAGGTTATGGAAAAAATATACTGCCAAACAGTGGCAGGGAGTGGAGTTCAAATTACTCACTAGGAAAACACGTACACCTGCACATTTCTCATTCTAAAAATGATGTGTACAGCTCAACTGCCAAAATATTTCATGTGTGTCGTGATAATCAAATGCAAATATCCCATGAACTCTGCTATGTAGATGTTACTAATGAACACACCATTCCGGAAACCACACCTTTGCTCTATGGTCACTATTCACTTTTCAATCAAAAATACCCTATACATAAACTTGTCTCCGAATGACTTTTGCTAGAACCAAAAACCACATCTTATTTCAAAGCATAAAAATATTGAAAATAATGTCAAGAGTTTTACATATGGTGTGGCCCTCTGTGTAAGCCCCTTTTAAATCCTTCTCTAAAGATGAAAATTCTTATGTTGAAACTATGGGGCCATTTTGTGGAAAGGAAATGAAATCTAATTTCTTGGTTTTTCCTCTTTTCAGGAAGTCACCAAATCAGTCCAGCCTCTCTTACTGGGAAGAATCATAGCTTCCTACGACCCAGATAACAAGGAAGAACGCTCCATTGCGATTTACCTAGGCATAGGCTTATGCCTTCTCTTTGTCATGAGGACGCTGCTCCTGCACCCAGCCATTTTTGGCCTTCACCACATTGGAATGCAGATGAGAATAGCTATGTTTAGCTTGATTTATAAGAAGGTAATACTTTCTTGAACAGTCTCTGTGTTTTAAATGTCTTAAATATCATGTTGATACACATAAGGGATAAACGCTGAAATCAATTTTGTATGCCTGTGTAGTAAATGACAGCAATAATGTTCCTAATTTTCCTTGGTAATTAATTCAGTTCATTTCAGCTAATAATTATTGAGCATCTTCTATAAACTGTATTATAGATTTCATTTTATTAAATTAGTGATGTCATCATTTTTTGGAATCTGTGGCTCCCCATTAAAATGATACTATCTGCATAAAAGTCATTGACAAAATATCATCTTGTGGTAAAATGCCATGTATCTTTATGTTCAATAACAAGAGTATAGTATGTAATTGTTAGTCTTAATCCAAGAGGTAACAGTTTCTCCCTTAATTAGTTGTAACCCAGTGATGGCATCCACTCATCCACTGCTTTATTTTGAGTTAGATTTTTGTCATCCTGTGAGTTCTGCAAATTAAAAATTTTTGCAACAGCACATGCATGGCAACCATAAGAACCTTCTCTGCTTTTCTGTGTGCATTGTCCAGTCAGAAGCCCAAGTTGCTGAAGCATGATTTAGGTGAATGCAGATTAAGACCTACCTACCTTACAAAACCAATTTAAGGTCATTTCAGTAACACGTGTTTTCTAGACTATGTGTGACTGCTTGGAACTACCAAGTCATTATAGAAAGCTCTTTTGGTTGAATCATTTCGATATTGCTTTACCCTTCTTCTCTTTTTCCTCCCCCACTGTAAAAACTTTGTATGCTTGGCTTATAAGGGACCTGGATCTGAAATTACCTCTAGCAAATAACCCATAACACTTCCACAATATATATGCAAGGTCAGTTGTATTGTAAAACCTCGACAGTCATACTTTATTGTTCAAAACAGCCTTTTATGGAGGAACAAGAAAAAAAAAACGGAGTCCACAGTTTAATCAGATTACCTCAGCTACAACCTCTTCAGTTTACAAGTACCAGGAAAACATGGGTAATAAATCAACAAAAATTTTATTTTGATCCAGAAGTTTTATGTAAGTGAATAAATTATTGGGTATTACTTGGGAGGTAGAATTGCACAGCATGAATATCAAAGAAAGTTCAATTCAGTCTAAAAAATATTTATAAAAAATGCTAATTATCATCATAGTAAGTGATAGCTAAGGATGTGCATGACAAGCTTCTAAGTGAGCTAGGTATATTATCTCATTTGACCTTCTCTAGAACTCTCTATGGTAGGACCTATTCTCCCCGTTTTACGCATAAGATATTTTAAGAAACTAAGACCTATAGAGCACTGTGCAAAAATGTCAAGATTTCTGAAATGGGTGAATCATAGTCCTTGACATGGAGGATTTTCCAAATATTAGAGGGGGAAAAGTACTGGAATAATATAGCAAGGCAAATTGTCTTATATAGGAGGAGAGAGGTCTGAGGTACTCTAGGCTAAAGGGGAGGAAGGATCAAAGAAGGAGAAGGTTAGTTTGTAAATACGTCCATATATAACGTTTAGCACAAATACAGCAATATATGCCCTTTCACGTCCAGAACACGTTCAGGACAAGTTAGAAGCTATTGTGTCTGTCCTTTTTTTCTCTCATTTGTGAGTAGCTGTGCTCTTACCCGATTTGTTTACCCTTCTAGGCGCACTTATTAGCCTGCATTGGCATCATCACTAGGAAAATGCAGCTGTATCTTCCCATGGCTGTGGTCTGGTCCCTAAAGTGAGCCTAAAGTTAACTGGTCCCATATCTGACCGGCTCCATCCACACGGCAGGCAGCCACTAACTCTTTCTTACAGTATCCTAAATATTGTACTACAATGCTGTTTTGCTTTGTTCTAAAATCTGCAACTATGATACATTCAAATTATATTTTAAGTAATGAATCTAAATACATTATATAATTGTCAAATCATTATGGTGTGCATCTGAAACTAAGACAAGATTGTGAAGTCAATTATACTTCAATTCAAAATTAAAAAATACAAGAAAATAATGAATCTAAATACAAACTAAATTTATCTTTGCCTGTGAATTTCTAGAAGATAGAGATAATTATCTCATGAACAAATATTTACTGAGTGCCCTCTGTGCACAGAGCTCCCTGTTAAGCCCTCTGAACTCAAAATCACCTGAGACAGTCTGTTACTGGCTCCAGTGTAACCCAGCTCAATAGAATTTTCCCTGTCATATTGTTCTAATAGTGTTTTGAAATAAACTGCTTTGATTCCTTCTTCATCTGTGCTTATCTAAATGCTATTCATTATTCCACACCCATCTTAAATTCTACCTCCTCAATAAAATCCAGATTTTTGTAGCCAGATATGTGAACCTTCTCTTAACCACCCTATTATATTCTGCTCCCTTTAACTCATTTATCATATCAAATTTAGTTATGTGCGTACTAGGTTACCTTGAGGCAAGAATTATGTATTAAGAAATCCTAATAATAATCCCTGAAGCCTTGAATCCAGTGATTTGCATCTCCTAAGTGCTCAATACATATACATTTAGTTGAAACAAATGTTGGATGGGTATCCTCCAATCGGAAGCATCTAGTGGCTAATCAATTCTTATTAAATTTTGCACGCAAAGTATGACTGTGATCTTTCACAATCGTGAATTATCTACTTAATTTTACTTGTGTATAGGGATGTATTTTTCTTTGTAATATTTAAGGATTTTGTATTGTTAATACAATCTTTCACAAAATCATTAATGATTCAGTTATTCATAATATACTTTATTGACTTTAATCATATTCAATAGAATTACTATAGGACTCTACTGTAGGTCAGTAGTGTTGCTTTAAGATTATAGTTTTTTTTAATTTTTAATTTTTAAAGATTTTATTTATTAGAGAGAGTGAGCACAAGTGGGGAAGAGGGGCAGAGGGGCAAAGGGAGAGGGAGAAGCAGGCTCCCCGGTGAGTAGAGAGCCTGATGCAGGGCTCAATCCTAGGATCTGGGGAACATGACCTGAGCCAAAGGCAGGCACTTGACCGACTGAGCCACCCAGGTGCCCCAAGGTTACAGGTTTTAATCTGAAATTTTGCTACCTGTAAAAACAAAACAAAAAAGCCCACCAAAATCTCCACACTATATAGATGGATATTTAAGTGTAATATCATTCCTGTTTGGGAGTAGAAAGCATGTCATTACTGTCTAGATGCTGGAAAATGAAATAACTACAGACATGTTAATATAGTATTTTTTGTGAAGAGAAATATTTATAAATCTGAGAAGATACCAAGGTAAATGACCATAAAATAATAATTTTCATGACCTTTACTTAAACATGCATGCATAGTGACCTCATTCTTCAGCTGTTTTATTATGTTACTTATTCATATATATGTCTTCTCTTTGTCAGCATCATCTAACTTCCCATTTTCCTTTTAGACTTTAAAGCTGTCAAGCCGTGTTCTGGATAAAATAAGTATTGGACAACTTGTTAGTCTCCTTTCCAACAACCTGAACAAATTTGATGAAGTATGTACCTACTGATTTAATCTTAATATTTTCTGCATTATCGTTATACCTCGTACAGGCCCAAGGGTTTTCCTGGGTCTGTTAATGGTGACATATGGTTAAGTCATACACATCCCTACCTTCTCTATTTCTGCCAGCAACAGTTGTGTAGCCAGGTGCCATTCTGGGGTCTCATGGGACCACCTAATGCAAAGGCATCTTGGCTTGCTATGTATTTAATGAAGCTTTTCAAAATTCAAGTTTTATCAGATCTTGTTTCCTTTGAATACTTTAAATCAGTTATTTACTTTGCCTGAATGTGATACTCTGAGCAATTCTTGTTCAGTGCTGTCTTATGACACAAATAAATGCAAGGTCTTTGAGGACAGATAGTGTGTTTTATTTATCTTAGCATTCTCAGTATTTAGCAGCATGTTAAACCTACAGCAGGTGCTAAATAAGTTATGATTGGATTAAGCATGCATTTATTCTTAATATTTTGTCAGGTGATAGTGTTGTTATACTGAGAGCCTTTGGAGATCCCTTTGCTCTTGCATGTTTACATCATGGCTCTTGCTTTAGCCAAATAGAAGTAAATTATGTAAAATAAATCCCTGACATGCTACTTAAGATATTTAATCTTAATTGCATTGAATAAAAATACACTGAAAAATGCAATGACTCGAAATTTGTTCCCTGGGAAATCCTAGTCTTTTTGTAGAATGTTTATGCGCGTTGCTGTGCCCTCCATGGAACGAAAACCTTGATTTTAGCATGCTGGGAACCATGATGTGTTTGACTGTCTGAGTTCTCTGTGCTCACTTTCTCTCATCTAGGCTTGTTTGTCTGTCACTGGTTTTCACTGGGATTTTGTTTTCCAGGGACTGGCACTGGCACATTTTGTGTGGATTGCTCCCTTACAAGTGACGCTCCTGATGGGGCTGCTCTGGGATTTGTTACAAGCCTCCGCCTTCTGTGGTCTTGCTTTCCTCATAGTCCTCGCCCTTTTTCAAGCCGTGTTGGGAAGAATTTTGATGAAGTACAGGTAGTAGCCCTCTAGTTACACAGCTCGGAAGGGTTTTAAATTGATTTTCACAAAGTCTACTCGAGTAAAACCAGGACTGCTCTATTTACTGAACCGGGATCTACTTACTGGGTATCAGTAAAAAGGAATTATTTTAATAGTGTAAATAATACTCCCTATATCAATGGGATGTATTTTTTTTTTGGCGTATCTGTCTATAGAATTTCTTTTTAAATATGTACAGATTCAGTTCATTTGTATAGATCGTAAGACTTAGATAGAATGGATAAAGCATATATGTGCATGGGAGGGAATGCATATATTTTGGATAGAGCTTTATAGGTTTTTCCTACTCTGGTTCATGTCATGGATCATCACACCAGAACCTTAGTTACTTTTTATTACAGAATGTGTCAGTGATACCAGTCCCAGTGTATGATAGAGGACTTCTAGAGTTTGTCAGCTAGAAGATGATAGAATGTATACAAATTTTGGAATCTGCTAGCTCTTGGCTTGAATCCCAAGCCACTTTGCCTCACTGAGTCTCTGGTTTTTCATCTTTAAAATGGAAATAACCACTTTTCCTGGAGCGCCATGAGGTGTCCTACACTGGGACAGTCTATGGAATGTGTCTAATAGTGTCTGGTACATAGAGGGCATTTACTGAAAGATAGCTATTGTTTTTGTTATTATCTATCAGATAATAAAATAAATGTCCATCTGTTTGGTAAGAAGTGTGGCCTTTTAAAAAAAGCTTTTGTAGTTCTTAGTGACAATTTGACTTCGTTTTACTAAGTATTTGATTGATTGATTGATTGATTTACAGAGATCAGAGAGCTGGAAAGATCAATGAAAGACTTGTGATCACCTCAGAAATGATTGAAAATATCCAATCTGTTAAAGCATACTGCTGGGAGGAAGCAATGGAAAAAATGATTGAAAACATAAGACAGTAAGTCCTTCTGATAATTTCAATATCATTAGCCAGTCAATGTTTAGTATTTTAAAAATGAGTATGTCACAGTGGACTTACTTCCAGTTCATATTTGAAGTTTCTGACTATCAGTTGTTTTAAGTTACATCAATATTCATGCATCAATATCAAGTAGCATAAAGTCATTTTCATGGGCTGTAGTTTTATTTAGTTGGTTAAGTGTGTTATTTTTCATTACAAAGATATTTATGCCTTATGAAAGAACCTCCTATATGTGTTTCTGACTCCTTGTTATACTTATTAACTACAATAATGATCACAGTGCTGGAGGCTGATTGAAACCTCAAATGAAACTACCAGAGGGTACCTGGGTGGCTCAGTCGTTAAGCGTCTGCCTTCGGCTCACTGGGATCGAGCTCTGCGTAGGACTCCCTGCTCCGCGGGGAGCCTGCTTCTCCCTCTCCCACTCCCCCTGCTTGTGTACCCTCTCTCGCCATGTCTTTCTCTGTCAAATAAATAAATAAAGTCTTAAAAAAAAAAAAAGAAACTACCAGAGTCATAACTGTATAATTCTGAACCAAATAAGTGGTTTTCTGTTATTCCATTTCACTTAACTTATGTTATGGCTCATGAAAAATGAAAGAAACCCTTCTCTTTGGTTAAAATATCATATCATCATTCTTCCTTAAGAATAATAATGCAGGGTAATATATCCATAAATTATGTTTCTAGAAACCCTGCACTTGAGAGGTCAGCTCAAGCAATGAAAGCCATCACCTGAGAGAATCAGTACTTGGCACCTGTCTCTAGTCTTGTTTCACCTCAGATAACCTCTCTTTCACTGATTGGTAAGGATTATGTCCAGCAAAAAAGTACAGCCCAGACTGAGATATGATTCCTGTGACAGTTTGGGGCACAATATAAATTAGGGCATTTCTGCAGCCATGAGACCATTTTTCTTCAATCAAGTTCCGTGTTCTATAAACTGCAGTCAAAAAGGGTTCTAGGAGACTCAGTGATAGACATACTACTGTTGAAGACCAGGTAATTTAAGGTCCTATAGCACATGAGAGTTTCACAGGGAAAAATATACTAAAAAGCAGAGTACCCTCTTGGATGGTGTGAATATGGTTATGAGGAATTGGGGCTGCTGATTCTGGTAGACAGTGGTAACTGAGCTGCAGGTGTGTGATTGGAAAAACAAAAGAAATGCTGAAATATTAAGTCCTTTGCCATGTAAATAGAGAGAGTGAAAGAGTAAATATTTCCCAAACATTATTGGTCACCTGTTTTTATTATGCCTTTCAAGACAAATCCAGGAAAGGAATTATATTTTCTTTCCATGAAACATTCTTAAAGATCTTGGGGAATCGTTTAGTCAGTTGAACTTGTTTTTCTTAGTAACATGTGAGTTTTCCATCATACTTGTCCCCTTGGTCACTTCTATGCCTGTAAGCACAGGCATACCAAGAATGGGAGGAGGAGTTGATCAGAGGATCCGGTTGTCTCGGGCCTCCAGATAGACTCCTGGTCAGGTCATTCTAGGTGCTGACTTTTCTTGACTTTGGTTTTTATTTTTCTTCTTCCTCAAAAGATGAAATTCATCCTTTCTATTGCATATTTCTGTCTGACCAATTCTAATAGCAAATGGTTGGTTGTAACTTGTGTAATCTGGTTCCTTAATCTGGCATGAAATTTTTACCTGAAAAGACTGGGAAGTGCTGATGTAAATATGGGAAAGCAAGAGTTGCTTCTACTCAAAAGAGCAAATGTAATATTCTGGAAGAACTCGTCAGGATACCCTTCAAAGGGGTTATTGCCTCAGCCTGGGCTCCTATTGAACTGGGCAGAGACTGTATAAAACTCCCTGCCAATCTACTCCTTTATCGCTCTTCTGTAATAAAGTCACTTTCAGGTTTTTTTTTTAATAAGAAACTGATAAAATATTTTTATGACTCATAAAGTACAAGTGATTTTATTACAGAGAGTACTGCTTTCTGGGTGATCCTTAGAAATGTTTTTGAGTCCATTATTCTTTTCTTGTCATACCACTTCTTCCATTTTCCTCAACAGTTTCTAATACATTTCAACAACAATTTTCACAAATTTGTGAACATTTTTGTGAACAAGGTTTTCTAGCATTTTATTAACATCAACCTAGCCACTATTATTCCTTTTTTCTGTTGAGGATTAAGGATTCTAAGCATAGATTCTTAGTGCCGGGCCCTCTGCTGTGCTCTCATTTCTCTTGGCAATGACTCTGCCTGGGAGATGGTATGTTTCCCTTCTACACACTTGGATTCTGTAGGATCAAAGGGAAGAGGAGTTGGCCTAAGAAGGTATGGCTATCACTGGCAGGGTCAGGGGCCAAACTCCAGTGAGATTCCAAAATCACAGTCTGCCTTCAGTGCCAAGTGATTGAACTAAGTAAGCATTAGACCACATTACATTGTGAATCATGGTCTAGGTTGGGCACGTGGAACTTCATGTTCTTTATCAAGGTGCTCAGGGTTAGACTTTTTCTCAGACTAAAAAAAAACAAAAACCGAAAGATTTCTTCTCTGAATTCTACACATGTGTGAAACTAGCCCCCACATGCCAGGCACAGCTGGTGCTGTTGCTCACTCCCCCCCCCCCCCCGGCAGAACCTCTGCGTGTCTGTTCATGGCTGCCTTTCCCCCTGCAAGAACCGAATAGGAGGATCACAGCAGACTCTAATTTTTCTGGTCCCGGCAGAGTGGGATGGAGGTTGAAGGCAGCATTTTTCTCTCTTATTACCAGCATCGGCACTCCCTGTTTTCTGCCTGCTAGAGCACTGAAACCTCTTCTCTGTGTGTTAAAAAAAGAAAAAAAAAGTTCACATTTGCAGTTCAGACTAGAAGATCAGAAGTGAAAAATGGTTGTTGCAGGGGCAGCTGGCTGGCTCAGTTGGTGAAGCATGTGATTCTTGATGTTGGGGTTGTGGGTTTGAGCCCCATGATGGGTGTAGAGATGACTTAGAAATAAAATCTTTAAAAAATGATTTTTGCAAATAATTATACTAAACTGAGAGACAGAGAACTATAGTAGCCACTCTTTTGTAACTTTTCAGGAGCTACCTGCAACAGAATCCCTTGGGTTCTTGTTAAAACATAGATTCTGGAAGCCGATTGAAAACTCACTCAGTCAGTATCTCTGGGTGGTGGGCCTGAGGCTGCATTTTAACAAGTTTGTCAGGTGATTTTCACCCATGCTAAGGGTTGAGAAACCACTCCTTTGCTACTTATCTGTTGTTTTCAGTGTTCCCCAAAGCCAATCTAGAATTTCTAAAATGTTAAGAATCCATTAGGGAATCACAAAAGTATATTTTTCCTTTATAATCTTGCAATGTTGTCCTCATTTCCACACTTAATTACTTAAAGCACCAACAAATAAAAAATTTGAATCAAAATCTTTACTAATCTTACAGAGTAATAATGAAGTGATTAAAGATATTGAAATACTGTCATCATAGCAATAGAAATAATAATTGAGATTATGAATTATAATTTAAAAATAAATATTTACAGGTATGATGTCCAAGACACTCGTGCATTCATTGCTATTCTCTCAGAGAAGGTAACTGAGGCCCAGAGAGATTAAGTAACTTGCCCAAGGTCACACAGCTCATATAGGGTGGAGCTAGGATCAGAACACAGACAGAAAGCCTTGAGAGCTTCTGTTCAGGTTTTATATTCCAAGATGCCCGGTATTTGAAAAGTTAGTAAGCATCCTAAATTTTATATATATTTTTTTTTATAGAACAGAACTGAAACTGACCCGGAAGGCAGCCTATGTGAGATACTTCAATAGTTCAGCCTTCTTCTTCTCAGGGTTCTTTGTGGTGTTTTTATCTGTGCTTCCCTATGCACTGATCAAAACAATCATCCTCCGAAAAATATTCACAACCATCTCATTCTGCATCGTTTTGCGCATGGCAGTCACTCGGCAGTTCCCCTGGGCTGTACAAACATGGTATGACTCTCTTGGAGCAATAAACAAAATACAGGTAATGTACCTAACTGGGCATCGTATGCAATGATTTTAGAACAGTTTTGAACTTTTCTAGTGAGCAAACTCTCTGGAGACAAAGTCTTGGTCTTGGGCCTGTTCGATGCACAGGATCCTCTCTTGATGTCTACGTGTAGTCTAATGAGCCCTTGTGATGAAAGCACAGTGAAATAAATGAAGGTCTGTGAGATTCTCTCAAGTCAAAGAAGTTGAAGAAAATATTGTTCCTAGGGGCGCCTGGGTGGCTCAGTCGGTTAAGCATCTGCCTTCGGCTCAGGTCACGATCCCGGTGTCCTGGGATCGAGCCCCGCGTCGGGCTCCCTGCTCCGCGGGAAGCCTGCTCCTCCCTCTCCCGCTCCCCCTGCTTGTGTTTCCTCTCTTGCTGTCTTGCTTTCTGTCAAATAAATAAAATATTAAAAAAAAAAAAAGAAAATATTGTTCCTGTAATCTGGATAATTTTATTTAATCAACCAGTAGATCAGTTCTAATGAACTTGGCAAATGTGCAAAAGATGGTAGCAGATTCACCAGGAAGTCATAAAACATTCCAGCTAAAGCTAAGAATGTTCACCATAAACTTTTAAAAAATTTTCAACCTACTTTCCAGAACGTTAGATGAGAATGGCATTTTATGTCACATCCTAGCAATGCTGGTGTAGCTGGTAGCTTGGAAGAGAAGTTCTAAAGTCCTCAGGTGATTATACCAGTATATATAAAGCTAATTGAATCACCACCATGAATTTATGTGTGGTTGTAATTTTTATAATTAATATACAGATCAAAAATGTATTCTTATACTTTTTTGATATCCATTTAAATATTTAACCAGAAAATAAATCACTGTGATAGAAAGAAAAATGAGGGTGAAGGGTGAACCACTTTTAGGTGGTTCTGCCATTATGTAATCTTGGCCAGACTTTGCCAGTGGTGGCCCATGGACCTAATTTTAGCCTTGAACCTGTTTCACTTGATCTTTAAATTAAAAACAAACAAACAGCCCATTTGCATTAGTTGCCAGCATTTAAAAGTTGGGTGATGTTACATATACAATAAATCATGTCTTTTGAAGAACTGGAATATATAGTAACTGGGTCCTCTTCCCTTATAAGCTGTGGCAACTCCCCCCTCAAAGAGGGCCTGCCCTCTCCCGTTCTACACAGTCTCTACTCAGCCACCCTCCTTAAATTTATCATCTTGAAACTATGCGGGTTTGAGATCTGTGAGTTAGACAAATTGGGGAATGTAGTTCAGAACCCATAACAGCTCTTAGACTAATCTTATTTCTTCTGTTAACCCTTCTCCACTGAGAGAGATAGAGATAGAGATGGAGAAGAGAGAGAGGAAAAAAAGGAACATACATACAAACTTGAAGAGAGAACATCACAAAGACAGGGAGAGTCCCTGAACAGGAACGTAGGCAGAGAAACGAAACTGGGAGAAAAAGAGAGAAACCAAGGTAGAGAGAGTGAGTGAGAGAAGAGTAGAGGAGAAAAAGCCAAAGCGAGGCAAGGAGCAGGCTGTCCTCAATACCTGCTGTGGTAGGACTTCCCGATGCTCCCACCTTTCCTCATAGAGCCCTAATAATGTCTAATTGAACCCTTCTTTTAGAGGCAAGGTTCGATGCTTTAAAATCAGTGATTTCAGATCTTCATACCTTTATGTAACCCAGAGAAGTGATGCTATTGATGCCTCAAATAAGGAGGGTGCTGTAGACGTGAAGACATTAGCTTTCTCTCTGTCCTAATGTTGAATTGAGGCACATTGGAGGGTAATTCAGGGAGGCCTTATACATTTATCACCCAGGTTAACATGTAAGTGTAGAAGGAAGAATCAGTTGCGTGTTAAAATCTAATGTATAAAAACAGTTTTATAAAATAGCATGTTTTAAGAATGCCTTTCAAATGTGATAAATCCTAGTGCTTGGCAAATAACTTTAGAACACTGTGAACAATTATTTTATTAAGAAGTAATTTCTAATGTATTCATAAATCTTCATAAAACCCAAATACAGGATACCGAACTATTAGAGTGTAGAATGGGTGTAATAAAGCAATAATGCTATTCTAGCTCTACAATATGTTTTTGCCTTCTTTTGTAAACAGGACTTCTTACAAAAGCAAGAGTATAAGACGTTGGAATATAACTTAACCACTACAGAAGTAGTGATGGAGAATGTAACAGCCTTCTGGAAGGAGGTCAGAATTTTTTAATTGTTTGCTCTAAATACTTCAGCATTTTCTCCTTTGCAAATCCGGTTTTCACCCTGATAGACAAGAAAGTTAGAATGATAATTGAACTGGTAGCGCTGAGAGGGGAGCCGTTGCACTTACTGGATCAATTAAGATTAGGAAGTAATGCAAACCTCGGAGGTTCTGGAGCCTGGTAAGAGTAGGGCTTGAATTTTGGCTCCGCCATTTATTCTGTGTATAATCTAGATCGAACTACTTGTGGAGCCTTTGGTTCTCCGTCTGTAAAATGAAATATTAATATTTCCCTTGCAACCAGTGCCTGGTTTCTTGCAAGTTTGTTGTGAAGTGTAAAGCGCTCAGCAGAGTACCATGCACATAATAGTTCCTCAAGAAATGCTCCTTTCTCTGATCTCAAGTTCCAGTCCAATGTGTTTGCATACACCGGTCAACGTGAAGATGTAGGAGAGATACATCCCTGTGTTGTTTTCTATTTTTACTTATATCCATTCACTATTAAAAATTCTCTCGTATATCTCAAAGTCAGGAAAATATTATCAAGGATGTTCAGCCTCTCAAGAAGCAATATTTGATGATTGAGAACACCTATTGATTTCCTCTTTCCTTACTGCTTATACCTGCTGAGTAAAGATAGGAGTTACCAAACCAGTGCCCTACTTCTACATTTTCCAAAATATCTGAAACTGGTTTTATCTATATAAGCAACTTGACAGTGAGGCCTTCATTTCACTTCATTTTTAAAGATACAAGTTAGAGAATAATTCTTTATCTGCCTAGCAAAATTGTTTGTGGGAAAATGTCAGGTCAGAAAGGGATCAGATTGATTTTACTTCTTTGTTTTTAGGAGTTTCAAAGGCTGTTCTAGGCATGAGGGAAAAATAAGAAGTTTAACATTTTCCCTCCTAATTTCAGACAAAATCATTTCTCTGCTCTGCTGCAAAAATCTTCCATTACCCTCTCCTTCCATCTAATGAAATAGGTAACATGCTCAAACCCTTCCTCTGTGCCAGGCCCTAGGATAAGCGCTCGATTCGTGTTGTCTCATTTAATTCACTTAACATTCCTGTGACCTAAGTAATTTACTGATAAGAAAGTGGATGCTAAGAAAAGTTAAGGGTTCTGGGTCAGCTCACACAACTGGTAGGGGCCAAAGCCAGAATTTGGGCCCGGAAGTCATAGTCTACAATCCGTTCACCCAACTGTTGCCTCCCATCTGGCTATATCTTCATCCTCCAGTCTTTGACTATCACCTGCCAAATTCTGGACACTTCTTGATCACATTTGCTCAGGATAGTGGTGCTTGTTTGGAAATGTTACACTCTGAAATCTCTTCTCAGCCCAGAATTTCCTAACCGTCCAGCTCTGTCTGTCTCTAAATCCCACCTTTACTGTAGTCTTTCAGGTTCAAGGTTTCTAGTCTCTTCAGTGCTCCCTTTGGACCCTGCCTGGTACAATCCCTGCTTGTTCCAAGACCAGTCATTTCAGTTCTTCTCCTACAACTCTCTCAATTCCCATTTCCTTCCGCTGGTTCCTTTCCTGCAAAACGTTACTTTATGGACCTTGGTGAGGTAGGTGCTATCTAGGAAAATCATAAAATCATTTGTAAGCTTTACACTGTTCTTGTTTCAACCTCAGTAGGGCCTGTAAACCTTCCTGGGACATCTTTTCATTTGTCTTAATTAATTTTCTTTACCATTTCCCCAGAGGCTATTCCAGATTTTTACCACTTTCCCAAAAGCCCCAACTTCTCTCAGGATCTGCACGGCCTTGCCTTCTCCAAAACAGAAGAAAAGAGAAGCCATTATCATGTATGAATGCTTCCAACTTCCCTGGCCACCCTTGGAATTATGTATTCCTCCTTCCTCCATGTCTAAGAGAACGATAGATGTTTCCCCCTGCCCTTGACTGAGCTATTACCACCTCACTTCATCTTAGAACAGGGGGCCGGCAGTCCTCTCTCTAAGAGCTTCAACATCTCCTTTCAACTGACTCCTTTTCCCATTCAAATGTTTTCCAGTTAAAAAAAAAAGTCTTCCCTTGCTTTCGTCCGCCCACCTTCATCTCCATTCCTCCCCGTCCCTTTGTTGTCACGCCTGTTGTTACTCCCTCATCTTTCATGGGCTGCTGCCTACCGCAGTCTGGATTCTGCCCTCGCTGACACGTCAAAACGGTTCCTTTCTTCTTGAATTGATCACTTAGCTTTAGGGCAACCACTGTTTCCATATTTCTTTATCCTCAGACCATGACTTCTACCTCTTCCCTGCCTGCTGCTTCCATGGTGATGGGCATGGGGTCCCCGTTTAGGCTTTCTTCTAGCATTTCATGCCCCCTGTGGGTGACCCCAAGCTCAGGGCAAACTGAGATCAATGTACTTATGAGTCTCAAATGCAAATTTCTGGCCCCAGTTTCTTTCCTGAACTTCTCTTATGCATTTCTAAATTTCCTGCATGCTCCTCAAGCACTTCACATTCATCACTCGCCAAGCTTCACACACCCTCCCCTCCCAGTATATTTGCTATTTCCTTTGTTGGCATCAACAGCCACCCAGTTACCCAAGGGGCAAGTCCCTGGTGAATTATATATGATTCTGCCCTCAATCCAAGACTGGGAGTGGGTAAAATCACTACTTACTTATTAGGAAACTGAAACTTAGTTTAAGCAACTAGCACAAAGTTAGACAACAAATTAGGGAAGAGCTAAAGGGTCAACCTAAGTTTCTCTGACTCCAAAACACTTTACCACTCACCATACTGCTCTTTATTTAAACAAAACAAAACAAAAAAGAGTGACTGCTGCTTTACGGTATATTGCTTTCAAATACATGATCTCATTTAATACCCTCAACAACACCAGAGACTGAAGTTCAGAATGTTAACAATGACTTGTCAACCATTAGCCAGCTAGTTGAGATGTCACAAGAATGGGGTAAAGACAAAGGATATCATAACCATTTCATGCACAACTACAGGGGACATGTAAACATGGAAAATGTTCAATCTTATTAGGGAGCAAATAAATAAAAATAAGATCAATAGTGAGATTCCATTTTCACCTATAAAACTACAAAAAAAAGTTAAAACAAATCCAAAACCAAAAATCAGTGTCCATAAGGGTTCTTGAAAACAAGCACTCTCATATAATTATTGATGGAAGAAAATTTAGAACTACTATTGACAAGACTTGGAATTTCATATGTCTTTTGCTCTGGAAACTCCACCTGTGGGAATTTTTACAAAAAAAATGTGCTTCCCAGTTTATAGCAAAGTACATGCAAATAGTTTATCCATACTTTTGGATACTACCTTACAACTAAAAATTATATTAAAATAATATTTAATGGTATATGAAAATATTGATGATTTATTATAAGTAATAAAAAGTGGGTCACCACCTTATTTTTTCTTAATTTTGTAAAATATGTATATATATATTATTGAAATATAGTTGACCTATTACGTTAGTTTCAGGTATACAACATAGTGATTCAACAATTATATACATTACAAAATTCTCACCATGATAAGTGTAGAAACCATCTGTCACCATACAGAGTTATTATAATAATATTGACTATATTCTTTATGCTGTACCTTTCATCCCTGGTTATATGTATATATTTATATACAAAATCGTATATATCTATATTTATATGTAAGAAAGTGGAGGGATTTCTTTTTTTTTTAAAGATTATTTATTTATTTATTTGAGAGAGACAGAGAGAGTGACCAAGAACACAAGAAGGGGGGAGGGGCAGAGGAAGAGGGAGAAGAAGATTCCCTGCTGAGCAGGGAGCCTGATGTGGGCTCGATCCCAGGACCTGGGGATCATGGCCTGAGCTGAAGGCAGAAGCTTAACTGACTGAGCCAGGCAGGTGCCCCAAGAAAGTGGAGGGATTTCAGTTGAAATGTTATGTATGATTTCTTCTCAGTAGTAGTACTACAAGTGATTTCTATTTGTTTTGCTCTTCTGTATTCTCCAAATTTCTTGAAATAAGTGTCTTCTATAATCAGAAATAAAGATTATTAGCCACAACAGCCTTCCATTGGTCCACATGCTTATCGGTTAAAAGTCCCACTTCCAAGCATGGCACAACAAGTCCTTCAACAGCCTGCAAGGACACCTTTTGTCATTTTGCCACATACATCTGACCTGGCCACTCACCACTGCTGAGACATACTGTTTTTTTAAGCCTAAACCGTCGTACATGCAGATCTGCCTTCCCGGAGCACCTGTACCATTTCTTGGTCTTGGAAATCCCACTTCTATCCCTCCTCAGGTCATTGCTTGGTCAAGTTCCAGGCTGAGTTGCTTGCCCTCTGTAATGTACTCCCATAAGATTTGGTGTGATTTTCAGTTCTAGCACTAAGCATGTTTCAGCAGTAATATATATTCATGTTATTCTCTTGTGTGGGATTTTTGAAGTGGTCTTTAATATAGAGCTGATGCTCAATAACTAGCTGTGAAATAAATAAATAAATAAATAAATAAGGGCGGGGCGCCTGGGTGGTTCCGTCGGTTGAGGGTTGAGTGTCCAACTCTTGGTTTTGGCTCAGGTCATGATGACAGGGTCCTGAGATTGAGCCCGGGTCAGGCTCTGTGTCAGTGGGAGTCTGCTTGAGATTCTCTCCCTCTCCCTCTGCCCCTTCCTCGGCTCACACTCTCTGTCTCTAAAATAAATAAAGAAATCTTTTATAAAAACAAGTGAATAAGGGAATAACAAATGCCTTTGTCCCATTTTATAAAGACTTTTTATTGTCTGCTTCTTAAAAACTTTGCTTTTAGTTGTTTGATGGTTAAGGGGGACGTTAGCCATCCATATCATGAGAAGTCAAAGCAGTGGTCTTCAAACTTAATTGCTTATGTATGATCTAAAAGAATTTTGAAAAACTATGACACATAATCTCTGACACACTGTGAAGTTGACGTAAATTTTTGTGTAGTTTTAAGTGGTGGCAACAGGTGTAATTCCTGTTTATTGTATATTGTCTAAGTATGTTAAATGGATTTTTGTGAAAACCTTGGCATTATAGTTTGAGTGCGTTCAGTTTATGGAAGATAAATGAATTTACGAAGTCAGTTCTCATTGTCAAGCCGTTCAGCTTGCTTTCTGTCAGAGAAAGTATAGCAACCTTAAAATTAATAAGATAATTAATGTGTATCAACAAAATTTATTAAATTATTAAAAATTAAGTTATCAAATAATTAATTAAAATACCTTATCCTGCCACTAATTTCTGTAATCTTATTCTAAACTAGGTAAGACCCATAGATTGCCTGCAGGTGAAATGAGATGTTACCTCCTTCAGTATTCCTGGCTTTGCTTTCTTTCACAAGAAAGAAAATTATTCTTCTGTGGTCCCCTTGTGTGTGTCCTAGAGGTTTTTACGCTCCAGGAAGGACAGCACAGTAAGACTTAGGACTGGTGACAGGCTCCTCTTCTTTGTCAAGTGAGGCAAGTTCGATTGTGAGCCAGGAAGTGGGAAAGAAGAAATGACAAACAGCAAGCAGATCTCAGGCAGATTGATTTTAGGAAGGAGTGTATTTGGAGGTTGAGAATGTGGGAATAGATTCCCTCAAGACTGTATGCACGAGCTTCCTCCCAATCAGTCATTGGGGCTGGTTACTCTGGCTTGAAGACCCCACTACCCTAAAGCTTCCCATGGGGCAATAGAGAAGCAGGGAACTTTCTTTTTCTTTCTTTCTTTTTCTTTCTTTCTTTCTTTCTTTCTTTCTTTCTTTCTTTCTTTCTTTCTTTCT
>NW_027397074.1:59152456-59188998 GCF_003265705.2 Callorhinus ursinus
TCTTTCTTTCTTTCTTTCTTTCTTTCTTTCTTTCTTTCTTTCTTTCTCTTTAAGATTATTTATTTATTAGAGAGAGAAAGACAGGAGAGAGGGAACAGAAGCAAGGGGAGTGGGAGAGGAAGAAGCAGGCTTCCTGCTGAGCAGAGAGCCCGATGTGGGGCTCAATCCCAAGATCGTGACCCGAGCCGAAGGCAGACGATTAACGACTGAGCCACCCAGGCACCCCAGCAGGGAACTTTCAAAAGGGAATTCCTTCCTCCCAGCTATTCTCATATAAGGGAATTCATCTGAATTATCTGGGAATCTCATCACATTTATACTTAAGAACTACTTAAGTGCTTTAGGCTTCTTAGAGGATGGTGCCAGTGGCGTGTTAGAAGAGAGGTTCAGGTTGGGTTGTAATTTCACTCTGGCCAACTTTAGTCATTTCACCTCTGAGTCACAAAGTCTACCACTTTGAAAGAGATTGTAAAATCTACCTCCAATGTTATTATTGTCCTGGGGATTAGATAATATTTATTTGCTTAGCCTATAGAAGAAGGTACATGTTTTCTTCAATATTAAGTTTAATTTAATGGTGAGTGACAATCTAGGATATTGAAATTATGTTTCCATTAAATGCTTTATTAAAATTTTCAGTGTTTTGTATCATGTACTCTAGAACTCATATATTATATAATTACATGCTATAAAGTATGGATCAGGTGGGGCGCCTGGGTGGCTCAGTCATTAAGCGTCTGCCTACGGCTCAGGTCATGATCCCAGGGTCCTGCAGTCGAGCCCCGCATCGGGCCCCTTGCTCCGCGGAGAGCCTGCTTCTCCCTCTCCCTCTCCCTCTGTCTGCTGCTCTGCCTGCTTGTACTCTCTTTCTCTCTGTCAGTAAATAAATAAAATCTTAAAAAAAAAATAAAGAATGGATCAGATGCCATGTGCTTTTCATATACATGAAAGAAATATCTATTGAAAATACCTGAAAAACCTACCTTTGTATTTTCTATATTTTTGTTTTTCAGGGATTTGGGGAATTACTCGAGAAAGCAAAACAAAACAGTAACGACAGAAAAATTTCCAATGGTGATAACAGCCTCTTCTTCAGCAACTTCTCACTTCTTGGTGCTCCTGTCCTGAAAGACATCAGTTTCAATATAGAAAGAGGACAGTTGTTGGCAGTTGCTGGATCTACTGGGGCAGGCAAGGTAATGTCTTCTCTTCCTCACTGTCGAGAACTTAATTTGGCGTGCATTTCTTTCTTTTCCTAGTTTGTCTGTAGTGTAAGAGGGTATGTTGGAGAAATTCTTACATCGGGAGTAGGAGAACACCTGTATATAGTGTCCCTTATGTAAATTATTCCACTGATAATATTCTCTAGTCTTTTTTTTTCTTCATATTACTTCAGTGACTTTTTCTTCTTCATCTTTATGTGGTACATGGCACACAACACAGTGTCTTTCCCCCTGCCCCCATGCATGTGCTGATTTTTACATTTATGAAATTTTTTCTTCTTTTCTTTTTTTAAATTGGAGCATAGTTGACACCCAATGTTACCTTAATTTCAGGCGTACAATATAACAATTGAACACTTCTATACATTACACTATGCTCACAAATGTAGCTACCGTCTGTCATGATACAACGCTATTACAATACCATTGGATATATTCCCTTTGCTGTACCTTTCATCCATGTGACTTATTCATTCCATAACCGGAAGCCTGTATCTCCCACACCTCTTTACTCATTTTGCCCATCCCCCCACACCTCTCCCCTCTGGCAAACATCAGATTGTTTTCTGTATTTATGGGTCTTTTTTTGCTTTTTGTTTGTTTATTCTCTCCTTTTGTTTTTTAGATTTCACATATAAGTCAACAAACTGTCTTATACATGGTCAACATTCAGTAACTTTATCGAATAAATGAACCATTAATTTTTACCAATCTTTGGCATAGACATTTTTTTTCAGAGCTAGTCCAGGGAAATCATGGTGTAGATTTAACCTCAGAACCACACAGGCAGAAGGTCCCTATTTTGTTGATTCAGGATTTTAGAGAATGGACTCAGACTTGCTTAGGATTTATTATGAGGAAAAATTACTGAGTGGAATAAATTTTTGAAAGAAATACATAGGAATGTTAATTTATTCAATGCTGGTCCGTTTCCTACTCCCTACCCCCATCCCAACTTATTATAAGCCAAGAATATTTAGAGATAGGTCTGACAAAAATTTACATGTTAAAAAGCAAAAACAGCTAAAGAGTTGAACTCAAGGATAAAAGGGAAGGAAGGAAGGAAGGAAGAAAAGATGGGGCACTACTACTGTAAGATAAAAATGTAAATAAAAGTAGAAATTAAGAAACATTTCTGAAAGACATTCATTAATATATAGAAAGAACCATATTTTTGAAGAATTTAATTTGAAACTTGGGAAACAAAATGCTGCAGAATATGTCTAGTCATTGAATTTGGTGTCCGCAATGCTAGTGATACAGTTTGCTTATTTCTCTTTCCAATTCTGTTTTTCTACATGTGAAACAGACTTTTTAAACAAAGTAGCTGTACTTGTGTATTCTCTTCTTAGAACTTGTTCCTCCTTTTAAGTATCATTTTTTCCTTCTATTTCTTATATAATATTAGTAGCAATTTTCACTATTAAAATAAAAAGATAACCATAGGAGGAGTTGTTCATCAGCAAATTATAGATGGTCTAAACAAGAAAGTTTGCTAGTGGGAGGTAATTATGTTTCATATAATTTTTAAAATTGTGTTTATATGTTTAAAGTTACTTCTTTGAAAGGTGTACAAAAATAGCTTTGGACTCACCAATTACAAGACTTACCAGCAATTAAATTTCAGGCAATTCTATTAAGAATTGATGAGCAGGGTGCCTGGGTGGCTGAGTTGGTTGAGCGACTGCCTTCGGCTCAGGTCATGATCCTGGAGTCCCGGGATAGAGTCCCACATCAGACTCCCTGCTCAGCGGGGAGTCTGCTTCTCCCTCTGACCCTTAAAAAAAAAAAAGAAGCAACTCCTCATCCATTAAATTTAAAAAAAAAAAAAAGAATTGATGAGCAGATAATTGCTGGCTGGAGTTGCAGTTGCATCTTCTGGAAAGTAGCTCTGAAGACCGAGTCAGAGGAAGGCAGTGGTTCCTTAGGGTCAATTAAACTCTTCTGAGGGCTTGGCAGCTCAATCCAGGAGGGAGCCTTTTCACAGTATTAGGAATGGGGTATTTTATAATCGACTGGACCGAAGATCTAGCTAACATATAAAATTGAATAGTTGCAGATATTAACATTTGAAGACAAGTCCTATCACACTCAGTTTGGTATATCAAAAGCCTTCAAGACAACCAAATAATTCTTTTACTTGTATGACTTAGCCTGGTATACTTGCAGAGATTTTATAGCATAAAGATATTCATCACAACATTGTTACCATATCCAAAAACTGGAGGGGCCCCTAAATGTCTATATTAGGGAATTGGTTAGATAAATATTGGTGTATAGAATGGCATGTTATTCAGTCAGTAAAAAGGATGTTAAAAATGACCGTGAAGGATATGTATGATATGCTGTTAAGAAAGAGCAAGTTACAAAATGTCACATCCATAATGACTTGTGTTTTATAAAAGCATGTATATATGTATACGTGTGTCTGGAAGGACATTTATGGATCAAGTTGCTATCTCTGAGATTTTGGGTATATTTTCTATCTCTAGATTTTCCAAAGTTACAACAATTTATATATATATATTAACATATGTTATTTTCTTAAAACACTAAGGTCAGGTTTAATTTTATCCCTCTTTCCTGTTATAATTGTTTAGACTGTAAGGGACCCTTGTCTTTATTCTGTATTCCGAGGACTATCCTAGTGCCTGACACACATTTATTTCATTGAACATCTTTGAGAAAACAGATTCTTTTGTTCTGATCTACATTGTCTTTCATTTATGAAACTTCTGTGAATTATTTTAATTAAGCAAAATCGGTTTAAGAGTCTGCACCACTGGGTACCCTTGACTGAAGGCTGGCTTGTGGCATCTCCCCCAGGGCGGGGCGGGGGGGACTTTCATTTCTTCCGTTGTCTGCACCACAGCTGAAGGAGTTCTGTGGCCTTGCTGACAACCCCTGACACCACATAGTTTCTGTCATCCCTCCTGGCCTTTCCCTGGTACTAGATTTTAGCGTGGTTTTATAGTAACTGAGCAAAAGATGTGTAGAATAGCTATCAGTGCCTACTTTTGTTTACATTTAAAATAAAATACAAATATCTGTGAAGTTTTATTAACATTTTGGTGTGTGTGTATATATATACATATATATGTTCAGTGATGGTTTCACTTAATGTCCTATCTCTCAAAATACCAAAATATTGATAAGTAATTTTTATATATTTTATATATAATTATTTTTATATTTGTATTATATTAATAAGTATTAACATCAACATTAATATTAATATGTATATAGTATCAATATTATATAGATTTAACATGGATAGGCAGATCTTTTCCATTGTTTGGGTTTATAAAGCTGTACTATATTAAAATATTGCTTCTAAAATATTTAAAAAATAAATATTGCTTCTAGCTTTAATTTTTATACAAAAGGATTTTACATAGAAATAAAATATTTTAGATTTTTTCCTTCATATAACAAAAATTATAAAATATACTGAAATCAATATCACAAAGATGTCTGTTACCAAATCCTGCCTTCTCCCTAATATATTTTAGCTGATATTATTATTTATTATAATTTAACTGACAATTAAAAACTCTAGAAAATTAAAATATATAAAAACTGGAGAAATTTCCCTTTCACTCTGTCTCTGCTCTATTTTCCACTTTCAACCATTCTGTCCCCCAGCCCAGGTAGCCACTCTTAATTTTTTGAATATATATGTATATTTTGTATTGAATATATATATTTTGTATATATATTTTTGAATATATATATATTGAATATATATATTTTGAATATATATATATATATAACTGCATAGTGTTCTACTGTACAGGTGGATGTTGTATAATGTAATGAGTCATCAATTGATTGATATTTGGGTTGTTTCCAGTGTTTTGCTAACACAAAAATTACACTGTAAATATTCTTGCACACATGCCATTTAGCACATCTGCAAGTGTATCAGTAGGATAGCTTCCTAGAAGTGGTAAAGCATTTGTGTATTCATTGAGCTTCTGTCCCTGAAGATTGCACTAACCTATGTGTGTACCATATGATCTATATAAAAGTGTGGATTTCTCCATAGCATCACCAGCAGATGATGTTATCTAATTTTTAAATTTTTTCCAGTCTTATTCTAGAAGGAAGTGGCATATCCATGTATTTTTGTGTTTCTCTTATTATGAATAAACTACAATATCTTTTCATATGTTTAAAGGCTTCCTCTACTTTCATTTTTGGTGAAATAACTGTTCACATACTTGGTACATTTTTTAATGGGTTTGCTTTCTTTTTCCTTCTGATTTTAGAATCACTTCTTTAGAGAGAAATTATTCTTTTGTGTGTTCTAAGTTGCAAATATTTACTTCAGTTTTGCACTTTTTTTCTTTTGTTTTCTATGCACAAGTTTTTTTTTAATGTGGTTTAATTTATCTTTTATTTTATGACTTCTGGATTTTGAGATATAGAAAGGCTTTCTTAACTCCACAGTTGTTTTCTTTTTCCCCTTTAGGCATCCCCCAGTGTTTTCTTTAAGGATTTTAAGGTCCTGTTTTTGTACTTTTTCTTTGACCTATTTGGAATTCGTCATAAATATAGTATGAGGTGTGGACACAATTTTTTTGTTTGCCCTCTGGATGGCGTTCCAGCGTCTGACACCATTTATTGAATAATCCATCTTTCCCCACTGATATTAGATGCCACCTTTATTGAATATGGTTCTGGTTTATAGTTTTATTTCTGTTCCATTGGCTTGTGTCTTTTATTTTTTTTATTTTATTATGTTATGTTAATCATCATACATTACATCACTAGTTTTTTTTTGTAGTGTTCCATGATTCATTGTTTGTGTATAACACCCAGTGCTCCATGCAGTACGTGCCCTCTTTAATACCCATCACCAGGCTAACCCATCCCCCCACCCCCCTCCCCTCTAGAACCCTCAGTTTGTTTCTCAGAGTCCATAGTCTCTCAGGGTTTGTCTCCCCCATTGGCTTGTTTCTTATATAAGAGTAATTCATTTTTAAAGTTATTGAGCCCTTATAATTTAATATAGTGTGTCATATTATTAAATTATATCATTTAACAAATTTATTGAGTCGCTACTTTGTGGCAAGTATTATTCTGGGCCCTAAAGATATAGTAGTGAATAAAACCTACAACATATTCTCATCCCCATCCAAGGAGCTCACAGTCTAGTGGGAGACAAACAAACAAAAAATGAGTATATGGACTATCACCTGATGGGAAATGCTATAAAGATAAAGCAGAGAGAAGATTGGTGATGGGGTGCAATTTTAAATAGGGGAGAGAGAGAAGGCCACACTGAAAGGTAACATTCGAGCAGAGACTTGAAGGAGGTGAGGGCCAAGGTCATGTGGCTACCTGCAGAAGAGTCTTGTAGAGAGAGGGCGGAGCAAAGCCTTGAAAGGGAACCGGGGCCCTACCGTCATGGAACAGCAAGGAGGTCAGTGGGGTTGGCACAGAGTCAGCCGTAGAGAGTAGAGCTGTCAGAGGAGTAATGCGGGCTAGACCATTACTTGGGCTCTTGCAAAAGAGCCTCAAGGCCCTTACAGAGGGGCTTGTAAAAAGTAAAGCTTTTCTTTCTGAGGAAATGAGAGGCCATCTGAAGGTTTTAAGCAGAAAAGTAACATGATTTGACTTACGTTTTGATGGGGCCACTTTGAAAATAGGTTGTAGAGAGACAAGGGCAGAAACAAGGGGATGAGTTAGGAGGCTATTGTGCTAACTGGGCAGGAGACGATGTTGGCTTAATCCAGGTAGTAGTGATGGAAGTAATAGTCGGATTCAGGACGTGTTTCTAAGAAAGATACCACAGAATTAGATTGAAGGTGGCATATGAAAAAAATGGAAGAGTCGAGGATGAGTCCAAGAACTGAGTAACTGGAAGCTTGAAGGTACCATTACCTGAGAAGATTATAGGAGAAACTGGTTTGGGTGGAGCTAAATTTTAGAACATTAAGTTTATAATGCATATTCAGCATCCAAGTTGAGATGTTAATTGGATATACAGGTCTGGTTTCACTTGATCTTAACCAAAAGGCCAAGAAGCAATTATAGGTCTGATTTCAAAGGACTGGGGACGGGCAGTACAAAAACTTGAGGCCAGATGAGATTCCAAAGGACAGAGTATGGATAAGAAGGGAAAGGGGTCAAGGTGTGAGCCCTAGGACCTTCTAACTTTTAGAGGTGGGGGAGTTATTTTGTCATAGAGGTTATATTTATAATAACTTTACGTTAAGTCTTTGGGTTTTTCTTTCTTTTATTACCTGATGTGAACTCTGATAAAAGCAGTGTTTTTTCTTTCTCTGCTGCCTCCTTTTCTTCTAGTCAATTTTAGTCAGTAGCGTTATCTTTCTTAATGCTTTATCTTTGTATTGTTAAATATGCTTAAGCTTCTGTTACCCAGTGTGTTATGTTTAAATGATATCTTTTGACTTCCAGCTTTTCTTGACAAGGCAATCAGCAAATTTCCTTTATACCCCATTTCCTTTGTTTTGTTTGTGTTTTACTTAAAACTTTTCATATTGTCAGGGCATATAAGGTATTTAAAATCTCCTCTTCAACTCTAATTCCCACATTAGTTTAAATTTTAGTTCACAAAAGTCTTTGCTCACTGATAGTCCTTTTGGTGAAGTTTCTTCAGTCATCTTTTGGATGATTTTATCCTTGTTTCTTTAAGAAGGGCTCATGGAAACAATATTATGTCTATATCTTTTTTTAACTGATCCCTTCTTTGTTAGATGAAGATCATATTGAATCTACCTTGTTGGGTTATTGTGAGAACTAAATAAATGAATGCAGTTAAATCACATAGAACAGCACGAGCATAGCCCAAGTACTCAACGAATGTTAGCCGTACTAATCTTTCCCTGACGTCCTCCAAACCCATCCCAACGATCTGAATCAGGCGCTCCATCCCTGTGAACCTCTACCATAGCACTTATCACACTCCACTGTAATTGTTTCTTTTATTCCTCTTTGTGTCTTTTGTGCATAGCAGCACATCCAGAACAAGAAGTGCTTAATAAATTTTGAATCAAATGAATTAATATAGAATCCTTTAAAAATCAGAACAGATGCCTCTGCTTAGGATGATAGTTGGAGGCAGTGTATTCTGAGAGTGATTTGATCAAATGATTTAACTTAAGAACCATGGTTTTGTTTCCAGACTTCACTTCTAATGATGATGATGGGAGAACTGGAGCCTTCAGAGGGTAAAATTAAGCACAGTGGAAGAATTTCATTCTGCTCTCAGTTTTCTTGGATCATGCCTGGCACCATTAAAGAAAACATCATCTTTGGCATTTCCTATGATGAGTATAGATATAGGAGTGTCATCAAAGCATGCCAACTGGAGGAGGTAAGTAACTCTGTGACATATTTCTGATTATGCATATGAAATCTTCAAAGTACCAAAGGTATATAATTAACCCCCTATTCAATCAGTCAATCTATGTATATTAATCAAGTTTCCAACATGGGCAAACTACTCTGAGTAAATCAACTAATAAAATATACGACCCCTGCTTTAAGAGACTTACAAAAACATAGAGAAGGTACAATTTATTTTTAAAAAGATGGGCTGATATGATTACAATAAAAACTCTTTATGAAATGGAGAGAATTTTATTGACTCATTAGTGACACATGTCATCAATGGACATTTATATGGCATGCATTTTTTAAAAGATACTTCAAAGTTACATGAGAGGATTTTAATAATTTTAATAACCACCATAGCCTAATGGAATGAACATTGACCTGCCAGTAGAGAATCAGAGATAAAATTGTGATTATATTTTATCCTCTGGCCTGAACATGTAGTCATATGACTTCTAGTGACTGTATCTGAAACAGAGGAAAAATGAAGATGATGCTATTGACTCATTTTATAATAACATTGGGGAATGGGCTAATTAACTGAAAATATGTGAAATATTCCCAGTGAAGCCAGTGTGTGGATCTTGTGCTATTCAATACATAAATTGTATGGTGGAGGGTTCAATAATTATTGATGTAAATGTTAAGTCAGAGAATATATCATTTTGAGGCTTATCACCAGTATTGCCTGAATTGTGATCTTGATTCAAAGTCACTATCTTTGGGGCACCTGGGTTGCTCAGTCGGTGAAGGGTCTGACTCTTGATTTTGGCTCAGGTCATGATCTAAGGGTCATGATTGATCCAGCCCTTCTCTTCCTCTCCCTCTCCTCTCCACCTCTGCTTGTGCCCTCTCAAAACAAACAAACAAACAAACAAACAAACAAACAAACAAAAACACCCCAAAGTCACTATCTTTAATAGGTGGCATTTGACACTAGTGGGTTTCTTTAAGTCACCTTTTATGAAAAAAAAAATTGCAGTGGGAATAAAATGAAACTTAAATACAGTGCATGAAAAATAGAAAAAGGCTAATTGTCAGTTAGATAGAAGCTGCAATTCCTACAAAAGAGAGATCCCTGCTTGTAGAAATGGCTCTCCATGTATATACTGACCCGTTCAACAGGAGTTTTTTAGAGCTCCATTCTCTTATTTTCCGTATATGAAAACGTAATAAAAATAAAAACCATCCTGAAAAAGTATTGGATTTATCTTAAAGATACTCTTCATTCCTCAAAAGCTCTTCTTCCAAGAATGGTATTTCACAACCTGGAGGTTGAAACTCTCAGGAGATTTGTTATTAAACAACAACAAAAAAATCTGGGTGTTTTTAGAGACTAGAGGTATTTGTCTAGGTGGGAACTGGGATGTAGGAGTGGTTGTGTCTTGCTAGGTAAATCATAGGCTTTATTTATTAATTGAAAGGTATTGGAAGGTTTCTGGTAGGCTTAACTTTTTTGCTTTGAATATACTTTTTCTCATAGAAATAATTTTGTAAGTGGTGATTTGATTCCACCAAATGAAAGTATATTTAATCCAAATAGGGCATAGCTATATTACTAATAAAAAATTCAGAGCTGTGGGTCCCTCATTCATGAAATGAGTATTTACTGACTTGAATACTGTGTTAAGTGGGAAGACGAAGCTGAAAAATACACAGTCCATTTTCTAAAGGGTTCATGTCATAGTGATCGGCGTTTTTGTGAACTTTTGTATGGTACGTGAATTATATCACAATAAAGCTATTAAAAGTATTGAAAGAAAAGAGGATAAGAGCAAGAAGAGCATATTCTTTTCTTTTCTCATTCTATGACCAACCTCAAAATTATTTTTAAAGTGTATGTTAGTGTTTTTTAGTATACTCACAGGGCCATATACCCATCACCACATCTTCAACTCCTCTGAGAGAAGTGTCATTAGCTATCAGTTTCCATTTCTTCATACCTGCCCTGCCCCCCAACACACACACACCTGGCTCTAAACAACCACCAATCTACTTTTTGCCTCTAAAATTTTCCTGTTCTGGGTATTTAACACAAATGCAAACATTCAATATATGGCCTTTTATGCCCAAATAAACTTTTAAACTAGAAAAAGTTAAGAAGTCTTCATTTTGAAAACATTTAAGACTTGCTGCATTTTGTAAAAATATGAATAGAATAAGTTCCTTATACTTGAGAGGTTCATGGACCAGCAGGGGAAAGAAACATATCAATAAGAAATGTAACTGGTGCTCTAATAGAAAATGAAAGAGCCATTTCTGTAGGAATGAAAAGAGGGAGCACAGGAATCGATCTCCATCTGCCTGAGTAAGGAATAACCTCCAAAGGAGGTACAAGGCTAATGTCCTCTAATAGAATGATTCACTGTGGAATTCCAGTGGTGACAAGAGTGAAACTGATGGCTTTGGAGGATTTTTTTTGATTAAGAACATTAGAGCTGCCGATAAAGTAGAGAGAAGGTTAGGTTGGTCTGAAGAAGTGGGAAATTGATGAATAAATGGTAACTGGATTATTGAGAAAATTAAATGGGATAAATATAAGGTGCGTAACATAGCATCTGGTGTAAATTAGCCATTCAGTAAATATTATCTCATTTCTACTTTATTTTGAGGTGGAGAATACTGCTAGAGAGTGTGGTGTAAGATAAATATGTTCTTAGAGTCAGTTCTTGTTAGTGACTACTATGGAAATACGATGGAACTTGGTGTAATTAAGATGGGGAACCATGATGGCCATGAAAAGTCATCAATGTGAATTTTGATGATGACGAAAGTGGTTATAAGAAAAAATGATAAAAGTTGTTATCTGTAAATATGGTAGTTGTTCGTCATGACCCAATCAACAAAAGTTGGAGTATTCTATGGAAGAAAACGGATGGCATTGGACAGTTTGGAGTTCAGGCATATTGGTTGCCTGCTCCAGAAATGGCAATGGGGTTGGGAGGTGATTCTAGTTTCTATGTGCCTTTCACACCCCAAAACATGACTCTGTACCAGACACTGTTCACTGTGGTGGGGTCAGGGCGGGTACAAAATGAAAACGTTATTATCCCTTTCCTCAAATAACTTATGGGCTGGTTGGGGGAAAACATACAGAAAGAGCAAGTGTTGGGATAAAAGTATTCTTAGGGCATTGTGGAAGCCCAGTTGAGGGCTTTTGGCTTGCCTCAGCAGTTCAGGAAAGGCTTTCTCTAAAAGTGGACAGTCTGATGGATGAGTAAAAATGGGAAGGGTATTCTGGACAAAAGAAACAGCAGAAACACAGAAAACCAGTTGGCTAGTGCAGGGAGCCACAAGCATCTTCACAGAACCAGAGTATAACTGGGGGACACTGAGTGGGGAGGGAGGAACGAACCCAGAGGACCATGGCCTGGGGGCCTTGTACACCAGTCTCAGGAAATTTGTCTTGGAGAGCTTTAATCAGGGGAAGAAGGATGCAGGCAGTTTTGCATCTTAGATATATCACTTTGGCTGTAATATGAGAAACAGAATTAAGGTGGGTGCATTTTGAAACTGTGGGATGGCAGGAAGAATGTGTATCTTGAAATCTGACAGAGTTGTGTTACTAAAGAAAGTTACTTAATCCTATTATACACTGAGTTTTATCCTCTGTAATATAGAGATTATATTATTTATTTTGTAGAGTTTTGTAGATTTTTCTGGCACACCAATAGTACTTAATAAATAAAACAGCCAGTAGTAGTAGTAGTAGTAGTAGTAGTAGTAGTAGTAGTAATAGTAGTAGTATTTGCTGTTCTGACTAGAGTGGAGACTAACAGGAGCTATTTCAGTAATCCAGATAATGGTTGTGAGGGACAAGAAGAAACAGAAATTAAGCAGAGGCATTGTGAGGAGACCAAGAATAGTACATATTTATGTACTATTTCCATCCAAAGGAAAGGGCATCAGGGAAAATGGGCCTTCAGGGAAGACTGAGGGTTTTTTTTTTCTGAAGAAATTAGAAGAAAGACAGTGGTTTAGGATTAAGGATTCCCTGCACAACGGAAACTGGAAAGGGGGACAGTTAGGTTTGCTGTGGGTTTAGGAAGGAAGCATGTGGAGGTGGATTACATAGAACTGAGACATCTGATCAAGGCAGAAAGATCACAGGTCTTACCAACAAAATTTCCAGTGGAGGACACCAGTAGGTAGGCTTGAATAAGTAATTGTTGTAACGATGATCACGTGCATCTTGCTTTTGTAATGTACACTTGGCTCTTCTTCCCATTTGCCTTAAATTGTCAAAACACTTAGCTTTTCATTTCTCTCTCTTTTTAAAAATATTTTATTTATTTATTTGACAGAGAGAGACAGCGAGAGAGGAAACACAAGCAGGGGGAGTGGGAGAGGGAGAAGCAGGCTTCCCGCAGAGCAGGGAGCCCGATGTGGGGCTCGATCCCAGGACCCTGGGATCATGACCTGAGCCGAAGGCAGACGCTTAATGACTGAGCCACCCAGGCGCCCCAGGTTTTCATTTCTAATGATCTCTGGGTGCCTGCTCCCTCCTGTCCTGCTGACTTTTGCAACTAGGCCTTTCCAGTCATCTTATAATAGGCAAACACATCCAGCACCCTAAATTCTTTGTACTTGAGACTGGCAAATGCAGTGAATACACTGAATGTATAGCGTGTCTGCTTCTCTTCTTGTTGCTGGATATTCCCTGTATGTTGTTACCTATCCAATTACATGGCGAATTGCTTGAGAGCAGTGACTCTTAAAAGTTTATTTTGGTATATTCCACGCAGGACGTTGAGAGGCAGTCTGGTGAATTCTTATGAGGTGAGTGTTTCAGCAGTACTTTGGAGTAGGCATGCCATTCTGGGAATTGTGCTCAGCATGTGTTCCGCTCCGAGCCTTGCAGTCTCAGGGTCGGAGGAGATGCTGATTCCATGGTGGGAGGACGTTACTGCTGGAGTAATGAAAGGAATTAGAAGTGGTGGACTTAGTCAAAACCAAAGGTCTCCTCTATTTTCAGTCCTTAAGAGTTTCCAATTTTGGTATTTTTCTTGTCGTTGTTAAACAAGTGTTCCCCACCTTTCAAGAAGAGGCCAATGGGGGCCTTCCCAAGGGAAGTTTTTCTTTTTTGAGCGTGGGGGAGTTGGAGCGGAGGACCACGACACACCCACAGCGTCCCTGAGGGTGGAGCGGCTGGTGCTCGCCACTGTTGCCCTGGCTGCGTCCCCCCTGTGGCCCCTGGCACCCAGTACAAACAGCCGTGAGTCCACCTGTTTTCATTTTGATGGCCAGCGTTGATCAGTTTCTGAACGTGCTCCAGCCAGACTTGGAACTGGAGATGAGAATGGGATATTTTCTTCCTCATTTTTGTGTTTTTGTTTAGCTCTAATATCTACAGAGCACTTGCGTATGTAGTGATGTATGCTGTCCTAGGAGCGGGCAGGTAGGTGTAAATTGGCGTGGGGAGGAAACAGCATGCACAACATATTTCACATAGTTTTCTGATTTCAGTTTGTTGAAAACTCTTCCCTCAGAGGGATAGCTTGAAGACTTTATCATGGGGAAGGGCACGGAGACAGCTCTGTGCTGATAGAATGACTCATAGGGTGCAGACACGAGGGAGCAAGTCAGGTGCAGATCCTTTGCCTTCAGTTCTCCTTTAGGAACGTCTCCATGTCTTGCTTTACGTTTCCTACTTTGGATCTAGATGATGGTACCATGGATTCCTAGACAAATGTAGAGTTGTTTTGTTTTGTTTTGTTTTTTAAGATACCATTTTATATCCCAGTGCCCATTAACTTATTCTTTTCTTTCCATGTAACCAGACTACCCCTGAGGGTCCTCCTAAATATTTGTTTGCTTTTGTAACCAGCACTGGAGATTTTGCTAGCTTAAAAAGAGGACTGTGTAACTGGGCCCTTATTAACTTACTTATCCCTTAAGATCCCTTAAGGAGATTGTAACCCTGTTTCATTATTAAAAGAGGGACAGATTTCATTGTTCTCTTGTCTTTTTTTATTTCCAGGATACTGCTTTTTTTTTTACACTTCACCAATACCTTACCCTACCACAGAGCCCCCACAGCTGACAGTAAGAGAATTCTAGGCAGGCTGGTGTTTGGGTAATAGGTAGTTGGACTGACTATATTCAGTGACTCACTCTCTTGTAAAAGTACCTGGGTTTGGCTTTTATGATAGTGCGTGGTGGGAGGTGGGGCGTGGGATATGAGAAGAAGCTAGGGACTTAGGATATGTAATCGGTTTTCACAGAGCTGTTGAGATCCTTTTGTAACCGCAAAATGGCCTTCATTATTTGTCTTGGCAGCCATTGCATATGCATTGTAATAAAAATATTTACTATGTTAAGTTGCAGAATTAAAATCTGTGTGTGTTTTCTCTACCACCACTGCTTGGCAGTTTTCATCTTTAAGTCACTAGAAGAAAACAAATTAGGAGGAAAATTGGCAAGAAGTTGCTAAAGGAAAAAAAAAAAAAACTTGGGAGGGAAATTGGCAAGAAAAATGAAAAACTTGGGAGGGAAGTAAGCAAAGAAATGAGTTAAGGACTGTTCTGGAAAATAAATTCCATCATGCACATACCGCAAGTCTAATTAAATTGAATTTGACCTCTGGATATCCAGATCTGGCCAAAACTAACCTGTATGAACTGAGGCTTAACCTTTGGATGGTCAGTCCACCAATATAGGAGAATTCAGGAATGTTCATCTGAGAGATCTGTGAATAAAAAGGGGCCATATGAATTAACATTTGCATTCAGTAGCAGCCAAGACATAATGGAGACGTAAAACAGATATTTGAAACACATTGAACTCTGTCCCCTAAACCAGAATAAACCACACTTAATGACTGCACCTTGAACCACCTGTAATTTTCTCCTAATAGGTAATTAAGTTGGAAAGCACTGCCATTTATTTACTGTAATATGAAGCAAGTACATTTATTTTATAAAACCATTGAACCAGAACTGAACAGAAATGCTGTAGCGTTTCCTGAACTGAACTGTTATTTCACTTCATTTGAGCTCTGGAACTTAAAAATAAACACTGGCTAACATCTGTCTAGCAAGCACATGTCGGCTCTGCTGTGCTAAGCACTTTGCACACATCGGTCCATTGAATTCTCACTTTCTCGTTATCCAGTG
The DNA here is from genome assembly GCF_003265705.2 of Callorhinus ursinus. NCBI lineage: Eukaryota > Metazoa > Chordata > Mammalia > Carnivora > Otariidae > Callorhinus > Callorhinus ursinus. The sequence continues at coordinate 59,168,160 of NW_027397074.1, forward strand.
ACAACTTTGCTTAGAGTTTGCGTCAAAGAGAAACTGTGCTGAATTCTAACAGTGTGAACCTGATTTTAGGAATTGAAGTTACAAATTCTGGAATTAATTATTAGCTTAACAAATGAGAGTTTTACATCTCTAAAACCAAAATAACCATAAGACTGCTTGTCTTAGGAAGATTTGGGCAAGTCAACAGAACAGTATTATAAAAATTTAATTGTAATGGTCTGGGACTAGGCTATCTCGTGAATAAATAATGAAATGAAGATATTTAAGCTAGGTTTTCGTATTAAAAAACAAAACAAAAAAACCATGAAATTTTCCAAAAGTAAAAGCCATGATGTATCATTACGTCTATGCCTAAGGTTTCATCCCTCCTGAAGAACTGGGATGCTGAGCCCTGCACTCTTGGAATTTTCCTCTTTGTAACAATGGCTAATAAAACAAGATCAAGGGAAGATCTTACACTTATATTTTCACAGAACCTTAGAACTCAGTCATGTTCATAAAGGTCTTTGTAGGAAGGGAAACGGTTTTTCTAAAAATTCTGAGTACAAGTGTTCTCTTGACAAATCAGCCCCCGAAATGGCAATTGTATTACCATTAATGTCTTTCAGAACGAAGTCTATAATACCTAATTTATATTCAGAAGGTTTAGCTAGCCTCGATTCAAATTTACTAAATTAAAAAGTTGATTTCAACAAATATTTGAGTTCCTCCTATGGACACAGTAGTATGTTAGGCGCTCTGGATGCTGCCTGCAAGTGTAAGAAGGGTCTCTGTCTGCAATTAATTTTTGACTTACAGATATTTGGGGGGAAAGATAGATATATAGATATATGTGTGTGTGTGTGTGTGTGTAGATAGATATTCATTCACCTAGTAAATATTTATATATATATTCACTCATCTAGTAAGTATTTGTAAGTGTAAACATTGAACTAAGGACTCTGCCCAACTCTGGGAATTATTAATGAACAAGACACAATCCCTGTCCTTAAGGAGCTTTTATTCTAGTGGAGATGACCAAATAAAAACCAGAGCAGTTTGATGAATTGGTTAGTTAATTCTATGATAGGGATTAATATAGGGTCCTTAAATGAGTACAGAGAAGTAGCATTTAATCTGATCTTAGAAATTCAGGCAAGCCTTTCCTGGAGGAAGTGACATCTCAGGTGAGAGATGTTGGATGTATAGGAGTCATTTGAGTGAAGAAGAACAGGGAGAACATTCCAGAAAGAGAACAGAATGTATAAGGCCTAGAGCTCAGAGGGAGCACTGTATATTTGAGGACCTGTAGTCAGTTCTCTGTGGCTAGAGTGTATAATGAAATGGGCCCGGAGCCAGGAGAGAGGGTTGCACTTCTGCAGGAGCTCTAGGTAGGGAAGCAAGACTGGGGTCTGGAAAGACAGGGGTATATCGTGATAGCTGAACTGGGAGAGGACAGTCAGATCATGGTTTCTGTCCTTCCATGTGCCAGCACTTAAAAAAAAAAAAAAAAAAAAAGCCAAAAGAGGCAGAAAGACGAATTCATCCGTTCCACTTTTGTGTTTCATGTAAATCCAGTTGGTGAAATCCAATTCTCATCCAGCATTCCAGCTGCAGAGAAGTCAGAGAAACATGGTAATTTGTGGGAGCACAGGGAAGTACCCTAGGAGGAGAGCAAATGGGTCTCCAGCATCCTCTGCGGTGGCTTTTCTTTACTGGGGGGAGTGCCATAATAAAAACAACATTTTAGGAAGATTCATCTAATATAATATGCAAATTGGAGGGTGATAATGGAGATGTTGTGGTTAGAAGTTTATGAAATACTGTCATTCCAATTTTGAAGAAAAGTAAAATTTTTAAGGGACTTGTTGAAGACCCATAATTGATGGGACCAGCAAGAGAATCCAAGTCTTCTGACTCCTTATCTTTTTTCTGTTCTCTGTTAGGGTTATTGCTTATTAGAAAACAAACTCTATATTAGACTCTAAGGACTTACCCATTGAACTTTGCTAACTTTAAGTTTGAACTTTAGGCTAATGAATCTCACTGTGATGTTAACAGTATCATTAAACCATTAAGATTGTAAATCTGCCATTTGTGAAGGGAGAGATTATGATAACAAAGCCGTGTGACCTAATGGCATTGAGAATTCCATGACAAGTCGTGAAGACTATTTGCAGGCTATTTGTTTTCATGGAAATGATATGTCAAGCCACATGGTCCTACATAAGCGTATCTTGGGAAAACCACCTATACTACACACTTGAAATTTAAATAAGTCAGGAAATTTCTTCCCAGATCCTCTTCCAAATTGTCTTCTCCTTTTCCTGTCCCCTTGAGGCAGAATCTCTTCTTCATGCCTCATAATCTCGAATTTAAAATATGGAAGTCCAAGTAGGTGGGCAGCCCACAGAGGGGAGGAAGCCTGCTTGGGGCGAGTTGAGCAGCGGGGGCTCCAAAGTCAGGTCTTAAGAGAATAAGGATCATGGGGCGCCTGGGTGGCTCAGTTGGTTAAGCGACTGCCTTCGGCTCAGGTCATGATCCTGGAGTCCTGGGATCGAGTCCCGCATCGGGCTCCCTGCTCAGCAGGGAGTCTGCTTCTCCCTCTGACCCTCCCCCCTCTCATGTGCTCTCTCTCTCTCTCTCTCTCTCAAATAAATAAATAAAATCTTTAAAAAAAGAGAGAGAGAATAAGGATCATGGTGGGATTATTTCAGAGGAAATGGGTGACTGATTGCTGAAGACCGGGTTCTAAGGAACTGAATTCCAAAGCTGATTTAGGTACTAGGGAGCTGGGAGCTGAATTACCAAGTCCAGCGCAGGATCAGCCGCAGGATAGCACAGTAATGTGCGGCATAGTACTGGGAAAGAAGTGCTTTATCAGGCATTGGATTTGTCCCAGAATCTTGGTTGGGTAGACCTAGAAGAGATAGTAAAGGAATTAACAGCTTCCTAAATGCCAGTTCTTAGACCAACTGAACCAAAATCATCTAGGAAGCTTTTAAAAACTAGACTTTTAAATGTCATTTCAGAGAATCTGAAATCTGGAGTCCAGAAGTTAAACGAATGTAATGTACAATCAGAATAAGAGAAACAAGATTCTTTGTTTAAGTATCTTTTCTAACTTTACTTCCTTGGGAGCATTTACCCAGGGCCACCTTAAATCATTGCATTTCACGGTTCTTCCTTTAAAAATGCTTGTGTTATTTTCAAATACAAATACAGACCTACATACATACAGAAATAAACACTAAAGAAGGATAGAGATATTAACAGAATTACGTATATACTCAAAAGTTCATACATAAAACCATATATGTATGTATATCTCTGAATGTTAAACAAAAGTTTAATACTGGTGACAAGACTGTAACAGCCATTACATAAAAGAAATAGTTTTTTGTACTTTTGTTGGCTGCAATAAAAATTATATTGGAATCTGAGTGTTCTGCTGTAAATTTGGTCAGTACCAAATCTCAGTGAAAAAAGAGCTTTTATTTTTCAAGTTGATAAAAAGTTCTCACTTCTTAAACTTCTAACAAAGATTAATCTTTAGCCAGTGTTTCTATGTACAGCTACTTGTAATCAACAAATTATCTTTCCTAATAAGCAGAACTCCAAGTTTTAATTTATGAATTCATTCATATGTATGTACTGCTGCAGAAGTTAACTTCTGTTGATAAATCATGTAGAGCTACTCAACACTCTCAAGATAACATCCATGTTTACAAAAGCTACGTGCAAAAATGGTTAAAATTCATTCTTTTGCTCTCTTTCTAGAACTCTCTTAGCTTTCTCGCATTCTCTCCTTCCCTTCCTCTGTTCTCCCTACCCCTTCCTTCTGTTCCCCCAACACTTCTTTTTGTCTCCCTCCTTGCTCATTTTCCTTGTGTATAAAGCACAGTGCTTAGTAATTATTAAACATTAATAACATTGGCACTGTCTAGTGATTTACTGTTAAAAACATGCTTTATTACATGTTATTACCTCTAAATTTCACGTTCTCTCAACCCACGCTTCACACCCTTCTCTCTTACCACAAGCAGCTATATTGTCAAGGTTGTTCTAAAGAGTGATAAGCTAACCATAAAACAAGGTTTATGATGTTCTCATATCTACAAAGTCACAGGAAGCTCAAATGTTCTCAGCAAATATTGCAAAATTGCAAAGAACCATTAAATGTAACACTCCACCCTTTTCTTAAAGTTCTCCCTCTCTTTAATGTAATGACACCCTATATCATTCCTCTGTTGTATGTTCAAGTCAGTTAGTGAGCTTTATATTAGCAATTTCTCTTTTAACAACTTCTGGTTTGTCTGGCTCAGTTGAATAATATTAGGGTGGTGTTTCGGTGCATTTTTAAAAAGTAAAATGATAAACATTTGTGCAAAAAGTGCATATTTCACATTGGGTATATTATACATTTCTTAATAATAAGTTAATCTTTATTGCACACTTATTATAGTATTACTTTGACCTTCTCTCATACTCTTTATCTAGGTATTTTTAAGTGTTTTACAATCTCAAACAGACCTAATATATGCACAGAATCCTTTGAAGTTGGCATTTGCCTTTCTGACCAGCATATTGTAAAGAAGTTAGCCAGGAGAGTAAGGATCTGTATGAGCAGGTAGAATAACCACAAGATGCAAATTCCTGGGCTCTTCTCTAATTCATCTGAGTAAGAGTAAGTACAACAGTTTGAACAAGCTCCCCAGGTGATTCTGAAGTAATCCGTCCATGTACTTCACTTTGAGAACCAATGATCAACGTATTTGATTTTATCTATAGATAAACTGTGCTGAGGAAATTATGAAAAAATGAAATGGTGGTGTAGCAGGACTTCAGAAAAAGGTTTTTCAGGGTCTCCTTCAACAAGAAAGTTTAACAGAATGTTGAAAAGTTTATATTTGATTTATGTTAGGGCTTAGGTTTTTTATTTAAAAATCTCAGTAGTCAGTTTTTACATAAGAAGCTACATCATGCCCAGCATCTTAATGGCACTGAATGATTTCCTCCAACAATTTTTATGGATAGCTCCAGAGGAACTCAAGTTGTGTGCCGGTGAGGAGAAATAGCATTTGTCTCTCTGTGCGAGTCTTCTCTAAGTAACACATGCCCTTACAGTGCTTGTCAAACTCAAGAGTACCAAACGGTACAATTCTTTTTTCAATTTATAATTTTCACGTAAAAGAAAATCTGTGAAGGCTAAAAACCAACACCCTCAAGATAAACATATTATCAGATTCGAGTGCCCTTAGTAGTTAGCAAAGATAAATGTTTAATACCGTATACAAAAGAATTTTATGTTTAACCAAATAGAAAAAGCCAAACACTAATAAAGAAATCTACAAATGAACGATAAACTAGGCAATCAGAGCAAGTACTCATATGAGCAACAGGATATTGGTATTACTAATTTATTTGATCTTAAAATAATGAGCTTATTCACAATTCTATTCAATCTATCTCAACTATTTTGTTTCCTTTCAATCTCAGCTGTTTCCTATGAATTACACTCTTTGAGAAACTTATTAAATTACCCACATTTATACATTTCTCTTCATAAATGGCTTCCGTTCAGAAAAGGAAGCCAATATGCTAGCTCAGAACCTCAAATTTTTTCAGATGCGGGAATCTTTTATTTTCATGCTTTTTGAAAGATAGTCTGTATCCCAGTATCCATTCTGGATAGGAAACAATTATATGACAACATCCCTGTTTTCTGACTGCTTTGTTAGGGGGCTAGACAAATTCGAAGTAGAATTTTTAAGCAAATCTTTCCACCATCATTTTTTCACAAATCCCCAACCTTCAAGAAATCACTATGATTTTCTGATCCATTTAATTGAATTTACAGCTATGTTTACATGTACTTATCAATAAACAATATTTAACAGTTTTGTTTGGGTGGCTTTAAATTTATGTAAGTGGTAGATTTTCCACACATCATTCTTCAACTTGGTTTCTTTGTTCCTACTACCTTTTTGAGGTCTAGCCATGCTACTTATATGTGGAAATTTATTTCATCCTTATATTCCTATGTCACATTTATTTACTCATTCTGCTACTGATGAACATTTAGATTGTTCCAAGATTTTACACAATACTGCAATGAAAATCTTTGAATATTTCTTCTTGCACGTCTGCAAGAATTTCTCTGGAGTAGATATCTAGCAATTGAATTGAGGTGTTTTTGGGTACATAGGTACATTTCAAATTTTACTAGATACTGCCAAGTTGCACTTTAAAGTAGTTGTACCAATTTATACTACCACCAGTCCTTTATGAGTGTTCCCATTGATTCACATCATTGAAACTTCTTGTTATTGATACTTTAATTTTTGCCATTCTATTTTGTAAAAAGTCCTATCTCTTTTTCCCCCCTAATTTGTAGTACCCTGATTACTGGTGAGGTTATACATACTTTCATGTTTGTTTGCCGTTCTGATTTCATATCCTTTGCCAATTGGGGGGGGTATTGTGGTGGTTGTGAGCTATGCCTACAGACCACTGTTGTAGGCAGTGGAACTGAACAGTGGCCCCAGTTGCTATACATGAAATCCTTTACTCACGGAGTTTGTGTTCTTCCACAGGTAGCTTCCCGTGGATCATTGAGTGTGGCACCATACTAAAGCAGATTTATGTTTAGAGGATGTGAGACTTACTTATTAACTGATATTGGTTCAGAGACTCCCAGATGGCTTTCTAAGAGTCAGTTAGATTTAGACAGTGGTCTAGGGTCCTTCCATCCAACCTTCTGTCCTTCTCTCCTTCACTTGGGGGTTGGACTTGCATTAAGGTCTGACATATCTCCCAGCTTTCCCTGCCCTCTTCCCTGTTTCCTTATACACCAGTATTTCCCCTAATAAAATCATTAAATGTTTAATTCTGTCTTAGCTTAGAAGAAGAGATCTTCAAAATTACTCGGAGGGGATCTAAACTAATAGGAAACTGAATATGTCTTAAGTGTTAGACAAGATTTTTTATCTTCTAGCAATGCTTTCCTCAACAGCATTTTAATGGTGTATAAAATGCCATTTTCTTTCTTTTTTTTTTAAGTATGGTACATCTAACCAGAGGTTATCACAGCTACTATCCAAAATTAAAAACCTAAAAAAAATTTCCTCACCCACAGAAACTGGATGATTTACTAGCAAGTAATCAAAATTTATTTCAAAGCACAAAAGGACTTGAATAGACATATTACCATTGTAAAGCTGGTTTAATGTCTACTAGTTCAAAAGACACTATCATTAGATGATTTTATAATTGAATTGTATCTCACCCTTAAGTAACATATACTTCCTCTATTATTTAAACTATACCAAACCAGAGAAAAAGATGGAAAACTCTTCAACTAGTTTTCTTTTCTTAAAAATTGAAGTGTAGTAGACATACAATATTATATTAGTTTCTGGTATACAGCATATTGATTCAACATTTATATGTATTATGAAGTGATCACCATGATAAATCTAGCTACCATCTGTCACCATACAAAGTCGTTATATACTATTAACTTTATTCCCTATACTGCACATTATATCCCTGTGCCTTAGAGTTTATACCTTTTATCCCCCTTCCCCTATTTTGCCCATCCCCTGTCCCTCTCCCCTCTAGCAACTACCAGTTTGTTCTCTGTGAATCTGTTTCTGTTTTGTTCGTTCATTTGCCTTTTTTTTTTTTGATTCCACATATAAATGAGATCATAAGGTGCTTGCCTTTCTCTGACTTATTTCACTTTTTGTATTCCTGCAGTGCACAAGGGTTCTCTTTTCTTTTTTTTTTTTAAAGATTTTGTTTATTTGAGAGAGAGAGAATGAGAGATAGAGAGCACGAGGGGGAAGAGGGTCAGAGGGAGAAGCAGACTCCCTGCTGAGTAGGGGGCCCAATGCGGGACTCGATCCCGGAACTCCAGGATCATGACCTGAGCTGAAGGCAGTCGCTTAACCAACTGAGCCACCCAGGCGCCCAAGGGTTCTCTTTTCTCCCATTTTTCTAGAGCCAGAATAGTCTTAGTACCAAAATCTGAAAAATAACATAAAAATAAAACTATAGCTAATCATACTAATGATACAGATATTCAAATAAAATGTTATCAGGTAAAATATTAATAAATAGATTCCAACATGGTATAAGAAATGATAAAATATGACCAAGCAAGATTTATGATAGAACTACAAGGGTGCTTTGTATTGCAATATAAAGAAATCTTTAAATACAGTATAATTTGTTATATTGATAAGAAGGAAACCATATAGCAGGGTCAGTAGATGCTAAAAGTGTACATAAAATTCAGCAGTCATTTATAATAAAATTTGAAGTAAAAATAGAAGTAGAAGGAAACTTCATAAATACAGTAACTTTTTTTACCCCAACATCCTAAAGTAGACAGGATTTTAAATGGTGAAAAATTAATGTCATTTGTCTTAAAATAGGGGCAATATTAAATGTTTGTGAAAAAATTGTTTATACAAAGAAAACCCAAAGAGGTTCTAGCAAAGAGCAAACAAACAGAAAACAAAAGTCTTTTAGAATTATTAAGGGAGTACAATAAGATGGCTGGATGATAGATAAGCATACAACAATAACTAGCTTTTCTTTATGTTAGCAACAGTCATCGAGAAATAAAAATGGAGGGATGCCTGGGTGGCTCAGTTGGTTAAGTGGCTGCCTTCAGCTCGGGTCATGATGCCAGGGTCCTGGGATTGAGTCCTGCATCCAGCTCCTTGCTCAGCGGGAAGCCTGCTTCTCCCTCTCTGCCTGCAGCTCCCCCTGCTTGTGCTCTCTCCCTTTCTCTCTGACAAATAAATAAATAAATAAAAATCTTTAATTAAAAAAATGGAAAGCTATTCAATTCATAATAGCATAAAACAATAAACAATAAAATACTGAGGGGTACTGGTGGGAATGTAAATTGGTGCAGCCACTGTGGGAAACTTAAATTAAATTAAAATAATTAAAAATTTTACTACCACATGACCTATCAATTGTATTTAACCAAAAGAAGGAAAGTCACTATCCTGAAAATATATCTGTACCGCCATGTCCATTCCAGCGTTATTTAGAATAGCCAACATATGGAAACAACCTAAGTGCCCATCAACAGATGAATGGAAAAAGAAGATATTTTATCTATCTATCTATCTCCACCTACCTACACATACATATAATGGAACATTATCCAACCATAAAAAACATGAAATCTTTCTGTTTGCGACAACACGAATGGACCTAGAAGATATTATGCTAAGTGAAATAAATGAGACAGAAAAAGACAAATACTGTATGATCTCACTTAGATGTGGAATCTTAAAAAACCTGAACTCGTAGATACAGCAAACAGATTGGTGGTTGCCAGAAACAGGGATGGGGCGGGGGGTGGGTGTGAGAGGATGAAATGGATGAAGGTGATCAAAAAGTACAGACTTCCAGTTTTAGGGTAAATAAGTCCTGGGGATGTAGTGTACAGCAAGGTGACCATTAGTTAACAAGACTGTAGTATATATTGGAAGATTACTAAGAGAGCAAATCTTGTAAGTTCTTTTCACAAGAAAAATAAATTTGTAACCATGTGAGGTGATAGATGTTAACTAAATTTATTGTGTGAATCATTTTGCAATATATACATATATCAAATCATGTTGTACACCTGAAACTAATAAAATTTTATATGTCAATTATATCTCAGTTTAAAAATATTAGGGATGGGGTGCCTGGGTGGCTCGGTTGGTTGAGGGTCCAACTCTTGATTTCGGCTCAGGTCATGATCTAGGGTTGTGAGATTGAGCCCCGCATATGGCTCCATGCTGAGTGTGGAGCCTGATTAAGATTCCCCTCTTTCCCTCTCCCTCTGCCCCTCCCCACCGTGCACACGTGTATATGCTTTCCCTCTCTCACTCTAAAATAATAAAATAAAAATAAATAAAGAATAGGCATAAGTCTAACAGGAAGTATATAGGAAATATATGAAGTAAACTCTTACTGAAGGATCTAAAACAAGATCTGCCTTGATTTGGATCCTGGCTCCAAACTACCTGTGCTATTTTGGGATTATATTTATCTTTTCTAACTTTTAATTTCTTCATATTTAAAATGAGGATAAGGCTGTTTTGAATATTTTAAAAAGTTAATACATGTAAAGTGCTTAAAAGGGTATGTGACACATAGTAAGCCCTCAGTATACATTAGCTACTATTACTATTACTTTTGGTGTTGCTGATATTGTTATTATATAGAAGACTTAATGAACAAAAAGAGCCAAAAGATTTATGAATAAGACTTGTGCTTTGTCAGATATTAAATCATACTTAATACCATTAAAAGACCAAAACCAAAAAAACAGCAGAGTATGAGTATAAGAATAGGAAATGGATCAGAGGAACCAGAGAGCCCAGAAATAGTTCTTAGAAAATATGAGAAGTCTCTTTTAGTAGATGATATTTAAATTCAGAGGAAAATTATTTAATAAATTGTGTCTGCTATCCAACTGAAAGGAAAGAAGGTTAGATTCCTACACCATTGTACAAAAAAAAATTGTACCTTGAATATTTTTTAAATTTTATAATAATAAACATTTTAAGAGAAAATCTAGGATATTACATGAACAACCTGAAAGTAGAGTAGTATTTTTTAACCAATATAGGAATTTGGATAGATATATTGACTTCACGAAAATGAAAATTTTGCATTGTCACATGGTATAAACAGAGTGAAAACAAATAGCAGAAAAAGTTGTTAATATCTGTAACACACAAAGACAAATGAGAGAAATTTGGCTGGAAGAGCCTCTTATTTATTGCCTTAAAAAAATTAATGTCATAAAATTGCATCTGTGCTCCTTGGACATTTAAATTCAGTAGGGAATGTGGAAATGTTCATTCATGATCTTCTATTATTTCTTATTTTCCCCTTCACTTTTCTTGTCTCTTTTATTCTGCCAATATCTTCTTGCTCTTTTCTAAAGATATCTACTTTGACACTATTCCTTTCCCATTTTCTTTCTCTACTCTGTACACTTTTCTTCATTTCCTTTTCTTATATGCACCCCTTTTTTGTTGCTTCATGTTTGGTTACCCACCCTTCCTTCATTCCACAAATCTTTATTAAATGTTTGTATTGGTCTAGGATTTTGTATCCTCTAAATTCATAATCTGTTTCCTAGGTGTAACTATGTCATAATCATACCATCAACATAACTACTGCTATTTCTAAATTTTAAAAATATTAAAAGCTTTTAACTGATTAACTAGTATGGTGTTGAATTAAAATCTGGGGAAATGAAAACTCTAATAATTCCAGCACCATCTGGCTTTATAATAATGTGTTAGAAAATTTGCCTCCTTTATAAAAGCCTGCACGCAATACATTCACCTAAGGCAAACTTTCTTTATTTTTTTCACTCTAAAAGATTTATTTTTTTAAAAGAGAATGGGATTTGGGAAAGTCAGTGTGGTGCAGGAGAGAAATAAACACGCGAGCTTTCTTGTTCATTGCTCTAAACCAAGTACAGAGGATGTGCTTCATCCACCAGCTCAGGAAAAACCTAAGGACTGAGGTGCTTTTTCAGTGAGGCTACAGATTTTAGACTCTGGAGGGTGGAATTCAGCTACAGTCCTTGTATTTGGATAGAATCCTAGATATGTGGTTTGGCTCATGGGTTGAAAAAAATCATTTAGTTGAGTAGAAGGAAATGAAGCACTTGGTTTGCTACGTCTCAACCACCAAGGTCTTCCTTACCTGCAGGGCTGCTGGCTGTCGGTGACGTCTCTATGTGATCGATCTCCGATGCCTGTGTGGCCAACTCTACTGAGTCCTACCGCATGTCCTCCAACGTGTTAGCGTTTTTTTATCTCAGACCTCTGGCCCCCCTATGTCAGGAGGATTGACATTAACAGTGCATTGGGGGCAGTGGCTAGCAGGGTTCTAGCTTCCAGGAGCTGCCAAATAGTTTTTAATATAAATGAATATTTGTTCCTTTACCTGCTTTGTGAGTTTAGAGTGTCGTATAGGAAGTTCTATTTAACTTTCATAAGGTGGACAACAGAAACCAATGAATAACAGAAGTAACCATTTTGACAATTTAAATATTGAAAATGGTGGTGGTAGGTCAAGGGGAGAGGGTGGGTTGCTTCTGGATTGTGAAAGAAAAAGGAGAAATGGTATGGAAGTGGTTTTGTTTCTTTGTTTGTTTGTTTTAGTAGAGGGAGAGAGAAGAAGGTGGTAACAAAAGAGAAGAGTAGATGTTTGGGGATGAGAGGAGCACAGGTTGAACAACCTTTTTGAACTAAAGGGAGAGTGCTACCTGTCTAACTCATTCTTCATGTCTCAGGCGAACCTCATTTCTTCCAGAAAGCCTTCTGGCGTTTTCTATTATAAGATACTTCTGTTGTCTGTACAATTGTCTGTACAATTAATTTCCCAATTAATTGTGTACTGCTTTGTAACTTAGATTAAAAGAATTAATTAACTCATTGGGGTTTTATTTAGCATTCTCCGAGACTAGGGCTTATCTTCCAAATTAGACTTAACAATGACCAGTAGTCAAGGACTATTTCTTATAAATTCTAATCTTCTTTTACAATGCCTGGCATGGGTGTTGCATGGAGTTCACTAACTGGGAGTAAGGATGTTATGACCCGTGTGGACAGTGGTGACAGGAGAGGCAGAGTAGATGACAGAAGACTTAGGATTGAGGTGCTGAGGATGGATGGGGAAGAAGACTGTGGTAGGTGGATGAGAGAAGTATGGAAAGGAATTGCCTTGTATCCTTGGTCACCGATTCAATATGCTTAGGTACTGTGGGGGATGTGAATAGTATTCTTTTAGTTTTTCTTGTTAGGAGGTTTATTTATGTTTGGAGATTTCCTTTTAAAAGAGTGAGTTTAAATTGGAAGGTAATGGCAGACCTCTGGATAATATACACACGTTTACATACCCATACATGTACATTTAGTTTACCTTTTGACTTTTCCAATTTTTATTTCGCGGTCATGAAGGACATTCTAAAAACTAAAGAAAAATTTATTTCTAAAATTTCAGCCGTGTTCTGCCCAATTAAAGTGGATTTGAAATAATTGAGATGTGGTGTTTTAAATTTCGGCTATATGGTTAGAGCCACAGGCTGATATATGATTACATCTGAAGGAAAATGTACCTTTCAAGTTCAGAAACATACTAACAATTCCTCTCTAACTTCCTGTTTTTGATAACAGGACATTTCCAAGTTTGCAGAGAAGGACAATATTGTCCTTGGAGAAGGTGGAATCACACTGAGTGGAGGGCAGCGAGCAAGAATTTCCTTAGCAAGGTGAATATCTGATTATTGGTTCAGCGAGCATTTGTTGTAAATATCAAGCATGTAAAAATTATAGACATTTCTCTTTTTTTATATTCTGTTTCTGAAATTGAAAAATGCCCGGGGTTTTATTATTAGCAGGTTAAGAATCACTTTTAGGAACTATAGATAATGATTTAGTATTCATATTTGATGAAGGTGATAGCTTTTTCAAATTGCATGCTCTTTGGCATCTGTATATTTGTTTGCCTTATGGTATGATTTAGTACAAGTAAAAAGCTCTGGGATTCTGCATAGCACAAGGAAAAAAGTGGCTATCATAGGGCCCCCCAATTCCCCCCACCCCACAATGCACTCGCCTGCTTTAACCTTCTGTTTCTCCTTCTTGGTTTCCATAAACATATATTTTCAAATTTTCAACATAATTAGTAATGTTCATAACAAAAATAGTGAGGCAAATGATGTCACGTGGCTTCAAGTCTGTAATCTTCAGGGAAAAATAAATAGAACAAGCACATCTAACATTGCGGGGACAGTGAAGTCCCTTGGTAGAGACATTCTTTTTTTTTTTAAAAAGATTTTATTTATTTATTTGACAGAGACACAGTGAGAGAGGGAACACAAGCAGGAGGAGTGGGGGAGGGAGAAGCAGGCTCCCCGTGGAGCAGGGAGCCCGATGCCGGGCTTGATCCCGGGACCCTGGGACCATGACCTGAGCCGAAGGCAGACGCTTAACAACTGAGCCACCCAGGTGCCCCTGGTAGAGACATTCTTAGTCTAAACATTTTGAGCTGTCAAAGAGAAGCATGTGAAGTTAAGTTGTGTCAAGAAGAAAACTTTGTGGTTAAACTGTAACTTTCAGTTTAAAAAATTATTGGTAATATGAGAAGTCAATTGTTCCTCCAATTTTATTTGAATAGGATTCTTACTGTGTTGCCAAGGTCGTTAACAAGAAATCACATTGACTTATTGATATGTTGGCTCCTTATTTATTCTTATTCTGATTGGAATGTGTCATATGTTGCCCAGTTTTAGATGGTGAATGTACTATTTCCATTTCTTGAGAAACTGTGGTCATAGATGTGAAGGAGAGAGAGAGAAGTAAGAACTTAGTAGTGGGGAGCAAAGACGTTGAGGGTACATTTTGATGGGGTCTTTTATCTAGCTCTTGCATGTTATCTTCAAAAATAATTTACACTGCAAAAGTTCTTTTAGATTTCACTTTGTCTTTTTGCCATTTCTGATTTTTTTTTAAATTACTTCTCTGTTATAAGCTGATTGAATACGATTTTTATAGAAAGTACCAAGAATTATACGTAAACACTGAATTCTATGTGTGGGATAGGGGTAGTGTCACTAACAGCCACACCTGAAAAATTAAATGTTGTGAAGATTTAATCTCATTTCCATTAATGTGGGACTATATCTTCATCTGTTCTCAGATCAATTTGATGAAGATTTTACTTCCTCAAAATTTTTTTTTAACTTAAAAAGTAAAACTGATATGGGTGTCCATTTTTGTTGAGAATTATTTATCCTTCACTTGTGTGGAATTCTTGTAAATATGGTACAGAGACTGAAACTCTGTGGAACAAAATGCAATAGTAATATTACAGCCACAACAATTTGCTGGTAGTGGTCAACACTGAAAAACATTAAAATGTTTTTCTTATGTAGTGCTGCTATTTAGTTGTGGTCTCTGACATTTTACCGCACTGAAACAGTCTGTTTTCTTCTTTGCTTTCCCACCAATGTGCAAGATCTTTGAGGGCAGGGACTGTGTCATTTTTGCCATGGTATTCCCAGCACATAGCATGGTGCTTGACTCTGAACAGATACTACTATTAAAAATTTTCTTTTTTTTTTAAGGCAGTATTTTAAGTTGTATGGTATGGTGTGATTCAGTTTAACTTCTGCTAGTTTATGCCACTTACATTCAGTCATTCTTGGATATTGTGAAAACCATAAAAATCATTTATGACCTACCTTTTTGCTTCTCATTTAGAATTGTCTCCACTAAATGACAGGAAATGTTTAAAAAAATCTAATTTAATATCCATTTTCTTTTTAGAGCAGTATATAAAGATGCTGATTTATACCTACTAGACTCTCCTTTTGGATACCTGGATGTTTTAACAGAAAAAGAAATATTTGAAAGGTATGTTCTTTGAATAATTTATAATGCTCATGCTAAAAGGGGAGAAGGAACAACTGTACACCATCAGAGACTGCATTTTACCCTTAAGAATTATGGCCACCGTTGTGACTCACTGTGGCACAAAGAGACATAGCACTCACTCAAATCTGATCTTCCCTTCACAGTCAAAATTCAAGATCACTTCCATTAAAACCTTTTCTGATTACCTCATGGTAAACCAGTTTCTTCCATTTTATTGTGATAACAATCACTATCTATATAGTTTTTGCAGTATTATTACCTTGTGGCATATATTATTTGAATTGGTTATTGTACTTAACGTTTTTACTTTTCTGTGTTAGAGAGGATATTTCTTAAGAAACTAAACAAGCTGAATGTTTTAATGCAGGTGACTGCTCATACTATTCATCTACCTTGATAACCGCCTACAGAACTTCTTCCTTAGTCACACAAAACTGGGGATATACATTTCACGGGCGCCCCCACTAGGGCTCAATGTATGTAAAATTCCTAAGAGGAGCAGTTTGTTATATGACTTGATTTCAGTTTCAAAATGATTTCATGAACTATAAAGTAGTTTATTAGGAGAATTACTATAATACTCTTCTAAAATAAAGATGTTTTAAGCAATAAGGATGTAGAGGTGTGTGTGTGTGTATAAAATGGTTGCATTACCCCTAGAAGCACCTTTCCTAGAATTTAAATTTAATACCTAAGAGTTTTATAATCCTAAGAGTGTGATAAGTAACTTCTTATTAATATAAACTTTGTTAGCCAAATTAGTATGTTAAAGTATAATCTAGAATGATGCCTCTTTCTTTCCCTCCCTCCCTCCCTGCCTTCCGTTCTTCCTTCCTTCAGATTTTATTTATTTAATTGAGAGAGAGAGCTAGCATGAGCATGGCGGGGAGGGGCAGGAGGAGAGGGAGAAGCAGACTCCCCACTGAGCAGGGAGCCCAAAGCAGGGCTAGATCCCAGGACCCCGAGATCATGACCTGATCTGAAGGCAGATGCTTAACTGACTGAGCCACCTAGGTGCCCCTAGAATGATGCCTCTTCCTATACAATATATATCTTAACGTTTAAAAGAAATTGGTCTCCTTAGATGGTTCTAGTCAGGATTTACTTTTAAACTAGAAGGAAATTTTATTAGAGGAGGGTCAAATTTATTATTCAGTTCTCAGGTTTATTTATTTATTTTTTTAAACAAATCGGAGTAGTCTTAGTATAAGCTCTTGAGAACTAAATTCGTAGCCAACTTAAAAATGTAAAAGGAAATTAATAGGAAATGTAAAGAATGAGAAAGCTCTGACATTTTTAAAGGACACAGAAATATAGACCCCCAGGGATCTTTAAAGGTTATCTAACAATTCTTTCATTTTCTGGATGAACAAACCAAGACCCCCAGGGTAACCAATTTGCTCAAATACAACATTTATTTAATATCAGATATTTAATTTCACTCTAGATCTGTTAACACTCAACTTTATGATATAGCATACTCTAATAATTTAGTAATATATTTCATGCTATAATAATTCAAGAGGCACCAAATTAATTGCTGTTATTTACTTGTAGAATTATTTTAAGTATAATAGTGACTGTATGATAGACATTTTATATAAGAATACATTAATAAAATGTTAAAATGCAATACAAAGACTTGTAATAACGTTTATATAGTTGATATCTTATTTATATCTTTTTATATTCCTAAAGCTGTGTCTGTAAATTGATGGCTAACAAAACTAGGATTTTGGTCACTTCTAAAATGGAACATTTAAAGAAAGCTGACAAAATATTAATTTTACATGAAGGTAGCTGCTATTTTTATGGGACATTTTCTGAATTACAAAGTCTACGGCCTGACTTCAGCTCAAAGCTCATGGGATATGATTCTTTTGACCAGTTTAGTGCAGAAAGAAGAAATTCAATCATAACTGAGACTTTACGGCGTTTCTCTTTAGAAGGAGATGCAGCTGTCTCCTGGAATGAAACAAAAAAGCAATCTTTTAAACAGACTGGAGAGTTTGTTGAAAAAAGGAAGAACTCTATTCTTAATCCAATCAATTCTATCAGAAAATTTTCAATTGTACAAAAGACTCCATTACAAATGAATGGCATTGAAGAAAATTCCGATGAGCCCTTAGAGAGAAGGCTGTCCTTATTTCCTGATGTTGAGCAAGGAGAGGCCATCCTGCCTCGAAGCAACATGATCAACACTGGCCCCACGTTTCAAAGACAACGAAGGCAGTCTGTTCTGAATCTGATGACGTGCTCCCCAGGAAACCAAGGTCAAAGCTTTCACCGAAGGACAACTGCATCCACCCGAAAAATGTCACTGGCCCCTCAGGCAAACTTAACTGAAATGGATATATATTCAAGACGGTTATCTCAAGATAGTGCCTTGGAAATAAGTGAAGAAATTAATGAAGAAGATTTAAAGGTATGTAAAATGATCAGTGGTTTTGTGTTTGTCACAGAGTGCAGCTGAGTGAAATGCAGTATATAATGTGATATAAAACTTATTCAAATTATGAGCTGAAGATGAGGATTATTTTAAGATTCAGAAAGTCCAGAGTCCATAAATTATGTAAGCAACTTCAAAATGTACAAGAATAAACTATTTCCTTTGGCAATGGATATATCTCTTCCCATAAAATGTATTGAAGGGGCTAGTGTTGGGTCCTTGAGTGGGCCAGTGATAATCATTATTATAAATTATATAAATTGTAAATTATTATAAATCTGCTTTATTACCACCTTAAAACCTCTGTGGAAAGAAGTGGATATATAATAATAATAAATATATGAACAAATAACAGCTTCAGTTATTTAAAGGCCAAGAAGTATTTGGTATGGAGGTAGCCTAAGTAAGGTATATAAGCATCTAGTCTCTTGACAGGACTAACTCAGATTCTGGTTTATACATCAGTCTTAACCTGAATTTGTGTGGGCTTCTTTTTATCTTTTAAATTGGCTTTATAAGGTGGCTCTCTGGACAGGTTTCTCTTAACGAAGGTATATGAAACTCAGTGTATACTAGGGCCAATCTTCAGATAGAAAGTCTTCTATATTAATCTTTACATCGAATCAGTGTGCTATATTCCAATTTCATAGAACCTCGTCTTTGAGTTTCTGGGGCTTCTTTTATGAATCTTGTTGACTTCATAAGAAACAAAAGTATCTTTTCCCTTGGGAATATCTGGGCTTGCTCTTTTTCAAATTTTGGAAACGCATCCACCAAAGGACAAATAAAGACAGCCAGGGAAATATACTAAAGATTAGAATTATATAATTTATGTCATATCTGGAAAGAGATAATCCCAGCTCCTGAGGAACATACAAACAGCAGCTGGCCTTCCTGTCTCTTGGCAGACCTCTGTAGCCAGCGAAATTCCAAACTGTATTTGTCCATGGACCCCTGAAGAAATGGGTTAAATCAAGGAGAGTTCTAGGCAACTTCAACTTGATGGTACTATTTATTTGATAAAAGGTGTGATGCTGTTACATTAAAATGGCAAAAATTGTCCAAAATCAATAGTACTGTATCATCAGGGATTTACTTCCAGAATTTTGAAAAATTACAGCATTTCTCACTTTTCAAAAAGCTGTGTTGCTCCAGTGGACATTATACTGGCTATGGAGCAACATCACACATGTCATTCATAATGGTTCGTATTTGTTGGAACTCATTTAGCTTCAAATACCAGTGTTCCTTTATTTCCACACATTCATTCAAAATAACACCACAATGGTGATGTGAAACTCTGTTGTCTCCCTGTAGTAACCATGATTCTTTTTGTTAGGAGTTCTTTTTTGATGATGTGGAGAGCATACCACCAGTGACTACATGGAACACATACCTTCGATATGTTACTATCCACAAGAGCTTAATTTTTGTGCTAATTTGGTGCTTAGTTATTTTTCTGGCTGAGGTAAGAATTTCCTGTTGTGAAGTATTACTGTGATTTAAAGTTAAATTAAGAATAGTTTGGAAGGGGGCGCCTGGGTGGCTCAGTCATTAAGCGTCTCCCTTCGGCTCAGGTCATGATCCCAGGGTCCTGGGATCGAGTCCCACATCGGGCTCTCTGCTCAGCAGGAAGCCTGCTTCTCCCTCTCCCACTCCCCCTGCTTGTGTTCCCTCTCTCGCTGGGTCTCTCTCTGTCAAATAAATAAAATCTTAAAAAAAAAAAGAATAGTTTGGAAGGATATATACATATATATGCATATATAATGTGTATATATCTATACATAGGTATAAATATATGTGTATATTTACAATTTTACATTATATAATGATGTGTATAGTTTTATATAGTTCTCTTGCTATTTTCCCGTTTCATATAAAGCATATAAAATATACTTAAATCATCTATTTCAAGAGCTTTTGGTAGAGAGGTTCAAAACCTCTAAGTAGAATGCCTTTATGTGGATTGAAATTAAACAGTGAAAATTATTCTGTACTCAATTTTATGTTCATTTGACTACAGATAGTGCATTATTGAATATGCAAATAATGAATCACCACCTTTAAATGACTGTGTCTTCACAAATTGAAATAAATATGTATTAGTGGCTTAGTAACCATTTTAAGCAATCATTTCAGAGATCCACATCACCCTCTTGCTTATAGAATTTGTCTGTCTTTGGTGCCACCATCTTGGTCTCTTTGTCACATCACATCACCAGGATAAAACAAGAGAGGGAAGTGCAAACAGCATAGTAGGGCTGCAAGTGCAGTACACAACAATGTAAGAGGTTCTTGAAGCTGGATGGTGGATGAGGTTTCTCTCTAGATGAGGAGCAGCCACCAAAATGCTAAAAGGAGCCTGGCAGAGAATGTCTGTGGGTGAAGTGCCTTTGAGGCTGAATGGAGAGCATTTGCCCTCCAGTTGTCTAATGGGGCCAATGGAAACTCGGCACCAGCCGAGGACTTGCCATGAGGGAAGTTGGGATCAGTTTTGCTAAGTATTTTTGTTTATGGAGATTTTTTTTTTTCTGTGAAGGCTTCCCATTTTTTAAATGTAGATAGTTGATTAAATAAAAACAAACAAATGAACACTAGGTGGGTTCAACAAAACACACGTGTGGATTGGATTCAGCCTGTGCATGACTAGTTACCCTAGATATTTATTCCAGGGGACACCTCTGGATGCTCCCTAATATACAAGCTAAATCTAATATGAAGACCCATACTGCCTGCAGGGAAGAAATGACCCAGGTGAAGAACTGCCTCGCCTGAGACAGTGTAAATGTATATGTAACCAAAACCCAATCTTATAGCTACAGATGTTTTCCTATTGTTGGGATGTTTCTAACCTCAGTGGAGAGGTCTACATAGAATATCATCACTTCTCCCTGACCAACTAAGATAGTGTTAAACATCTAAAGGCATATAT